>NC_137791.1:52870780-53368280 GCF_963383645.1 Muscardinus avellanarius | reverse complement strand
CAATAAGCAGCTGAGACTAGCTGCAAACCTGTGATCCTCCTATCTCAGGCCCCCAAGTATTGGGCTTACAACCGTGTCCCACAACGCCAGCTAGATTAGTTTTTATTATACGGCTTAACCCTGTTATAAATTGTGTTTGCTATGTAAGTTACTGGCTAAGAGAAAACAATTGTTTGATTTTATTTAGTGAAATTAACTATCCTTTGTTGGGTACCTAGTGAGCATCAGGCACTTTGTTTATATTTAATTCTAAACCTCAACCCTGTGAGTTAGATAATATGTTCCCTATTGACAAATAAGGTAACATGGTTACCCTGTTTGATACCATTCAGTTGTTGAGGGTAACAGAGGTTAGATATGAAATCTGTTTGATTACAAAGTTCATATTTGTTATCAAGAGGTCACTTTAGAAAATTTCAAATTGTTTGATTAAATTTGGACTCTGTAGTTTCTCTTGTTACTACCTGTAAATAGAATTTTGGACTCTGAGATATTGTTCAATCTACTTTTATTATTGTATGTTAATAATTACTTGATGCTATTAGTTCTTTAGGACTTATTATTTATTTATTTATTTTTTCTACTGAGTTTTTATTTAGAAGTTTTGAGTCCCAGTTCCTCCCAATAAGTAACATTTTTTTTTAGTCTTTGTAAAACACTAAAAACACCAAAATGACACACAATAAAATAAAAATGATCCTTTAAAAACGTTGCTATGCCTCATATTCTGCCATTCTCAGTTTTTTGGCTTAAGGATTTTTGTTTTTAGATTTTCCTTTATTGAAGAAAAGTACTTGTGAAGTTGAATTGTGCAGCATTTGTCTGGGTATTAACAATGTAGGGTGTGGAATGGCAGCATTAAAATAGTGAATTGTGTTTATGCTAATCATAGATTCATATTTAAAAGCAGTTTTTATTTGAAGGGGCTTCTGTTGTGTTTTTAGGTTACATAAGTGGCCTGAGTCATGTGAGTTGGAAACAAGGTAGTGTGCTATTTGTCAAATGTCCTCTTGCTGTTTTTGAGTTTTAGGAATTTTCCTTCAAATAACAGGTGATTATGCATTGGCCTTGGGCTTGCTGCTAAGACAAACGTAGGGGAGGTGTCATAGCTCTGTCTTTGAGGTTCATCACCCAGCTCTCCGTGGGGCTCTGCGATGGGAAGGAGGCTTACTCTGATTGTACTCTATTGTCCTGTTCAAATTACTTTAGCATATATTTCCTTCTCTGTTTCTGTTAAAACTGCTTTTTAAAAAGACATATACCCTGAAGAAGCCATATGCAGTAAAGTATGGTGTGTCAGATGTACGATTGAACTGTGCTCAAGAAAAGAATTTTCTTATGAGGTACTTGTAAATAGTACACACACAGACACGTGGAAGTACAGTATAGTGACTTTTTTTGTAAATTATGTCCCATTGAAAAAAAGTTATGGTGAAATCAATCAGATTTTACCACTGCTTTGTAAATATTAAGCTAATTTACTTGTCATTCTGAAAAAGAAATAGCGAATTTTTTATTCCATCAAATTAAGTTGGATTAGATGCAAATATGTAGGTTATTAGCTAAGTCTAAATATTTGTAATTTCTTAGCTCTAAAATAGGCAGTTTATGTACTTCAGAAAATTATTTGAACTATCAATAAATACCTAAGTATATTTAAATATAAGTTGCTTTTAAAATGGTTTGCATCCTTCAACCATGAGTATTTTAAACTTAATTTTTATTTTAATATTTATTTATTTATTTTTGGAACTTGGGATTGAACTCAGGGAGATCTCTGAGCTATACCCTCAGCCCTATTTTTAATTCTTTATTTTGAAACAAATTCTCACTAAGTTGCGAAGGGCCTCACTAAGTAGCTGAGGCTGGCTGCGAACTTGTGAGCCTCCAGTCTCAGCCTCCCAATATATTTATTTATTTATTTATTTATTTTAAATTTATTATTATTATTTGTAATCATACATCACTTTGGAATACAAGACTTGAGAGGATATAGAAGCACATATCATCCAATAAGCCCTCATCCAATCCCCATCTCATTCCCTCCCCCTCCCTCGATCCCATGCTTAATTGGTGATTATCTTTGATATAATTGTTTACGTACCTCATGAGTTTTAAAGAGATTCCATCCTCCCCCATCCCCTCCCCTCTGATTGGTCACCTTAATTGCTTTTCAATAGGGCCCTTTCTACTACTCGACCTCTTCCTGTTACCCCTTTCCTCCTAGTTCTTGCTAATTAGGGGAAGAATCTGGATTTTATTTTCTGTGCTATTTCTCTGTGCATGGAGCATTGCAAGTTCCGATCCCACTCTTTTTTTTTTTTTTTTGGTGGTACTGGGAATGGAACCCAGGGGCCTTCTACCTCCGGGCTACACTCCCAGACCTATTTTATATTTTTATTTGGACACAGGGTCTCTTAAACCAGCTGAGGCTGGTTTAGAACCTGCAATCCTCCTGTCTCAGCCTCCCAAGCGCGGGGATTATGAGCGTGCGCCACCTCGCCTGGCTTTTTTTTTTCTTTTCTTTTCTTTTTTTTTTTTTTTGCGGGTCTGGGAATGGAACCCAGGGGCATTCGACCTTCGAGCTATACCCCCTGACCTATTTTTTATTCTTTATTTTGAACCGGGTCTCACTGAGTTGCAGAGAGCTTCACTAAGTAGCTGAGGCTGTCCGCGAACCGTGATCCTCCAGGTCTCAGCCTCCCGAATGCTGGGATTACAAGCGTGTGCCACCATGCCCAGTTTCCGATCCCACTCTTGACAGCCCCAGTAGTGGCCTGGCCACCCGGCGGACTCTGATCCCGACCTCGCTGGCTCTAGCACCGGCCTTGCCTCATGGGAGGCCCCGATCCTGGCTTCGCTGGCCCCTGCCCGGAATTAACCCCTCGGCTGGCTCGTCTCCCGGCCTCAGAGGCCCCAGCACCGGCCTAGCCTCAACAGGCTCTGATCCCAGCCTCGACCCTGGCACTGGCCTAATCCCTCGGCAGGCTCCCATCCTGGTCTTGCAAGTCCCAGCTCCATCCTTGCCTTACAGCAGTTTCCGATCCCGGCCTCGCTGGCCCCGGCACTGGCCTTACTCCTCAGCAGAGTCCAATCCCAGCCTCGTAGGTCTCAGCACCAGTCTTGCCTCATAGCAGGCTCTGATCCTGACCTTGCTGGCCCCGGCACCGGCCTAACCCCTCGGCAGGCTCTTATCCAGGCGTCGGAGGCCCCAGCACCGGCCTTGCCTCACAGCAGGCTCCGATCCCAGCCTCGCTGACCACGGGACTGGCCTAACCCCTTGGCAGGCTCCAATCCCAGCCTCGGAGGCCTCAGTAGCGGCCTTGTCTCACAGCAGGCTCTGATCCTGGCCTCACTGGCTCCGGCACTGACCTAACCCCTCGACAGGCTCCTATCCCAGCCTCACTCCTCTGCAGGCTCCAATCTGAGCACCCTCCTCACCCAGCAGGTTGTCCCACATTCCCAAGGGTGCATGGTGGTAGTATTCTGCCTCTGAGGTAATTTCTTCAAAAGTTCCAGGTGTATTACGTCAGATCTCTGCCTCCCCTGAGTACTTGCTGCTGCCAATGCGACTACCTCCACCATTTCAAATCTTTCCCAAGCTCTTTTCCCATACCGCATAATGTCCAGTGTTCCTAAGCATGCGCGACAGTAGCATTCGACCTTTGGGGTAATTTCTTCAGAGGATCAGGGTGGGTTGGATCAGATGTCTGCCTCTCCCAAATCCAAGTCTCCACCGCCATCTCGGCCACTGCTGCTGCCACCGCCTTCCTCCTAGGTCTCCGCTAGACTCTCTCCTTACAGGTGATGTCCCGGATTCTTAACGATGTAGAGAAGCAGCAACAGTGCTCCTTCGCGGGGAATTTTTCCAAAAGTTCCAGTTCAGATGGATATGTTTTATCTGCATCTCCAATATTCTAGCTGCCGCTGCAACCATCTTAACACCTCTCGAATATTTTTCTTTTTTCGTTTCCCTTTTTTTTTTTTTTTTTTTTTAAAATAAGAGACTAGAGTATGTGTGGTTTGGGGAGGATGTGGGATCAGGCACTTGGTAGCAATGTAAATTTATTTTTGTCCTTTTACAGCATTCTAGAATATACAAACTGATTTCCAAATGATGACTTTTCTGTGACAAATCATCTGTTAATAAAGCCTAATATGGATCTTTACTGATGCATAGATTAAAAAATATCCTGCCGGATACGGTGGCACATGTTTGAAATCTCATTACTTGGGTGGCTGAGACAGGAGGTTGCTGGTTCATGGCCAACCTCAGCTACATACTGAGGTTCTTTGCAACTTAGTGAGATTTTGTCTCAAAAAATATTAAAAAAATAGGACTGGAGGTGTAGCTCCAAGGTAGTATACCCCAGGTTCAATCCTTAGTACTGCAAGAAAAAGAAAATCCCAAGTAATACAATGTACCCATCTGTGAATATTGTACAAGATAAAGAATATTCTAAAATAAAATGTTTTTTGGAAAACGTGGAAAAAAAATAAAAAAAATAAAAATAAAAATAAAAATAAAAATGTTTACCTTTCATTTATCCCTCCTAATGTAAATAACTATCTTCATGCTTACCCTGGAAATTCTCCAGTTCTTGCAATATAATGTGTATCCTTCATATTTGCTATTTTTGTTGTAAAAAATAAGGGGGGCATTCACTGTGTATAAGTTTTAGTTCTAAATTAATATTAATTTTATTAAAATATTTTTATTCCTATGGAAAAAAAATAAATTTATTTTTGTTTCTGGGTGGGAGGGGAGTCGCCTAAGGGTGCCCCGCCCGCGCTGGCCCACCCACCGGGAGCCACGGCCTTGTCACCCGGGTCCTCCTGGCCCTTCGGGGTGGTGAGGGTCGCCTAAGGGCGTCCTGCCCGCGCCCGCCTACCCGCCCAGGGTCAAGGCCTTCTGGCCGGGACCTCTGGGTCCTTCCAGGTGGGAGGGAGGTCTCCTAATGGTGTCCCGCGCCGTGCCACCCTCCTGCCTGGGTCGGGGCCATGCAGCCTGGATCTCTGGGCTCTTCCGGGTGGGGGGTTCACCTTAGGGAGAGCCGCCCAGTCTGCCCACCTGCCCGGGGTCGGGGCCATTGCTGCCCGGACCTCTCGGGCCTTCTGGGTGGCCGCAGTCGCCTAAGGGTTCCCGCCCGCACCTTCACCCTTTCGGGATCTGGGCCATAGGGCCTGGACCTCAGGACTTATTTAGAATGTAGGAAAAAAGATCATTCTTTTTCATCTTTAGACAGGTATCTATAAGATAACAATTCATACTAATATGTAATTATTACTAGGATACCAGATAAATATGAATTTTCCTTATTATTCAGATTTCAGCTTAAACATCTCTTCTTCAAGGTTAATGAGGGAGGGCATAACTATGCTGCTGAGGGCCTTGCTAAGTTGCTGAGGCTGGCTTTAAACCTGAGATCCTCCAGTCTTAGTTTCCTAAATAACTGGGATTATAGGTATATGCCACCATGCCTGGCCATAGTACTTTTGACATTTTTTTTTTTTTTTTTTTTTTTTGCGGGTCTGGGAATGGAACCCAGGGGCATTCAACTTCCGAGCTACAGCCCCTGCCCTATTTATTTTTAATCCTTTATTTTGAAACTGGATCTCATTGAGTTGCAGAGGGTCTCACTAAGTAGCTGAGGCTGTCCACGAACTGTGATCCTCTGGTCACAGCTTCCCGAATGCTGGGATTACAAGCATGGGCCCACGCCCGGCTAGTACTTTTGACTATTATTTATAAATTCAATGTGCTCGGTTAAGACCCTGTTTCACTAAGTGATTTCTCTAGTCTGAATAAAAGTGTGTAGGATTTATTTATTTATTTTGCTTTTTGTTTTGGTGGTACTGGGGTTCCTGGAAGCCCTTCTACCTCTGGGCTACACTCCCAGACCTACTTTTATATTTTTATTTGGAAACAGGGTCTCTTAAGCCTGAGGGGCCAGCTCCGAACCAGCGCGATCCTCCTGTCTCCACTTCCCAAGTGCAGGGATTACAAGCATGTGCCACCACGCCCAGCCTTAGTGTGTAGGACTTAAATGGAGCTACAGGAATTCCTTAATGGCTTACGATGCTAACAGGTGTATCACAGGCGATTGCAGGGGCACATCCATGAAATGGATCTGAGCTGCCCAGAGACAGGGTCAATATGATGGGGTTTTCCTTAAGGGAAAATGAAGGTTGGAGTCTTGAAGAGACCACGGAAAGAGAAACTGAACTGTTAAATATCACATGTGTTTCATTGAATATTAATGAAATACAAAATTAGCTCAACACCTCTATATTCTGCTAATGTTAAAAGCAAAGCACAGTTGCCAAAACAAATAATAAAAACTTAAAAATTAGAGGACATACCTCCAATGACAATGCCACATTTTGAAAAAGGCTAAGTATGAACACAAACCTTATATCGAAGCCTACAACTCACCTTGATATTTAAAACCTGCCTCTTTTAAAATATTTTTATGGGTGCATTATAGTCTCACATCAAAACGATTTCACAGTGATAGTGATACACATGCCAGCAGCGCTTGCCTTCTAATGTAAAATAAGTGTCTACCTTTTAATTCTGGCTTGGAGAAGCCAATAATTCTTTTTAATATTTATCATGATTTGTAATTATCTGTTTGTTTGTGTGTTTTTGTGTTTTATGTTAGTCCCCTTTGTGAGACTGGAGGCTCTGTAAAGATAAGGTCCATGTCTATTTTGTTCAAATCATGTATGTGGTGCCTACCAACGCCAGGCCTACAGTCACTGTACAGCCTCTTTGTTTATGGAATGAGTGACTAGCAACACCTGCGCCTTAAGCCATCTTTAAATAATGAAAGGTCAAATTTGGCTGCTGTAGCATGAATGTGAATGTTGTTAAAAATTGTTTAAATTCATTTCCTGTTAATTTCCTTTTCCAGTATTAGATCTCTATATAGTCATTCGTTTTTGTAAACCTGTGGATAATTGTGGATCTAATTGTGAGACTGCCGGAGATTCCAAAAGACTAGGTTCATGCATTAAGAAAGGAAATTGGATTGTGGAAGACTGTTGGGACTGAAAAGAGAACATCCTTCTGGAGGGATGCTTCAGTACCAAGGAAAGAGGAATTTGAATCCTGTCTGGAAAACACTACTGACGTGTCCCAAGACTTGTAGTATTAAGAATAGCATGTTACCTGGCTATGGTGGCACAGCCTGTAATTTCAGTACTTGGGGAATTTAAACAGGAGGAATTGCAGGTTTGAGGCTAGCTTCAGCAACTTAGCAAGACTTTGTTTCATAATAAAAATGGGGGTGTGACTCAGAGGTAAAACACCCCTGGGTTCAATCCTCAATACCAAAAAAAAAAAAAAAGAGGTATGTTTAGAACGTATGTTGTTGAAGAGTTCTAAAGACCTAAATTTTAGTTGTTTTTTTAAAAATTATAAAAAACACTTTTTTTTTGGTGGTACTGGGGTCCCTGGAAACCCTTCTACCTCCGGGCTACACTTCCAGACCTATTTTATACTTTTTATTTGGAGATAGGGTCTCTTAAGCCAGAGAGGCTGGCTTCAAACCTGAGTAATCCTTTCTCCGTCTCCCAAACGCGGGGATTACAAGCGTGTACCACCAGGCCCGGCTAAAAAAAAACACATTTTTGTATGCATAAATTAGGTTTAGTGGTTTTAATCCACTTAATTGGTGGATTAAATTAGTGGTTTTAATTAGTGGTTTTAATCCACTTTCACCAGGTAACTTATTATGATTTATCTTTTGATAATGGCCGGCAAACCTTTACGTTCTTCAAGTCTTCTCTTTCTGATATGTATGTTATCTCTTGCACTATATCTGGCACTCTAGCTATCAGAATACTATCAGAAAAAAAATCTAGGATATTGAAGAGGGGACATTTTACAAAAACAAATGTCCCCTTTTAATAGGTGATCAGGGTGCTCATGGAAAATGGTGGTTGAAAATGTAGAACAGTTGCTTGACGATTTCTTGAGAAAGTGCTCTGTGGCACCACGTTCTTCCAGTAATCATGGGTACTTTGTCCCTTCTCAGATTCAGATTCTTCTCCTTTTTTCCAGTTACCTGGAAAGAGATGTCATTGCCTCCTGGTGTTAGAGTCTGTCTACTAGTCTTCAATTGTCTAGTTATCATCTCTCCTGGGATGCTCCCTCTGCCATCATAGGAATAGAAGACCAGTAGACCTTCCCCAAAGCTCAAATATCACAAATTTAGTGATCTTCCATTTAACTCTCAGCAAGTTTCTAATTTAGTGAAGGATGACTTTTTGTTTTGTTTTTATTTTAAATGTATCAAGAACGATATTTCTGTGTAAAATATAATAAAAATCTATTGCTAGAAAAATGAAATGAGAAATAAAAATAGATATACAATACACAGTTCTAATTTATTATTATTTTCTTATTAGATTCAAAAGATAAAATTAACTCTGCCAATGTAATATAGAAGTTTCTTTTTTTGACTTGACATTTGAAATTCAGGTTAGCTCAGCGTGGTGGTGCATGAATTCTGATTAGTTCAGAGTGGTGGTGCATACTTGTAATCCTAGTACTTAGGAGACCGAGACAGGAGGATTGCAGGTTCAAAGCCAGACTTGGAAACTTAGCAAGGGTCTAAGCAGCCTAATAAGACCCTGCTTCCAAATAAGATATAAATTGGGGTGGGATGTAGCTTAGAGGTAGAATACCTCTGGGTTCAATTTCTCGTGCCAAAAATAAGTAAATAAATAAATAAATAAATAAATAAATAACTGGGCATGGTGGCACATGCTTGTATCCTCAGCATTTGGGAGTCTGAAACAGGAGGATCACAGTTCACAGCCAGCCTCAGCTATTTAGTGAGGCCCTTTGCAACTCAGTGAGACCCTATTTCAAAATAAAGAATAAAAAAATAGGGCTGGAGGTGTAGCTCGGAGGTAGAATGCCCCTGGGTTCCACTCCTAGTACTGCAATAAATAAATAAATAAATAAATAAATAAATAAATAAATAAAGTCAGGTATTTATTTATTAATTAAATATTTTATTGAACATAAAAGGTATATATTTAAACTATACTTGGTGCCCTCCCCCCCCACCCCTGTTTTCCCTTCCCCCCTCCCACCAATGATTGTCCAGGGTAACCATGCCATATTCATAATTTTACACATATTTGGATGTAGACCCTCATTGATCAAGTTCAGTCTTCCTCCTCCCCTATCTTTCCATTCAAGCTTTCTGGTATTTCCCCTCCACTACCTGGAGTACCACTGGTATCTTCTAAGTTCCCTAGTTTGGGCATATTAGAGGGAACATATGTACCTTTTTCGTCTGTGCTTGGCTGATCTCAATTAACATAATGTTCTCCAGGGCTTTCCATCTTCTTGCAAATGATATTATTTTGTTCTTCTTTATGGCTGAGTAGAATTCCATTGTGTGTATTTCCCAGAGTTTTGCAATCCATTCATCTGTTGATGGAGACCTGGGTTGGTTCCATATTTTGGCTATTACGAATTGTGCTGCTATGAACATAGGTATGCATATGTTGCTATAGTTCTCTGGGTTCAACCCTTTTGGGAAAATACCCAGGAGTGGTAGAGCTGGATCGTATGGTGGATCTATTCCTAGCTTTCTTAGGAATCTCCACACAGTTCTCCATAGTGGCTGAACTAGTTTGCACTCCCATCAACAGTGTAAAAGAGTTCCTCTTTCCCCACATCCTCGCCAGCATTTGTTGTTATCTGAAACAGGAGGATCACAGTTCACAGCCAGCCTCAGCTATTTAGTGAGGCCCTTTGCAACTCAGTGAGACCCTATTTCAAAATAAAGAATAAAAAAATAGGGCTGGAGGTGTAGCTTGGAGGTAGAATGCCCCTGGGTTCCACCCCTAGTACAGCAATAAATAAATAAATAAATAAATAAATAAATAAATAAATAAGGTCAGGTTGACTTTATTTAAATTGAAAACACAAGTCTTAGCTGGGTGTGGTGGAGCACACTTGTAATCCCAGTATTCGGGAGGCTGAGACTGGAGGATCACAGTTTGCAGACAGCCTCAGCTACTTAGGCCCTCCACAACTTACTGAGAAACTGTTTCAAAGTAAAGAATAAAAAATAGGGCAGGGGGTGTAGCTCAGAGTTAGAATGCCCCTGAGTTTCATCCCCAGACCATCAAAAAAAAATTGAAAACACAAGTCATAAAATAGTATTTAGAGCTGGGCATGGTAGCACACCCTTTTAATCCCAGCATTCGGGAGGCTAAGACAGGAGGATCGTGGCTTGTGCACAGCCTCAGCTTCTTAGTGAGGCCCTTTGTAAATCGGTGAGGCCCTGTTTCAAAATAAAGAATAAAAAATTGGGGCTGGGGGTGTAGCTCAGACATAGAATGCCCCTGGGTTTCATCCCCAGTATTGAAAAAAAAATATATATATATATATGGAGTATTTCAAAGTAAAGGCAGAAATAGTTCTATGTTAATAAGAACAGATTTGACTTTCAACTTTTGTCCCCACTTTAACTATTATGAACGATGATGCTATAACCATGGGTATTAGAGTGCGTTTTAAAAATCAGCTATTGAAATAGCAACTGGAGTTTCATTTCATGGGAAAACTCTGTGGAATTATGTTTTGGACAACTTTTATTAATAATTCAATAAGGCCAGGCGTGGTGGCGCACGTTTGTAATCCCCGCGCTTGGAAAGCAGAGACAGGAGGATCGTGCAGGTTCGAAGCCAGCCTCTCTGGCTTAAGAGACCCTGTTTCCAAATAAAAATTGTAAAATAGGTCTGGGAGTGTAGCCTGGAGGTAGAAGGGTTTCCAGGAACCCCAGTACCACACACACACACACACACACACACACACACACACACACACATCAATGAGGGTTTCTTAGGAGGGTATAAATTTCCTGAAACTTCTGTGCTGGTTAATCAGTTTTTAGCAAATCCCTTACACATGGTTATGTTTCTCCTAGCTTCCAGATGCCAACAGGGCTCAAAGGAAGTAGTAAAAGTCCTGGGCATATAGATTATAGATTAAGCACTGGTGGCAGCAGCCACAAGAATCTTCATGTAAATTGTACTCAGAGTACGGCTATAGTTCTAAGATTTTTTTCCCCTCTGTACTGGGGATTGAACCCAAGGGCATTGTACCTCCAAGTTATAATCCCAGCCCTATTTTTTATTCTTTATTTTGAAACAGGGTCTCAATCAGTTGTGGAGGGCCTCACTCAGTAGCTGGGCTGGCTGAGAACCTGCGATCCTCCTGTCTCTGCCTCCCAAGTACTGAGACTACAAGTGTGTGCCACCACGCTTGGACTAAGATTTTTTCTAATTAGCCTTAATACATTTTCTCAATCATTTTTTTTGTCTGTCTTTCTCTACACTATTCTCCATAGTGCTGCCAAAGTTATGTTTTCTGAAACACAGGGTTGAACATGCCAACCTATTCTTGAAAGCCTTCATGGTCTACAGCATTAAATTCTTGAAAAACTTCTGTGACTATTTCTGATCTATTGAATTTAACCCTTCTGAGAAGTTAGGGAGTAAGGAGGAGAGAAAAGGAGAGTGGGAAAAGAAACAGACAAAAAAATGGTATGTGTATATATGAATGTGTCACTAAGAATCTCACAATTACAATGCACCAATAAAGGCTAACTAAAAAAACCCCCTCTTCTAACTCTTCACTGTGAGATCCAGTCACACCTTTCTCCCTACTTTATCATATACACTGTGACAAACCATACTTTATTCACCTTGAACTTCTCCCATGCTGTTGTCTAGGTTCTCAGTGTCCTTTTTTTATTTGGCAAAAAAAAAACCTGATGCACCCATAAAAGCTCAGCTCAAAGTTACCTTTTCTATGAAATTTTCTCATATTTCTTAGGCAGGACTGATTTCTTTCTTCTGTTTACCGGTTGGCTATTTCTATAACATAAAGGTTATTATGTTGCAATTTAATATTTTGGATATGTGATCCCTAGATGTCAAGGTGTACTAGTTTCCAATCTGTGTTGAATTAATACATAATTAGTTAAATGACTACCAAAGCTCATCAAAAAGACAAAAGAACTTAAGGATTATGTCATTCAGTCTAGTGATTTATTATCTGGTTTATAAACAGTGTTAGAGAGAAATAGGTGGGAGCAATAAAGATTTTCTTTTGAAATTTTATTCTAAGAAAATGCCAAATCTGCAGAGAAACTTTGTGTTAATTTATGACATTTAAAAGGAAATTGAAGGTGTGTCTAGGATTAAGCAGCTTATGCCAATATGAATATAAAGGATTCTTTTGTGAATAGATAGAATCTATTGGCTATCACTTCCAAATTATCAGGGAACATTATAAATGTCTAGGTGTGCATATACTAGCTACTGCTGTAACTGGGCATTTGCATGCATATTGTGTTAATAGGAAGCTTCTATATTTTACGAACATACTTTAATTTATTGTTGTTAGAGTAAAAGCCCAGATTAGAATTATTTATGTTTTCAGGTAAAAATATGAATACATGTAGAGCTTCTCATTATTCAGTCAAGAGCTTTAGAAAACTGTTTGGAAGACAGACTCATTACAGTGTGGATCTGGGATTAGATAAGTCATGCTACATGCCATAACCTGTTCCATATAGTGACTGTCTAGGGAAGTGCACCTCCTAGAGATTGGAAATGTTGGAACAGGTCACTTAAATTTAGCAGAGATGGTAAGGATTCGAAGGACACAGATTCAATTCAGAGAAGTTCAGGACCTGACCTTAGGAGCGAAACATGGCCTTTCAAGTAGTGAATAGGTATAGAGTAATGTAGATAGTCATTACTTTTATAATATTTTTGACCATATATCAACATAAAGAAGGAAAAGTTTCTGCTTTTCTTTTTATCACATTAGAGATATTTGCAATGAGCTCTAATGTAAAGAGATATTAAAAAATCCATAAAGATATATTCAGAGTAGCTTTAAAAATTGGGTTTTAATGGATCCAAGAGCATGGGCATTTATATAGCAAAAATTTCTAGGAAAACTCAGATTCTCCAAGACTCAAAGGCACCTCCAAGTTCTCATCATTAATAAGGTTAGTTGAGGGACAGAGGAAGAGAATTGTTAGCTTTCCATAGGAGATTCAACAGAGCAGAGTTAGACATGGGATTTCCAGCACACACTTGTGAAGGTGAAGACTCATCTCAAGTCCAAAGTAAATAGATCTGATAACATTCACCCTCTCTATTTGCATGAACAGACCCTGAGAAGAATGACTGGATGCTTGCTTCATTAGGCTTTTCATCTCAGTCTGGGAATCAGAGTTTCACAAGAGCTCTTTTTTTTTTTTTTTTTTAAATTTTATTTTATTGGTGCACTGTATTCATACATCATAGTGGGATACAAACTTTTGTAGACATACATGCACACATCGCCCAGTCAGCCCCCACCCGATCCCCACCCCATTCTCTCCCCATCCCTCCCTTCCATGCTTGGCTTAGTGGTTGACATCTAGTATTATAGCAATTTATCCAAAATTAAAAATGATAATCTCACATAACAGTTTCATTTGTCTGATACCAAGCTTTTGATGACTTAAAGATAACATTTCAATATTTCTTTTTGCTTTCTTTCTTACCAGAGAATATTTTTTTCTTTTTTTTAGGTGAAACTATCATATATTTATTTTTCAGAAAAAAATCTATCCTGATATGGAATATGGACTCTAGATACCCAAAACAATCTCGAAGCAAAAACAAAGCTAGAAGATGTATATTTTCTGATTTCAAACCATATAAAGCTACAATCATTGAAACAGTGTAGTACTGTTCTAAAGGCAGATATATAGACCATTGGAGTTAAATACAAGCCTAGAGCTAACTTCTTCCCTATATTGTCAAGTTATTTTTGACAAGGTTTCCACGAAGATTTGGTGGTGGAAATAATAATCTTTTAACTAAATATTGTTGAAAAATAATAATTACATGGAAAAGAATAAAATTGGACCCTTACCTAATCCCACATACAAGTATTAACTCAAACTAGATAAAAGACCTAAATATAAATCTTAAGACTATAAACTTTTAGGAGAAAATCTGGGTCATAAAACCTCACAACATTGAAGTTAGCAGTGATTTCTTGGATATGATTTCAATGGCACAGGCAACAGAAGAATATACAAACTCCCTAAAAAATAAAAGAAAATATTGTATATCCAAAGACAATGTAAACAGAGTTAAAAGTTACTAATAGAATTGGATAAAATATTTCCAAATGCTATATCTGAAGGTATATTAATATTCCAACTAGAAATCGTAAAAATTAACAACAATAAAGGCAAACAATACAATTTAGAGATAGGTAAAAGACTAACATAAATAATGAATCTCCACAGATAACCAATCTTAGTTGTCTGTTGGATGGAAACTCTTGTTTCTCTGGTTCTGGTGAGTGTTACCTATTTCTTCTTTGTAGTTAATCTCTTTGAGTATTTTCTCTAGCGCTGGTTTTGAAGACATAAATTCCTTCAGTTTCTGTTTGTCATGGAAGCTTCTTATTTCTCCATCTAATTTGATAGAAAGTTTTGCTGGATAGGAAATTTTTGGCTGGAAGTTGTTTTCTTTCAGAGTTTGGAATATGTTACTCCAAGCCCTTCTGGCTCTCATGACTTGGTTTGGGAAGTCTGGAGTGATTCTAATTGGTTTGCCTCTGAATGTCACTTGGCCCTTTGTTTTTGTTGCCTTTAAGATTCTCTGCTTGGCTTCCACATTGGTCATTTTGACAATTATATGGCGTGGGGATCCTCTTCTCCGATCCTGTCTAAAGGGAGTTCTATAAGTTTCCTGGATCTGTGTATCAACCTCTTGCTCTATATTTGGAAAATTTTCTGCTATTACTTCCTTGAAGAGATTGTTGATCCCTTTGATATCACTTTCTTTTCCCTCCTCTATTCCAATTATTCTTAGGTTAGCTCTCTTAAGATGGGCCCATATTTCTTCAATGTCAGATTCCTGCTGTTGGATATCTTTTTCTAGATTAGAAACTATGCATTCATTTTTGGATTGCTCATCTTCTAAGAGCGAGATTCTGTTCTCCATGTGGTCTAATCGGTTGTTTGTGCTTTGAATTGAGGCCTTTACTTCATTAATTGCATCCTTTATCTCTTTTTGGCTCTCTCTGAGTTCTTTTCGAAGCACCTCTATTATTTCTACAGTTATTTTCCTGATTTGATCTTCTAGAAATCTCTGATTTTCTGTTTTATCAGGTTCTGATGTTGTGGGGTTGTGCACATTCATTACTTCAGTGTTATTCCTCTTTCCCATGATTTCGGAGGTTTGTGCCTTCTCTGGGTTCTTCCCTTGGGTCACTATGGCTTCACTTAAGGTGCTCTGGATCTCGAGTCTGTATTATCTCAGACCCTACTACTCCTTTACTGGGTTGTATCATAGAGTCTCCGACCCAGGAAGTCGATAGAGGCTGCTTTAAACTATAGGGGGTGCCAGGTTGCACGCTCTCCTATGGTGTGATATCTCTGCCACCACCACTCCCTCACTGGTTCAAGTCCCAGGAGGCACAATACTGGGATTTTTCCTCTGTGGCCCGCAATTTGACTCACTGTTCTTGAGTACGTAGATGTAGCTGTACTGGACTCGGTGAATTCACTGCTGCTGCCGCCGCCGGTGGCAATATGGCGCCTCTGCCACGCCCTCGGCCATGAGGCTGGCGTATTTTTTCTTCTCTGGTTTTGATTTTCACTCTGAATCCCTGCAGCGTGTGCTGAGCTCAGCCACTGGGAGCTTTAAATGCTGTCTGCGCTGAAAGATCCCGCCTGGCTGTTCCGCATCGGCTCACCTCGGCTTGCTGTAGCCGTCCGCTGAGTTCGCCGCTGCTGCCGGCAGTATGGCGCTGCTGCCGCGTCCTCGGGCGCGTGTGTCTCCTCTGTGGCCCTGCGCTCTGTTCTCAGTCCGCTTTCTCTCTGGAGCCTGGTGGTTTTTTTGTTTTTCTGATGATGGTGTTTTCTGGCTATGAAAGGCGCTCTTTTTGTGGTAATGGAGATTGGTTGTTAGCGGGACTCTTAAGCCCCGCTTTTCTCGGTCGCCATCTTCCCGGAAGTCACACAAGAGCTCTTTGACAAGATGTGAAAGAGAGACTGGGGATATGATTACCTCCTGGCCAATCTTAAATTGTGAAGATACTTTGGTAAAAACCTGACATTCCATTTCTGGTCTCCCAAGGTCACCTCAGTTGGGTGATTTGCAGGGGCCCCTATCTGATCCAGTGGTACCCAGTCTAGGGGAGCCCAAGCTATAGCGGAAGTCTCTTCCTAGGAAGTGAGCTTCTGTTGTGTGGACAGGGTTTGGTAAGAGACTCTTTCCTAATCCTATCCCAAGAGTGCTGTTAACCTTAAACCTAGTTCTAGAAGAATTAATAGGAACTTGAGCAGAGAGCCCAAAGGTCAGGGAAAGGGACTGGAGATGACAAATCTCTATTGAGCTTAATCTTCCTTTTAGCCACTTCTTAGAGGAAAGAATTTATGGGATACTTACTAATGGGTAAGAGATTATACAATCCCCCATTATTTGCCCTTTCTGTGGAGAGTGAAATTAAAAAAAAAATTGAAACTGTCTTCTAGGGAGTGTTGATCCTGATAAATAACAAGACTTTCTCTTGTCTTCCTCCCCTGAATTCCTAAATGGCTTAGTTATGAAGCCAGGTAAGATAAGCAGCTAAAAAGCTAAATTTTTCTGGTCAGTAGAAGATTTTGAAGTTCATTTGTCAATTCAGGAGGAAAGAGAGGCATACCAAGACTATATGTGTGTGTGTGTGTGTGTGTGTGTGTGTGTGTGTGTGTGTATGTACGTATATGTATATATGTACATACACACACACACACACACACACACACACACACACACACACAAAATTTTTTTTGGTGGTACTGGGGTTCCTGGAAGCCCTTCTACCTCCGAGCTACACTCCTAGACCTATTTTATTATTTTTATTTTTGGAAACAGGGTCTCTTAAGCCAGCACGGCTGGCTTCAAACCTGCGCATGGGGATTACAAGCGTGGGGATTACAAGCATGGGGATTACAAGCATGCGCCACCACACCCGGCCAAGAATATATTTTAAGTAATGATTAGAGGCTGTTTTGATTCAGATTGACTCAAGTCTTCAATAAACTTATGAATAGGAAGTTTGTTTCTTTTTAAAAATTAATTTATTTAAAATTTACATTTACTTTAACTGATGCATAAAAACAGAAGTAGTATATATTTACCATATGATGTTTCCATACACACACACAAAGCATAATATTTAAATCAGGGTGAACATATCTATCTTTGGAAATATTTATCGTTTCTTTATGTTAAAACATTCATTTTAGGATTTTTAAAATTTTAGTTCTGTGAAGGATTTGAAGAATTTTAATAAGGGATTGAATTAAATCTGTAGATCATTTTGGGTAGTATTGACATTTTAATAATACTGATTCTTTCAATCCATGAACATGAAATGTCTTTCCATTTTTCTTGCATCATCTTTTTCAATTTCTTTCATCAATGTTTTATACTGTTCAATGTAGAGATCTTTCACCTCTTTGGTTTAATTTATTCCTAGGAATTTTATCTATTTATTTATTTGTAGCTATTATAAATGGGATGACTTTATTTCTATTTCTGATGATTCACTTGGACTATAGCAATACTACTGGTTCTTTGTATGTTAATTTTCTTTCTTGCAGCTGTGCAGATTTTTTAACAAAATAGTTCTGATAATCTTTTTGGTGGGAGTGCTTTTTGGTGTATAGTGGAGAGAGCTTCAGCCTAGGTCTTTATGGTGTGGAAATACACAATGAATAGGAAAATATAAGTCCAGGGGTGGCGACAGTTATGCAAATAGGAGCATCTTGTGCAACTTTGTCTAAAGAGGCTCGCGCTGGGCGATTCAAGGCAACCTTCATCAACTATAAATGGGAAGATGTTTCTGGGTGACATTGTTGACAGAACAATTTTGATAAAGTGGTAAGAGCAGAAGACAGATCTGAGTTCACTGCCAAGTGAAGTAGAATCAAGAAAATAGAAACAGCTTTGGTTGTATAATTCTTCTAAATCATAAGAATTGTACAGAACACAATTCAGCTGGTGAAGTACGCTACAGATCTTGTATAAATGACATTGTTCTTAATCTGGACAAGTAATCAGGACACAGCGGATACTAAAAAAGAAAAGAAAAAAAAGTTGAACATTTCCAATACAACATTTATGTTGTGAACTTCACATTCTTACTTTGCAGACTGGTAAGCGAGTGTCACATCCTTTTAGGCTAGGTGAAAAATGGACAGATTGAGCTGTGAGAAAATTTGAAAAATGGCATGAAACCCCAAGGCTAAGGAGTAGGTAAGGGGGAAATGTGTGTGTGTATATGTATATATGTACATATATACATACTATTATATATATAATATTGTTTTTGGTGGTACTGGGGTTCCTGGAAGCCCTTCTACCTCCAAGCTACACTCCTAGACCTATTTTATTATTTTTATTTTTGGAAACAGGGTCTCTTAAGCCAGCACGGCTGGCTTCAAACCTGCGCGATCCTCCTGTCTCCGCCTTCCAAGCGTGGGGATTACAAGCGTGCGCCACCACGCCCGGCATCTGGGGAATGCCAGTATTGTTTTTGGCTAGTTTCTGGTGTATTGTGAGTAGGGGAAAAGTCAAAGATAGGTGTTAGAATTGGGAATGCTATAGATAATTTACTCCTTGAACTAAAACAACAAAAACAGATATGGCAATAACCTTTTTGTAAGCTATGTTCTTCAACTTCGGCTATACTTTTTATGAACTGACTGCATTAGTTAATGTGCTTTATAAAATGTCAAGTTGAAAATAAAATGCTAATGGTATTGGTATCTGAGAGATTTAATACTTTCATGATTACGTATTTTATAGGTTGGGAATAAGACGAAGTACAAGGGGAAGGAGGTGCTTTCCAAGTCCCTGCAAGTTTCTTCACTTGTCTGTATGTCCTCTGCAGCGATGACTGCCTTTCTTCTACCCACACACTCACATACCTTTTATCTTGGTCCCCAACACAGACATATAAAAATAACTAAATGAGTGATGTGTGCATGTATGCCTCTACCACCTTGTACTCCATTAAGATGTGTGACTGCAATGCACCAATAAAAAAATAAAGAATAAAATAAATTTACCCTTTCCCAGTTTTCATTATTTCTACTGCTTCATTGATCTTATCAAGTTCCAGAGTATGGGTTATTAGTGGATCTAGATTAAACTTCTCTGCCATATAGTCAGAAATCAGTTTAGGCATGTGCCCTTTGCTCTTCCAGCCTGGAAACACATAGATTAATGATAGATTTTATACACGAGGTTTCATTATAAAAGAAAGCTTAGCCAAAATACTTGTCTCAAATATTAGCTTTGACTGAGGAAAACTAGGCATGTCCCACTAACTTGCCTTGGGATATTCTTGATGTTAGGTTGTAAGCTCGGTGGATTGATACATCCTTGATACATCCGTATCTAATGTATAACAATGTCCAAGCTTGTTGTGAACTATGAAATGATGCAAATAAAATGTTAGAAATAGCGTGTGTGTGTGTGTGTGTGTGTGTGTGTGTGTGTAATGCAACTTCATGAAAGGGTCAAATAGCTGGGGGCAGTGGTATATGCCTAGAATTCAGTACTTGGGAGGCTGAGACAGGAGGATCATAGGTCCAAGGCCAATGCATGGTAACTGGGTGAGACTTTGTTTTAAAGTAAAAGATAATAAAGGGTTGATGGTATAGCTCAGGTAGAATGCCCTGGTTTCAATCCTCTATACCCTCCCTCTGTACCATCAAATAAAAGGAAGGAAAGAACTCTCACCGTGGCAGTGATCCTAGGGAAAGCTTTGGAGCAAGAATGTGTAGGGGAAAAAAGGTCTGTTTTTGAAGTATTGCAAAAGGGAAAAAAAGGGGGTCAGTTAAAGTAGCACTATATTTTCTTTGTTATTTTTATTTTCAAGAAATAACATTACATTTAGCACTGTGCTAAGTGCCATGGTCAAATTTTCTGGCATCTGCCCTTCTGGAAAAGGTGATTATGGTGTAGGTGTGCAAGGTGTATAAAGCTCCATAATCTGCTCAGTGTCCTATTATTCTGTGATAGGATCTTGGCAGTAATTTTGAAATAGGCTATCACTAAGTTGTGGAGGGCCTTGCTAAATTGTTGAGGCTATCTTTGAACCTACAATCATCTTGTCTCAGCTGCCCAAGTACTAGTATTAAATGCATGTACTACCATGTCCAGCTACTAAAGCATTTCATATGTATAAGAACACTTTAATTTTTTTCTTTCAAACAGACAACAGAAGAAGGATGGCTCTAGAACCCAGATGAAGCTAGACAGTGTTTCTTAAAGAGACACTAATGGAAATTTGAGTAGGGAAAATTCTTCACTGTGTCGCTTGTAGAAGGTTAGCAGATCTGTCCAACATCTATTAAATATTACCCTTAATTGGAAACCATCAAACCACTCAGGGTGTGGTGGCACACTCCTGTAATTCTAGTATTTAGGATGTTGAAACGGAGGATTGAAGGTTTGAGGCCAGTTATAGCAATTTAGTGACACCCTCAGCAACTTAACAGGAACCTGCCTCAAAATAAAAAATAAAATAGGGCTAGAGGTATAACTCAGAGGAAATATCCCTGTGTTCAACCCGTAGTACCACACATTATAACACACCCACACCTAAAACAAACAAACAAACAAACAGGCAAACAAACAAAACCTCTATTGAACCAGAGCATTATACTATCAGTGGAAGGAATTAATTTACATTAATAAACATTATATGAATGTTTAAGTGGCTTGAGAATTGAGTTCTTTATTAGGGTAAGATATTGGCCATCATTTTATAAGATTTAGCTGAGCATGTGTGTTTTGAATGATTATTATCATGTATAAATACAATAAAGGGAAATGACAGTGGATGTATCTGCTGATCCCAAATAGAGGAACTGAAATTACAGTTTAAACTGGATTATAATTTTTTTTTCTTGCTGGTTCTACCAGTTATTTCTTCCCTTTCCCGGTGTTTTTAGTACTGGAGATGGAACCCAGGGACACTCTACCACTGGGATGCATCTCACTTTCAGCCTTTTATATTTTATTTTGAGACAGGGTCTTGCTATGTTGCCCATACCAGCCTCAAACTAGTGATCCTCCTGACTCAGTCTCCTGAATAACTGGGATTACAGATGTGCACCACCATGCCCAGCTCTTTTTCTACCTTTTATAGACGAATTGGGCCAAGACTCCTGATTTCTGTAACAATATACTACCACAGGTAATTTGGGGACCATAGCTCCCTACTGCAAGTAATTCTGACAACTAATTTTTATATCATTTGCACAAGAATTTAGGTTGCCCACAGTGTCTCAATAAAAACATTTTTTTCTTAAATATAAAATTACTTTTTATGAGCTCCAAATCCTTAGTTGATTTATTTAGTTTGTTTTCTACTTTCTTATTAAAAGACTCTTAAAGTCGTTAAAAAATATGTTCCAAAACAGGTTAACATGGACACTTATTGTTGGGAGGGGAAGAAGGGGAAGTGGGGTGGGGAGGACACAAACCACAGTCTGAATGTATGCCATTTTTAATATGTTCCACATAAAAATAAAAAATATAAAAAATGAAAAATCAAAGGATTCTTTGAAAATTTTCTTAGATCAAAAAAAAATTCTTTTTTTTTTTTTTTTTTGCAGGTCTGGGGATGGAATCCAGGGGCATTCTACCTCTGAGTTATACCCCCTGCCCTAATTTTTATTCTTTATTTTTTTATTTTTTATTTTTTTTCTTGGTTCTTACTCCTCTATTAGCAATTTATTTATTTATTTTTATTTATTTATTTATTTTTTATTGGTTCACTGTATTCATACATCATAGTAGGATACAAACTTTTGTAGACATACATGCACACATCGCCCAGTCAGCCACCACCCGATCCCCACCCCATTCTCTCCCCATCCCTCCTTCCCATGCTTGGCTTAGTGGTTGACATCTAGTATTATAGCAATTTATCCAAAATTAAAAATGATAATCTCACATAACAGTTTAATTTGTCTGATACCAAGCTTTTGATGACTTAAAGATAACATTTCAATATTTCTTTTTGCTTTCTTTCTTACCAGAGATTATTTTTTTTCTATTTTTTAGGTGAAACTATCATATATTTATATATTTATTTTTCAGAAAAAAAATCTATCCTAATATAGAATATGGACTCTAGATACCCAAAACAATCTTGAAAAAGAACAAAGCTAGAAGATATATATTTTCTGATTTCAAACCATATAAAGCTACAATAATTGAAACAGTGTAGTACTGTTCTAAAGGCAGATATATAAACCATTGGAGTTAAATAAAAGCCTAGAGAAAAATTCTTCCCTATATTGTCAAGTTATTTTTGACAAGGTTTCCATGAACATTTGGTGGTGGAAATAATAATCTTTTAACTAAATATTGTTGAAAAATAATAATTACATGGAAAAGAATAAAATTGGACCCTTACCTAATCCCATATACAAATATTAACTCAAAATAGATAAAGACCTAAATATAAATCTTAAGACTATAAACTTTTAGGAGAAAATCTGGGTCATAAAACCTCACAACATTGAAATTGGCAGTGATTTCTTGGATATGATTTCAATGGCACAGGCAACAGAAGAGTATACAAACTCCCTAAAAAATAAAAAAAATATTGTATATCCAAAGACAATGTAAACAGAGTTAACAGTTACTAATAGAATGGGATAAAATATTTCCAAATGCTATATCTGAAGGTATATTAATATTCCAACTAGAAATCCTAAAAATTAACAACAATAAAGGCAAACAATACCATTTAGAGATAGGTAAAAGAATAACATAAATAATGAATCTCCACAGATAACCAATCTTAGTTGTCTGCTGGATGGAAAATCTTGTTTCTCTGGTTCTGGTGTATGTTACCTATTTCTTCTTTGTAGTTAATCTCTTTGAGTATTTTCTCTAGTGCTGGTTTTGAAGACATAAATTCCTTCAGTTTCTGTTTGTCATGGAAGCTTCTTATTTCTCCATCTAATTTGATAGAAAATATGGCTGGGTAGGAAATTTTTGGCTGGAAGTTGTTTTCTTTCAGAGTTTGGAATATGTTACTCCAAGCCCTTCTGGCTCTCATGACTTGGTTTGGGAAGTCTGGAGTGATTCTAATTGGTTTGCCTCTGAATGTCACTTGGCCCTTTGTTTTTGTTGCCTTTAAGATTCTCTGCTTGGCTTCCACATTGGTCATTTTGACAATTATGTGGTGTGGGGATCCTCTTTTCCAATCCTGTCTAAAGGGAGTTCTATACGTTTCCTGGACCTGTGTATCAACCTCTTGCTCTATGTTTGGAAAATTTTCTGCTATTACTTCCTTGGAGAGATTTTTGATCCCTTTGGTTTCACTTTCTTTTCCCTCCTCTTTTCCAATTATTCTTAGGTTAGCTCTCTTAAAATGGGCCCATATTTCTTCAATGTCAGATTCCTGCTGTCGGATATTTTTTTCTAGATTAGAAACTATGCATTCATTTTTGGAATGATCATCTTCTAAGAGCGAGATTCTGTTCTCCATGTGGTCTAATTGGTTGTTCATGCTTTGAATTGAGGCCTTTACTTCATTAATTGCATCCTTTATCTCTTTTTGCTCTCTCTGAATTCTTTTCGAAGCACCTCTATTGTTTCTACAGTTATTTTCCTGATTTGATCTTCTAGAAATCTCTGATTTTCTGTTTTATTGGGTTCTGATGTTTTGGGGTTGTGGGCCTTCATTGCTCCAGTGTTATTCCTCTTTCCCATGATTTCGGAAGTTTGTGCCTTCTCTGGGTTCTTCCCTTGGGTCACTATGACTTCGCTTAAGGTGCTCTGAATCTCGAGTCTGTAGTATCTCAGTCACCACTACTCCTTTACTGGGTTGTATCACAGAGTCTCCGACCCAGGGAGTCGATAGAAGCTGCGTTAGACTATGGGGGGTGCCAGGTTGGGCCTTCTCCTATGGTGTGATATCTCTGCCACCGCCACTCCCCCACTGGGTCAAGTCCCAGGGAGTACAGTACTGGGATTTCTCCTCTATGGCCCGCAATTTGACTCACTGTTCTTGAGTTCGCAGATGTAGCTGTACTGGACTCGGTGAATTCACTGCTGCTGCCGCCGGTGGCAATTTGGTGCCGCTGCCACCCCCTTGGCCGTGAGGCTGGCGTATTTTTTCTTTTCTGGTTTTGAGTTCCACTCTGAGTCCCTGCAGCATGTGCTGAGCTCAGCCACTGGGAGCTTTAGATGCTCCCTGCGCTGAAAGATCCCGCCTGGCTGTTCCGCAGTGGCTCACCTTGGCTTGCTGTAGCCGTCCGGTGAAGTCGCAGCTGCCGCCGGCAGTATGGCGCTGCTGCTGCGTCCTCGGGCGTGAGGCCGGTGTATCTCCTCTGTGGCTCTGAGCTCTGTTCTCAGTCCGCTTTCTCTCTGGAGCCTGGTGATTTTTTTTGTTTCTCTGGTGATGGTGTTTTCTGGCTATGAAAGGCGCTGATTTTGTGGTAATGGAGATTGGTTGTTAGCGGGGCTCTTAAGCCCCGCTTTTCTCAGTCTCCATCTTCCCGGAAGTCTCTTATTCTTTATTTTGAAACAGGGTCTCCCTAAGTTGCAGAGGGTCTCCCTAAGTAGCTGAGCTACCATGCCCAGCTTGTTTTTTTTTTTTTTTATCAGTAGTATTTCTTTAAAATTAAGAACCTATTGTGCATAGTAATTTTGGGTTGGCATAATGGCAACTCATATTTTTGGGATAAGACCACAATCTTTTCATAATCACTACTAATAGTTAAGTATATCCTCTAAAGAATTCAAGTTGGCATTTATATAACTCAACTGAAGTGCAGTTATTGATTCTAACATTGCTTTAAACTTTAGGCAATCGTTTTTTTTTTTTACCAACCAATTAAACAATCTCTTTTCTACCTTTGCATAAAGAAAAAGCTTACCAGGAGGTACTAGTTAATTAACTATTCATTCTCTGACCTTGGGCATTTATAAGTTGAAGAAATCATAATCTAGAGATCTCGTTTATGTCTTTCCTTAAGCATTTCTGGCAGTCTATTTCCCACCTCCAACATTTCTACCCTCCCCTGCTTCATCCATACCTCCAAAAACAGACCCCTTCAATGAACGTCCTGACATCAGCAAGTGGCAATCAATGCTGAGTGGAGTGCTATCAGGCGTCCATCCAATAATGACACAGACCCCATTTCTCTGTTGGCAGGAGGCAAAGGCAGCCGCCTGTTGTAAAGCAATGCCAGACAGTGTTGAGGTTAAAAGAGGTACGTAAGAGTTGGATCCAAGTCTTAATTTCAGCTTGACTATTGTATAGTCTACAGCTTTCTTTTCTGACCCTCCCTGTCCTTGTATGAAATAACTTTTATAAGGATGTTCTGAAAAATAAGGCATTGTGTGCTGCTAGTATAGTGTCTAGCATTTGAAGACTCAATAAAGGGAAATAAAAATAAAAATAGTAGTAGTAATTATTATTTTCTGACAGCTGGTTGATTAAAATTGACATTTTCTCTTTGACATCAAAAGGGACAACGGGATACTTATATAATATGACATAATGAAGTAGTAGTCAGACCTCTTTCCATTAGTTGTCTTCAAAAGCTATTTAGCAGAGCAAGACTGTGAGAAAAGTTTTGCTGTAGTTTTTACAGGTGAGAGAATTTATGTATAGTGAATAATGAAAACATTTTATATGCTGAGAAAAGGGCTCCGATTGGAAGAGACTGTTCTTTGGTTTTCATGTAGCTAACTGGAAGATGCAGCCATGCAACCCAATAATACATTATTTCTTCATACCCCCGGTACCTAACTTTCTCTCATTTTTTTCGTATTCCTATAAAAACCATGTTGTTTTAAAAACAACCGTTTTGTCACATTTTTAAATAAACCCATTTAATCAAGGATAGTATTTAAAATTAAGATTATAGTATTTTTCTTGATAATTTATCTCATATCCAACATGAAAGATTCTACTGAAAGCAAAACGCTCATTCTTTTACAGGGTCATTTTTAATGACCTTTAGCTTTAATCTTAAATCTTCTGGCCTAAAAATTATAGTTATCAGGATGTTCATTGTTAAGAAATAATCTAAGGAGATTTTTTTCTAGAAAAACTTACTGTTCTGCTTATTGGATGATATTTGCTTATTAGAAGAAATAGTATGATGGAACCAAGAGGGAGAATAAATCTCAATATGGGAGTTCTTAAATACAGTGTCCAGGACAGTGGGCAAATTTGTAAGAATATACAGAGGTCACTAACTGAGATATCATAGGGCACGTGGAAAATTAAATAGGGAAATATAGAGGGAACTTAAGAATGTTCATCCAAATCAAATTCTTTTTTATTAAATTTTTACTATTTTTAATCAGTGCATTGTAGTCATATATCATGGGGTACAAGACAGTAGAGGCATACATGCACACATCACTCATTTAAAATTTTTTTTTTTGTGGTACTGAGAATTAAAAGCAGTGGCAGTCTACCGCTGAGCTACATCCCCAGCCTTATTTTTTATTCTTTAATTTGAAAAAGGCTCTCACTAAGTTGTAGAGGGACTCACTAAGTAGCTGAGGCTGGTCTCAAACCTGCAATCCTTCTGTCACAGGCTCCCAAGTACTGGGATTATAAGCATGCACTACCACACTTAGTTCATTCAATTAAATTCTAAAACAATGACTGGTAGAAATGCTGATATTTTTTACTCTAGAAGACCACATACCATAGTGTCTGGATTTCCAATGGCCTCGAAGCAAAAGTCAATACCATCATCTGTCATATCAAATAAAACTTCCTGAATGGGCTTCACAAAATCCTCTGGGTTGATGCACTCAGTGGCACCCACGTCCTTTGCTATCTTAAATTTGTCCCTGTTGATATCCACTCCAATGATCCTGGCTGCCCCTGCTGCTTTACAGCCCATGATGACAGACAGGCCAACTGTTCCTAGGCCAAACACAGCACAGGTAGAGCCTGGAGTCACCTGGGCACATACAGGTAGGAAATCCAGAAAACAAAAGCAGAAGGATCAGGTACTTTTAGTTGATGTTGTTTGTTTTGTAGTGCTGGGGCTCAAATCCAAGGCCTCATACATACTAAGCAGGCGGTCAACCCCTGAGTCACATTCCCAACCTCCTGTACTTTTTACTAAACTGGGAAGGCCAAGTCTGACTCTACTTTTTAAAAAGACATAAGCAAAGGGTGTTTTCAAATAAAATATACAACTAGAGAATTTTAGTTTCTTAAGCCATTTCTAAATATGAAATACTTTTGCCACAGGAACAAAGAGCTACTCACAAGTAGAGTTTCAAGTTCAGGAAGAAATTAGCATGAGAAGTAGTTTATTGAAATTCCACTGAGTGTTGAGACTCAATGACAGGCTCAAAGGCAACAGAGCCAAGAGATATGGACTAAAAACTTTTATACCATGAACACAACTAAATCTTTCCTCCTTAAGTTGATTATCTTGGTATTTTATGATAGCAATGGAAAGTAGACTCATATATATCCTATTTCTTTTTCAATAGTATTGGGACTAATGGATATTGGAAAAAGTAAAGACCCTAAAACTCAATATCTCTTAAAGAAGAGAGCTAAGGAAGTTTTAACGATGTTCTAGAAAAAGAAATTTAACAGTAGCCCACTCAATCAAATATTATTCTCTGTACAGTGACACCCCTCCACCACCAGTCTCTTTCCTTTCCTTTCCTTTTATTTATTTATTTTTTGTGATTTTGGAATTGAACCCAGGATATAATTGTTCATACTAGGCAAGTGTTCTATTACTGAGATACATCCTTAGCCACAGTATTTTTTTTTTTTTATGGTTCTGGGGATGGAACCCAGGGGCATTGTACCTTTAAGCCACACCCCCAGCTCTATTTTTTATCTTAGTCTTTTAAATTTTGAAACAGGGTCTTACTGAAGTTGCAAAGGGCCTCGCTAAGTAGCTGAAGCTAACCATGAACTGAGATCCTCTGGTCTCAGCCTTCTGAATGCTCGGATTACAAGTGTGTGCCACTACACCCGGCTCCACTGTATTTTTTTTATTAGCATTTATCACTACATCTGTAGTGTATGTATGTGTGTGTGTGTATATATATATACATATATATATATATATATATTTATCACTACATTATTAAATTTGATGACTTTCAGTAACATTAGAATCTCGGTTCCTGGAACACTAAATGACTCCACAAATATCTGTCACATGAAAAAAAGAATGAGCTGGAATGTAGAAGGACATAGAGTCATATTATAACAGTGTTTAACTTCCAGGAATTTCTCCTATCTCCACTTAAGAATGGCATCCAAAGCTGGGCTTGGTGGCACACACTTGTAATCCCAGTACTTGTGAGGCGGAGACAAGATGATTGCAGGCTCTTGGCCAGCCTCAGCTACTTAGTGAGACCCTGTTTAAAAATAAGGAATAAAAAATAGGGCTGGGGATGTAGCTCAGAGGTAGAATGCCCTTGGGTTCAATCTCCAGTAAAACACACACACACACACACACACACACACACACACACACACAAAGATTGGCATTCAGACCTAATTGGCTATTTATGACTAAGAGAATGAGAAAGACACTGGAAGGTGCATGGGATGACTAGCAGGTAGTAGAGAGGTCAACGGTGTTTGGAGGCAGGATTGTGATTTTTTTTCTTCAAGTAGTATGATCAGATGTGACCCAGTTGCACGAGGCCTCTCAAATCCTTATCTCAAGAATTCCATTAAAATGGGTATAAATGCTCCTCACCTTGGCCGTATTGACTGCAGCACCAAACCCAGTGGAAAACCCACAGCTAATGAGGCATACTTTCTCCAGAGGTGCACGTGCATCAATCTTGGCAACTGACATTTCCTTTATTACTGTGTATTCAGAGAAGGTGCTTGTAGTTGCAAATTGATATACTGATTTTCCCTTGCAGGTGAACCTACTGGTGCCATCAGACATCATGCAGGGTTTTGACTGACTTTTATAGAAAAAAGCAAACAAAAACACTTGAACTAAGAAGATGCATTTTCCAATAAAACATTGAATAAATCTTTCAAAAAGAAAATATCAGTAAAGTCTTACTTGAATTCTACACAAAAATTGGTCTCAGAATTCAGGCAAGCAGTACATTCTCCACATTGTGGTAACCAGACTATGATAACTTTATCACCTAAGGGAACAAAATCACTTTTGTTAAGATGATATTATTGTTATTATTATTACTATTATTATTGTTAATTATTTTCAGTATTGGGAATGAAACCCAGAAGTATTCTACTTCTGAGCTACCCCCAGCCGTATTTTTATTCTTTACTTTGAAACAGGGTTTCACTACGTTGTGGAGAGCCTCACTAACTATCTGGGGCTGGCCTCAAACTGTTGATCTTCCTGTCTCAGCCTCCCAGGTATGGGGATTACAAGCATGTCCCACTACGCCTGGCAAGATATTATGATTATGATTATTACTTTTGAGGTACCAGGGATGGAACCCAGGGGGCATTGTACCTCTGAGCTACACTCTTAGTCCTATTTTTTAGCATTTTTAGTTTTTGAAACAAGGTCTCACTGAGTTGCGGTGCCTTGCTAAGTAGCTGAAGCTGTCTGCACCAAGACCCTCTGGTCTCCACCTCCCAAGTACTGGGATTACAAGCATGTGCCACCAGGACTGGCCAAGATACTATTTTTCTTTTTTAAAGCAGAGAGATATTTGTCTCTTAGGAGTTCAACAGCAAAGCACCAAGAATTATTTCCGCATTTAACTATGCTTGATACTATGAAGAATATTGAAAATTTATAAAAAGAGCAGATATCCTGAGATAACACAGTGCTCTCTCATGTTATTTTTTAGTACTTGAATGGTTTTACTTTTTACGTTTAATTGTTAGATTCCTATATAATTTGTTTCTGTAGAAAGAATGAGATAGCAAATTGATTTACTTTCTTAGCTCAGATGACTATCCATTTGTTTCAGTGCCACTTATTAGATCATCTATGTTCTCATTTTCAAAAATGAAAGACAAACCCAACCCTGTGTTAAATTAATACATGTATTTAGACCAAATTCGAACTCCTTCCCTATTTGATTCCACTTTAAACATATGATTAAAAACTTGAAACATTAATATGTTTGACTTTTTAATAATAAGCTTCATATAAATAAATGTTTAGTAGTTTATCTTCTTGTAAATTTTTAAAATCATATTTTACATTCTTTCAGGCCTGGTTTCAGTGGATTGCACTTTTTATTTTTCTTATTAAAATATAAACACAAAGAATGTAATACACTTCTTTTTTTTGAGGAACTGGGGATGAAACCCAGGTGCACTCTAACTCCAAGCTACACCCCCAGCCCCCTATTTTTTATCCTTTATTTTGAAACGGTGTCACTGAATTGCAAAGGGCCTCGCTAAGTAGCTGAGGCTGTGTGTGAACCATGATCCTCCTGTCTCAGCCCCCCAAATGCTGGGATTACAAGTGTGCGCCACCATGCCCAGCTTCAAAGAATGTAATACACTTAGTATTTTGGTGTAACTCATAAATATCTCTTCTTTTCTAAGATATGGGTAACATTTCACCCTTTATTTCACTGGATTCTGACATACTTAAGACATGTCCTTTATTTACCTGATGTGGGTTCCAAGTTATTGCTACTTCCCCAACTCAAGGTGCCAGTTCTTACCTGTTTTCACCGTACTCACTCCTTCTCCCACACTCTCAACTATTCCACACCCTTCGTGACCCAAAATTATAGGATATAAGTGAGAAGCATTTGTATTCTCTCGTTTTTTCAGGTCTGTACCACAGAGTCCTGTGGCCACAATCTGTATGGAAGAGAAAGATTATTACAGTTTCCTCTGTCTCCAATAAAGGTGTTTTAGAATTGTTAGTGTTTTAAGCCTTTTTGCTAGTTTAATATGCTCCTTTAACATGGCACATTCCTTTTTAAAAACCAGTTTTAGGCTGGGCATGTATTTAGAACAAATATATAAGTGTGGTGGCACACACTTATAATCCCAGCATCTGGGAGGCAGAGACAGGAGGATTGTGGCTCCTCCTGTCTCCTCCTCAGCTACTTAGCGAGGCCCTTTGCAACTCAGTGAGATCCTGTTTTAAAAAATAAAAGAGTAAAAAATAGGGCTGGGAGTGTATCTCAGAGGTAGACTGTCCCTGGGTTCTATCCCCAGTACCGCAAAACAAACAAACAAACAAACAAACAACCCTCCCAAAACAGTTTTGTCTTGAGAAGTATTAATAATAATTTGTTTAAAGAAACAAAATGTTTAGCTAAATTCAGAGACAAGATGATGATTTACAGTAGTGGTACAATCCTGTAATGTCAGTACTTGGGAAGCTGAGACAGAAGGACTGCAGGTTGGAAGATCAAAGCTAGGCTCGGCAGCTCAATGAGGCCCTGTTTTAAAAAATAAAATAATCTAAGCATAGAGTCACACGCTTATAATCCCAGTTGGGAGACTGAGACAATCTTTGGGTTCAATCTCCAGTGCCACAAAAATAAAATAAAATAAAATAGGCCTGCTATAGCTAGGTAGAAGACCCTGTGTATAACCCCCAGTATCAAAAACCAAAACCAAAATAAAACAAAAATCAAAAACAAACAAGAAAACAAAGAAATTCCAATCAACCAACCAACCAATCAACCAACCAACCAAACAAAAAATTACTGAGGAGGGTAGGATGGGGTCAGAAGAAAAGTAAAGTTACAGTGTGACATCAGAGGTCTCACTTGATCCTTCATTGACCTTGTGGCTGGGAGTTGGAGAAGAAAGATCAATTATAGAAATGAAGGATTGGAACACAGGAAGAAAAGAAATTATATTTCTTCTTTTTTTTTTGTACTGGGGATGGAACCCAGGGGCTTTCTACATCTGGGCCACACCCCAGACCTATTTTATAGTTTTTATGTTTTATATTTTATATTTTTTAAAATAGTGGGGAGGTAACCCAGGGGCAGTCTACCTCTGAGCAACAGAGCAACATCCCCAGTCCTATTTTTTATTCTTTATTTTGAACAGGATTTCACTAAGTTGTGAAGGGCCTCACTAAGTAGCTGAGCCAGACCTTGAACCTGGATCCTCCTGTCTCAGCCTTTCAAATGCTGGGATTACAAGCATGTCCCACCATGCCCAGCTACATTTTTTTTTTTTTTTTTTTGAAAACAGGGTCTCACTAAGTTGCTGAGGTTGGCTTGGAACCTGCATTCTTCTTGTCTCAGCCTTCCAAGGACTGGAATTACAAGCATGCGCCACCAAACCTGGCTCAATGATATTTTCTTATTAAGATGGAAGCTTTAATTTATTTCACAAGCAAGCTATATAGTTGTGTTATGAGCAGAAGTCAACACCACCGGCAAATCAGCCAGACAATTTAAAATGAAGGTATTCTAGAGTGGTAGATAAGAGTTTAAGGCCAAAAGTCTTGCTCTTCCTCCTTCACAGCTGTATGACCTGGGTATAAGTTATTTCTTATGAGTCTCAGTTTTGCTATCTTCAAAATGAAAATGAGGCTCACACACATAAACACACGCACATACATGCATACACACATATGACCCCGTGTGCCGGGGGTGGGGCATATACATGTCTGTTTTCTTGTGATCCTTCAATAAGCAGTACTTACTCCTCATTATCATTAAAATAAATTAACATCCCTAAACTATAAGATGAACTATGTTCTAGTCTGGTGGGGGCCAGACTAGATTGATGAAGATATTTAGTGAAGTAAAAGAGTAATGTTCTTTCTGAACTGAGCATTCTGAAAAAAAGAACATATAACTCACAGAGAACAGCTTTGTTCCTTGATGTAGAATGAATTTTTTTTTTTTATACCTTTACACGAACTTCCTTTGCTTTTGGTGGGGCCACTTCTACTTCCTCAATGGCAAATGGCATACCAGGCTTCCAGAGTATGGCTGCTTTGCATCTGATCAGCTGGAAGGTAGAATATAGGAGCAGATAAGGAAACTTATTAGGCTTGGGAGTTGAAGGATCCCTATGTTAATGACTATTAGAAAGTGTTCAATTCTGCACCCAAGCCAAAAAAAAAAAAAAAGTCTTCTTCCCCAACCCCAATTCAATTTTTTTGTACTGTCAGCCTCTGTATTCAAATATAAATTATGTTTACAAAATGCAACACATCCACGAGGATAGATGTCATACTTTTGATATTACTATGAAGGGTGTTGCTGGTGGCTGTTTCAGGATTAACAGCATAGAGTATGGGTTATCTGTGACCTGACATTTGCGTAAGGTTTGCTTCTGGGGCAGCGAGGTGAGTTATGGAGCAAGGAGCGAGGACCAGCTAGCGGTGGCAACCATCAAATGGTGATTGTTGGAGACTGACGTTGGAGAAGTCAGATTTCTCCTGAAGCTTTGGAGTCACATATTCATATGTCATGTGAATGTCGCACAAGTATCTCAAACTCAGCATGTTAAAACACAAACACATCATTACTTCTTCCTCTTATCTACACTCTGTCCCCACTATCTAAAAAACACAAAACCTGATTTCCCCTCTGCTTACTCTGTTTGAACTGATGACCATGAAAATCTATTCATGTATCCAAGACAGAAACCTAGAAAGTAGCTTTAACTTTCCTCTCTTTCCTCAATCTTCACAGCCTAAATTTTGCTGGACTCTTCCCCTCTCCTCCATTCCTACTGCTACTGGGTTTTCCAGGCCCTCATTCTCTTTCTGTTTCCACCTGGTTCAGTGGTGTCACCTTCAAATCTACCCTGTCTTATTGCCATCTGAAATCTGATCCCAAGCATGCTAACCTATCAAATATGATTTTGCTCCCAGTTGCTGATCCATTAACACCATAGTTCTTTTCTTATCAGTCTCTCCAATCCAATATCCTATCACTTTTTGCCTCAGACTTTGCCCCCTCTCCCTGCTGTCACCACAAAAATATTCTTTTTACTTTTTAGGGAACTGGGGATGAAACCAAGAGGCATTCTACCTCTGAGGTACACCCCAGACCTATTTTTTATTCTTTATTTTGTAATAGGGTCTCACTAAGTTGTGGAGGTCTCACTAAGTAGCTGAGGCTGGCCGTGAACCTGAGATCCTCCTGTCTCAGCCTCCCAAGTGCTGGGATTACAAGGGTGCGCCACCACGCCTGGCTCACCACAAAAAAATATTTTGAAAATTATTACATGGGATGTTTTTCTTGCCTCTACATTTTTATGTTGTTTTTCTGGCTTCACTTCTTCTTATCTGGTGAATTCTTATTACTCAGGCAATATGAATTTATGCTTTATGTGTCACCTTCTCTTAGAAGTCATCTAAATTAGGAGCTTTTCCTTAAGGAGCCCATCCTTTAATTTTCTTTTTTTCTTTGCACACTCTTTTATAATGATCTCTCCCTTGGTGAGATCCTTGGGAGAAGGGATATATCATTGACTCTGGAAAGTCTGACATATGACTTGAACATTACTTATTGAAGGAATGAAAAATTTAAGGAATGGCAAAACAGGGAAAAGAAACTTAGGGTTAACTTGTCCTTAGCAAATTATGCTTTGTGAATCCTTTTGTGAACTTGCTTTCTGCTTTTTTTAAAAACCTTTGCTTGGCACTCTAAATTCTTTTTAAAAAGCTACACATAAATGATGAACATTATTAACTTCTGGAGCCAATTATTATAGGAAAAAAGAACAAGATAAATATTGGTCATGAGAACTATTAGTCAGTAATCTTTCTTTAGGTTTTAGAACATAGCCAGGCATGGAAGCACATGACTGTAATTCCAGTACTTGGGAGCCTGAAACAGGAGGATCACACAGTTTTGAAGCCAGCCTCAGCTACCTAGCGAGAGTCCCAGAAACTTAGTGAGATCCTGATTCCAAATAAAACATAAAATAGGGTTGGGGGTATATCCTGGAGGTAGAAAGCCCCCGAGTTCCATCTCCATTACCCCCCCCCCACCCCACACACACACAAGAACCTAGAACATGTGGTGACCTTCAGATAGCATTTGAATGTGCACCAAAGAACTAGACCACTGCAGGACTAATTATCACTCTGGTGTTTACCTCAAATTTCGCATATAAGTTCTTCACAGTGGTTGTTAGCTAAAATGGATTTTATATATCACCATCATTTTTGTTGTTGTTGTTGTTACTGGGGATTGAACCCTGAGACATTCTATCTCCAAACTACACCCCTAGCCCTTTTTGAAAAAAAAAAAATCTGTTTTGAAACAGGGTCTCCCTAGGTTGCTGTGAGTCTCACTAAGCTGCTGAGGCTGGTCTCCAGATCACAGGCTTGTGCCACCATAACCAGCTGTTCACTGTCTTTTAATCAGCTGGCTGCTTATCCTAATGAAGTCCTTTCTCTACCACCACATTACCTCATGACTAATTGATTTCATTCACATGAGGGCAGACAGGGCCTTTGTGAGGTAGCATCAGATTAAATGACCTCACACCTCTGGGAGCCTATAGACTAACGAAGGCATTAATAATAGGAAAAACACAAAAATTGACACAAATATGACACAGTATAAAGGAAAAGAGCATACCTACCTTGCCTCTGGTACTCATGATGACTTTCCTGTGTTCTTGCTACAGATGAAGATATTAAGAATGGGCGATTCTGGTCACAGTTTTTGGCTGTGGAAAATATAAAGGTATAAGAGTCACTGGTAGCATCAGATTAAATGACCTTACACCTCTGGGAGCCTATAGACTAACGAAGGCATTAATAATAGGAAAAACACAAAAACTGACACAAATATGACACAGTATAAAGGAAAAGAGCATACCTACCTTGCCTTTGGTACTCATGATGACTTTCCTGTGTTCTTGCTACAGATGAAGATATTAAGAATGGGCGATTCTGGTCACAGTTTTTGGCTGTGGAAAATATAAAGGTATAAGAGTCACTGGTGGACCAAAAGGCTGGATTATAAATTTTATGTACAACCTGGAAATTATTAAACCAGACTGTTATAATTTGTGGGAGCTCAGACTTTCCTGTTGCTTGAGGGATGTCCTAAGTATAATGTGAAAAGGCTTAGCTCAGCACAAAAGCACAAATGAGAACTTGTGTAAATCTCTCCTCTTCATCAGGAAAGTATCCTTTTAGTGTCCTGTCTGTTGAGTTTTAAATTTTGGCTTTTAAAGAGCAAGTTTAAAATTTCCAACAGAGTGTATAAAATTGTCTCCCCTTTTAATTTTTTTTTTTACAAATGCAGAAATGATCATCTTTTTCTCCAAATTTGAACAATTCTTCTGTTTTTCTGAACTTATATTGCATTTGCAGTTTTAGGATGGTACTAGATAGTTTTCTCTAGTAGTGTAGCAAAAGCACCTTATACCTTGCTGCTATGCAGAACTGGTTACTTAATGGGAGTGAAGTCAATTTGCATTAAGAACATAATGAGTAGGAGTTGTGTTCACAGGAACAGTATTTTTGTTGTTGTTGTACCAGGGATTGAGCTCAGTTGTATTCTATTTCTCAGCTACATCCTCACCCTCTTTATTTTATTTTATTTTATTTTATTTTATTTTAAACAGGTTCTTACTGACTTGTTAAGGCTGGCCTCGAACTTGTGATTCCCTTGTCGTAGCTTCCCAAGTATTGGGATTACCAGTGTGTGCTACCATGCCTGATTAACAAGTAGGATTTAGAATAAAAAAAGAAAAAAACCTCTGTATGTAGAATAAGAAAGCCTTGAGAAAAACCTAAGGATTTTAGTGAAGGATGGAGACAAAGAAATACATTTCCAATTTCCAATGAAAGACAACATAAATAGGCAGGCTTTGGCTAGAAGGAATGGGACAAATAATCGTAAATTTTCTTCTTTACCTTGTTGATATAGTAGGTCATATCCATTCATTTTCATTTTTTTTTTTTGTGGTACTGAGGATTGAACCTAGGGCATTCTACCTCTGAGCTACACTCTCGGTTCTATTTTTTTATTCTTTATTTTGAAACAGGGTCTCACTGAGTTGCAAAGGGTCTCACTAAGTAGCTGAGGCTGTCTGGGAACCCTGATCTTCCTGTCTCAGCCTCCTGAATGCTGATTACAAGTGTGCCCCATCATACCTGGATCCATTTTCAAATTTTGTTTTATTTTTTAAATTCTTTTATTTTTAAAGCAGGATCTCACCAAGTTGCAGAACTGAGGCTGGACTCAAACCTGGATCATCCTGTTCCAGCCTCCCAAGTACTGAGATTATAAGTGTGTGCCACCACACCTGGCCATTTTCAAATTCTGAACTAGGCTTGTATACTTGGAACAAATCCTAATTGGTGAATAATTTATTTAGTATGTTACTATATTCACCTTATTAACATTTTGCTGAAGATTTTTGTGTTTATACTCATGAGAATTATTGGTGCTAGGATTTTTGTTTTTCACTGTCTTTCCCTGGTTTCTGTGCCATGGTAATATCGATTTAATAAAATGCACCGTGAAGTGTTTCCTTCCCTTCTCTTTTCTGGAAGAGAGCGTGTTGAGGGGATTCACTGAAATTCGATACTGGACAGTCAGAGATTCAGAGAGACTCAGAATTTCTGGTGTTTCAAACTGAGGAAAATAAAGAGGATACTGGAGCCAAGCAGGCTCACCAAAGAAGGAAGGGGTAACAAACAGAAAGAGAAACGAATTTGATGTGGAAGCATCCCTATATCAGCAAGGCAGTCTGAACTTAGTTGAGTCAGAGGCTGCAGAGCGAGCAGGGATTCCCAAATCACTCAGTGTTTCTCATCTATTAAGTGGAGCTCCGAGGAGGGGAGTCATCGTGAGGAGGTCACACTGGAGCTTGCTGCTGTGGAAACCTGGGGGATCTTAGCAAATATTGTCCATTTTGTCCTGGCAAGCACCTACTGAGCAGCCTAGGACTCACCTGCAGAATGAGACTGTAACAGGCACAGGGAAGATTATACCAAGAGAGATTCAGGTTAGAGACACGGAGGGGAATGCACTGCATCTTCCCTAGGAGTCTGATGGCTCCTTTGACCAGATGAAGAGGGCCAGGAAACTGAGCAGGTGGGTGAGATTACATTCAGGGATTTGTGGGCAGTGTGGTGTGCAGGACCTGTCATACACCCGCTGCCCAGGGTGGTTGGTTGTCCCATCCTGGGAGTGGAATCCTCTGGAGGTCCCTGAGATCCAGATGCCTGGCAGAGATTGGCATTTGCTTTAATCTTTTTGAAGTAGATACTGTCTGCCAAGTTCCAAAGTTATGATGAGAGCTAGACCCCAGTGGCTAGAACTTCTCATTTAGAACTATGCATCAGTCCCACCCTGCGAGTGCATCTATCTAGTCTGAATAAAACTCCAGTAGGTGATACTTCCTTTCCATCCTAACATATGCTAAGAGCCATTTCAACCAGTTTTAGTTCCAGGCCATTCCAGCCGGCAGCTTGAAGAACAACACAAAAAGAGAAAGGATTTAATACCATAAGTCCTTCATGTCTCCAAGGGGTGCTTCTTTCTCAAGAAGAAATAGATGGGTACATATCCAGAAGATGGATATTCAGCAAGTATCTTTGTTCAGTTTTGACCACCTCAGCAGAGACAATTAATTTGTTTTTCATTAAGTATTTTTTGGTGTTGGTTTTGCTGTATTTGTGTGTATTTCCTTTATTTTTCATAATTTAAAATTTTAACATCATTTTGTTATTTTGCTTTCCTTTGATTTTGAGGATTAGTGATGTGTGTGTGTGTGTGTGTGTGTGTGTGTGTGTGTGTGCGCGCGCGCGCGTGTGTGTTCCTCTTCTCTCTCCTTAATGCCCCTGGGTTTCATCTTCAGTGCCACACACACAAAAAGAAAATACTGAAGCTGGCTATCAATGGATTTGGGCCATTGAGCCTCTTCAAGATTAGAATCCCAGACATTTAGAGCTCAAAGGTCACTTAGTCTATGAATTCTGAGCCTTGACTTCCCATTGAAGTGACCTGGGGGTGGGGTTCAATCTGCAGAGATTGTGATTTAAATGATATGGGCTGTGATCTGGAAATCATGGCTTCTTAAAGCTTTCTAGAGAAGGAAGTCTGGTGTATACCAAAGTTTGAAAACCACCAATCTAGTCCAACCCCCTCAATTAAAACATGAAGCGACTTTAGACAGAGAGTTTCACAGCAGATTGGACATAAGAGTCTTATAGCCTGATAGCAAACAAGGCATAGCATAGCACTTCATACAGTTTAGGCATTTTCTAAAAATCACTAATCTATTTTGCATTTTCTGAAAACACAGGTCACCCAGGGCTCTACCTGTGCTGTGTTTGGCCTGGGAGGAGTTGGCCTGTCTGTCATCATGGGGTGTAAAGTAGCAGGAGCAGCCAGGATCATTGGTGTGGACATCAACAGGGACAAATTTGCAAAGGCCAAAGAGATGGGTGCCACCGAGTGCATCAGCCCTCAAGACTACACCAAACCCATCGAGGAGGTGATAAAGGAAATGAGTGACGGAGGCGTGGATTTTTCATTTGAAGTCATTGGTCGGCTTGACATCATGGTATGTACCATCATATGTCTTGTGATTTCTATTTCTGCAATCTAGAATATGCTTTTAGGCAGCAAAATACAAATATTTATATAAAGATACCTTTTTTTTGGGTAGTACTGGGGTTCCTGGAAACCCTTCTACCTCCGGGCTACACTCCCAGACACCTATTTTTTATATTTTTATTTGGAAACAGGGTCTCTTAAGCCAGCGAGGCTGGCTTCGAACCTGTGCGATCCTCCTGTCTCCACCTCCCAAGCGCGGGGATTACAAATGTGTGCCACCATGCCTGGCTTATATAAAGTTACTTTTAGAATGGCAACTTTCCATCTCCTATTTGTTACTTGGATTATTTACTGTTATAAGAAATCCTTCATACTATCAACTAAGCAGATATATTTTCCTTTTGTCACTGTGACCAAAACAACCAACAAGAAAAACTTAGAAGAGGCAAAGTTTGAGAGGTTCCATTCCAGACCCAGTTTTGAGACCCAAAGTTTGAGAGGTTCCATTCCAGACCCAAGGTAGAAGTGTCATTGTGGAAGGGCATGGCAGAGAAAAGCAGCTAGCTCATGACTGCCAGAAGGAGAGCAGATATATATGGTCCTGAAGGCCACACCTCCAGTCACATATCTCCTCCAGCCATACCCCATCTGTCTACAATCACCACACAGTAAATCAGTTCAAATTATTAATCCAGGAGTAGATTAACTCACTGATAAGTTTAGAGTCCTGATTCAATCATTTCACCTCTGAACATCGGTATATGGCCAACCCATGAGCTTTTCTGGGAACAGTCTACATTCAAACAGTTACAGTAAATCTTCATCTGCTGATATTTTTCCATTAATGAGAGAAATATTTTTATTTAAAAAAATTTTATTGGGGCATGTAATCAACATCCTACTGAGGTGCAAGATGGGAGAGAAATATGTCACTCGTTTAGCCCTTCCCCAACTTCCACTCCATTTTCTCCCCCTTCCCTCTTTCTCATGTTTAGCTTAGTGATTAACTTTGATATGTTTGTGAATGTACATCATGTGCATTTGGGAGTTTCCCTCTTTCCCCCTCCCATATCCCTCAGGTCACCTTCTTTACTCATCTAAGATTTCTCCTTCTTTTCCTAGAGTTACTCCTCTGATCCATCTTCTCCCTAACTTCCCCATATTAGGAAGAGCATTCAATTTTTAAAAAACTAAAAATATAATGGACTTGGCCACTGCCAAAACTTAAGAGATAAAGTCTCATAGCATTGTTTAAAAATTACATGAGCTAATGCATGCAAAATACTTATCACAGTGCTCCCTGTCATGTGGCAAGCTCTCAGTACATGCCAGTTGTGTCACCAACATGAAATATAATTTCCAAGCTTGCAGGCTTACATCATCTTTGGGATATGCATGATGTTACTTTAAAAAAATTACAAATATCATCAATTGACAGAAAAACTTCTCTAGCTATAGTTTACCAAACCAGAGTTCTTTGGAATTCCACTGAAAAAGTCCCCAAAGACCAATACATTTCCATTATTGTGGTTCTCCAGTAAGTCCTAGCAACATCGGCACTACTTAATAGATAAGTAAAAAATGAATTGCCCAACTCATAGATGGCTTCATTATCATGTGATAATGAAACAGTATCCATTTTTTTTTTTGTGGTAGTGGGGATGGAACCCAGGGGCATTTTAGCCTTATTTTTTATTCTTTATTTTGAAACAAGGTCTCACTGAGTTGCAAGGGCCTCACTAAGTAGCTGAGGCTGTCCTTGAACCGCGATCTTTCTGTCTTAGCCTCCCAAATACTGGGATTACATGCATGGGCCACAATACCCAGCTACAGTATCCTTTTTTGGGGAATCCAGACTTCATGTATGGAATAACATTTGCCTCTCTATTAGTATGTAAGAAAGAAATGAGTACATATAAATTTATTCATCCATTCTTTTATTCAAAAATATTTTCTGAGCTGGGCGTGGTGGCACAAGCTTGTAATCCCTGCGCTTCGGAGGTGGAGACAGGAGGATCGCATAGGTTAGAAAGCCAGCCGCGCTGTCTTAAGAGACCCTGTTTCCAAATAAAAAGTATAAAATAGGTCTGGGAGTGTAGCCCGGAGGTAGAAGGGTTTCCAGGAACCCCAGTACCACACACACAAAAATTTTTTTTGAGCATTCTTATGAAGAAGCAAAAGACATGTTTCCTTCCTTCACACAATTACAATCTAGTCAAGTCAACATTACATCATACTTTTTATCATGAGTAGGGTCTATCAGAGACTGTACTGTAAGGGTGCTAAATATTGATTTTTATTTTATTTTTTCCCTGTTGTTAGTCTTGTGGTATAAGTGTCATTGTAGGCTAGGCTGCCTTCTGCTTTCAAACAACCCCTGTGAACACTCGTTTGCTATTGACTGGGCACACTTGGAACAGGAACTGTTTTTGGTGGTACACAGACCTGAGGAGCAAATTCTTATTAACATCACAATTTCTTTCCTTTTACAAGAGACAAGGTCAGGTTTTGAAAAACAATGTGATTAAAATTGATTAAAATCAATTAAAATCAATTTAATCAATTTAATCAATTTAATGTGGAACTAATACAGAGAGAAATTCCCCACACTACTCTGGTGTTCCCATAAACCAACTAGGGACTTTTCAGAACCAGCTCTATTTATATTTGTAACTTCATAAGGCACAAAATTCTTTATAGGACACAGGAAATCTACAGTAATAATTGATGTCTTTACACATTGCAAATTTAGAAGTTGTCTAAATAATTTGGTCACTATCATGTACTGAATGTAGAAATTCTAATTGCTGTATCCCTTTTGGAAATCAATTAGATAATTTTTATCAGAAACCTTTAAAAACCGTAGATCCAGCTAGGTGTGGTGGAGCATGTTTGTGATCCCAGCATTTGGGAGGCTGAGACCAGAGGATTGTGGTTCGCAGACAGCCCCAGCTATTTGGTGAGGACCTCTGCAACTTAGTGAGACCCTGTTTCAAAATAAAGAATGAGGGGAAAAAATAGGGTAAGGGGTGTAGCTTGGAGGTAGAATGCCCCTGGGTTCTGTCCCCAACCCCCAACAAACAAACAAACAAACAAACAAACCATAGATCCTTTGTTTCAGCAATTCTATTTCCAAAAGTCTGTTATACAGAAATGTATATCAAACATACACATATGTTTACTGTTACCTATAATATAAAAATTAGAAAAATACTAAAAGTCTAACATTAAATAAATATAACCTCTTTGTAGAATTTAATGAAAGTGTGCTCAGTGGTAGAGAACCTTCCTCGCATGTGCAAGACCCTAGGTTCAATCGTTACCACCTTATAAAAAACTGGGTGATATTCATAATGTAATTTTAGGCTCATAATATAAAATAAAAGCTCATGTAAAATGTGATCCCATTTTTTAAAATAAAAACAGTAAAAAAAATGTACATGCCTAAAAAGCATTGATGAAAATTCATAAATTAGTTGGGCATGGTGGCACATACCCGTAATCCCAGTACTTGGGAGGCTGAGACAGAAGATTTGCAGCTTCAAGACCAGCCTCAGCAACTTATTGAGACTCTCCTCAACCTTGTGAGACCCTATTTAAAAACCAACCAACCAAACAAACAAACAAACAAATGAACTAGGTATATAGCTCAGAGGTAGAATTCCCTGTGTTTAATCCCCAGTACCAAAAAATAAAATTAAGTTAAAAATTCTAACTATTACCAATTATTTATAAGCTGAGGAATTGCTAGTTATTTTTACTTTTGCCTTTAGGCTGTCTAGTATTTTCTAAATTATTTACACATGATTTTTATATGTTTAGAAATTAAAAAGGACATGAAGATCATCTTTTTCAAAAACCATTTGTTCACCAGGTGTTTTTAATTAAATTAATTAATTAATTAATTAACTAACTTATTTGTGTTACTGGGGGTAGAACCCAGAGGCTTTTCTACTTCCAGGCTATATTCCCAGCCCTATTTTATATTTTATTTGGAAACAGGGTCTCACTAGTTGCTGAGAGCCTAACTAAGTAGCTGAGGCTGGCTTCGAACCTGCGCGATCCTCCTGTCTCAGCCTCCCAAGCGTGGGGATTACAAGCGTGCGCCACCACGCCCAGCAGAAGGTGGTTTTTAGAAAAGGCATTAGTTCCAATGTAGGTGTTAATTTCTAATCTTCCCAAGAATGAAGTCTCTTGGAACTAATCTATATTAACTTTATTGTCTATTTCTAAGAATTCTTAAAATCTCTTTATCAAAGCTTTATTAAACTGTTAACATGGTCTTCACTTTATTTAACTACCAGTCTCTTTAGACAAGTTATCTAACATCTGTATTTGTGCAAGTTCATATTCAGGCTTGAATCTCAATATCCACTCCATCCTAGATGTGTGACTTAGAGCAAGTATATAAATTTAAGTGTACATTCCCATGTTTTTCATTTGATTTGTTTGTTTTGTTGTGGTACTGGGGACTGAACCCAGGACCGTAAGGTGCTAGGCAGGCATTCTACCACAAGCTATAACCTTGGCCCCAAGTCTCAATTTTTAAGATCTCTAAAAATAGAAAAAATATGAGAATCTATATCATGGCCTTGTTGAGTATTTTGGGGCTTAAATGAGATGGTGCTTGAAAAGCAGTTACAAAGTACATGATAGAAGAATGCATGATATTCTATTTGTCTATTGTTCTATTCATCTATTGTTATATTGTTACATTCTATTTGTATATTGTTGTGCCAGGCATGAGGGCTATCAAAAAAATGGCTTTTCTAGAATGCTAATAGAGAACCGAAGTGTAGATGGCCATCATAGTCAGGATGTTGTGAGTTGAAGATTGCAGAAACCAAGAAAGACCCAGAAAGAACACAGATTGTCTGTGCACTTAATTGGTCTAAGGCAAAGGGAGGGAATGGAGTGGCCGGGTACACTGACTTTCACTGAGACACGTTACAGGTTTCGTTCATTTACATGGAAGAAAATAAATTGTGTAAGTGACAAAACAATCTCTTTTATTTCCTATTTCAGCATCCATACCGTCCTAACATTTGGGAATGTCAGATGCCTTCCCTATAACTAGTCTTCTGACTCCTCCTTCCCACAGCATCTGGAGCTCATTCTGCTGTTTAGAGATACAATTCAATAAATTATATATACAAGCTTTCCAAAAAAATAAAAAATTCCCATGAAATAATCTTTCAAGCAAATGAAATTTTAAATTTTCAGTGGAATATTGAACATAAGCTGGGAAATTGAGGCTAATAAACCCTATCATTTGGCATAATGTATCTTTGATATCTATTATATCTGTTGAGGAAGGATATTGATATCTATTATATCTATTGTGGAAGGAGTTTTCTTGTGACTCTTTGAATTCTACCTATCTTTCTAGCCAATCACTATTTAAACTCAGTGGGGGGGATCTTCCTACCTGCTCCCAACTTGCACATAACAGGCTTTTGTCCTCAAAGTCTTCTCCATCTACCTCTGTTTCCACTTCTGTACTTTTCTTTTATGAAATCTATCAGAGCTCTAAGGTAAAACCCCACAGCACGGTAAAAGATAGGATCAGGATTAAGCATGGAGAAGATCCAGAGCTTCTAAATCCAGAGAATTCTCATAACAGGTAATACCACACATGTTCATACAGTGATGGTGTTTTTTATTGCCTTCATCCTATTTTCTTTGCCATGAACATATAATTGTTGTCTTAAGTAAAATCAAGCCATCATGCTTTATATGCCAAATGAGAGGTTGAGATGCTAACGGTGGAAACTAACCCGAGTCTGGAGCCATATTCTTAAAACTCTGGGATATGTACTCATGAAAGCCCTTTATTAGACAATCTTTGTGAATGGTTACAACTGACTAAAGCATGTCTCCTTTTTTGATAAAATATCATGCTGGCTTTCAAAGAGTGGGGTTGGATGGAAACACCTGTGAATGTAGCATGTATGATGGGTAACTGAGAAAAGGCACAAATGCACAAAGCAATGCATATTCTAAATAGATGTGTTCACACATATATTTATTTTGGTACTGGGGGTATAACCCAGGAACCCAGGGGCTTTTTTTCCCCCCTCCGGGCTGTATTCCCAGACCTATTTTTTATACTTTATTTGGAAACAGGGTCTCACTAATTGCTGAGAGCCTCACTCAGTAGCTGAGGGTGGCTTCGAACCTGTGCGATCCTCCTGTCTCAGCCTCCCAAGTGGGAGGGATTACAAGCGTGCGCCATCACGTGCAGCTCAGATACACGTTTTTACAGAAAGAAGTCAACCTAGAACTCTTCTATGAACGACTATATCTTAAACAATTTTATAATCTTAGAATAATTTTAACAGTTTGGAGTGTTAAAGCCCATTGTTAATGTTTCCCACTATAGGGAGAAGCTTTGCATTTTGAACCTTATCTCCAGATGTATAATAAAAACTTTATTCCTATTTAAAGGAGTGCTATTTGTCTCCAAAAGTGTTATTTTTTTTACTGAATACAATCTGTTTGATATTGTTAAAAGGATTGAGACTTAAAGGCAATCTACTACCTTCTATGTAACCTACAGAAAACTGTCAACCTCTCTGAACATGTTAATCCTTTTGATTTAAACAATATTCTACAAGCCCCGTCACAGCTTTATCAAGATCAAAGGGAATGGTGTTGGGGAAAAAAGGGGGCTTTGTTGAAGTGCCAGGGAAATGTGGGGAAGGTTTTGCTGCCTTGTCAGAGATGCTGAAGAGCATCTTATTCATGGTCAAGGCAGCCTTCAGAATGCCCTAATAGATCTTGTCCCACGATAACCACCCGCGCTGGCTGAGGTGTGACTTTTACAATGGTGCTGATGAAATGAGGTCCAGGGAAAGAAGGGCTGGTGCTAAAGGCCACCTCACAACGGTGGTAGAAGATCCTGCTGGGGCAAGGAAGCCTGCGTCCAGCTTCCACCTCCAGGATTGGGGAGCAGGTGGAGTGGGTCACAGGTGGGCACAGTCAGTGTCCTCACGGATGAGCCTGGGCTTACACGGGGTGGAGGTGGGAGTCGCCCACACTGACTCTCAAATCCATGGACATTGATAGGGAAGGAAGTGGGGTAAAAATCAAAGCAGAAGAGTGGAGCCACATAGAGACCACCAGCCAGATGGGCCTGAAGAGAGCACAGGGCAGGGGGCTTGAGGCTTCAGTGAATTTTGACTCAAGAATCAAGATGTATGATCTTGCTCATCTCCAAAAACAAAAAGAAAATCAACTTTGAACATGTTGTAGTTCAAGATCTAACTGAAGAAAAATTTCAAAGTTCATAAAGAAAGAATTTCATGATGGCAGTTTATCTAATAACTGTCACACTTACCTAGCGCTTTTACCTTGTTACTGTGCTAAATGAGTTACTGTGTTAAATACTTTACTGTGAATAAACACATAAATCTGTGATGATTTACAATTAGCCCTCTGCAGTTCTACCTATCTCACAGAGCATTACTTGGAAGTCAGAGTCCACTGAGAACAAGTTGATATTTGATAATTACATACCTGCATATGATTATTCAAGTCTGTTAGCAAATGCTTGCTGCCCCTCTCACAATCTCTTAGAACCTCTGCTGAGCATTCCTGAGAATATTAAAGTCACAATTTTACCCAACTCCATTGAGTTCCCTTTGTCTATCAAATAATTCGCCATATTCAGGAAGCAAGACCTGCCCATGAAGAAAACCACAAACTGTTGGGGCGAGAATACAAGTAGACTGGGAACAGAGCAGTGGGGACCACACACTTCCGACAAGGTAAGTAGTCGCCTGTGTGCACTGGGCTGGCCCCTTTCATTCACCTGGGACTCAGTGTCCCAAGGACCATCTCCTCTGCAGCGTCTCAACCCAGAGGTTGCTCAGTAACTCACAAGGCTAACTCAAGCAAAGTTACTTAGAAACAGAGCAAATGGGTTCTTGAGTCTCACAATATATTTTAAATGTCATCAAATAACACAGAAGTTTTATTATTAATAAGAGCAGGCCAGAGAGATCACCAAGTAATTCTTACCTAAGTATGCTACTTAAAGACTACTACTCACTCTGAAATCAGAAATAAACACATATCTAGTTAGTTCAAAAATATCACTATGGTTTAAGATAAATTTTGAGTTCATTGCAAAAGAGCTAATTATGTGATGTTGCATGTATATCTACACAACTCTTTCATCTCATTAAGATGTATGACAACAATGCACCAATAAAAATTAAAATAAATAAAGGTCACCCAAGCAATACCGTGTTGAAAGGTAGGTGGGAGGCAGAGTTAGAAATAACTTCAAACTGAAGATTTCTTCTGAATTTGTATTCAAGCCTTGGGGCGTTGTAATGGCACAAAAGCTGGAGGGGGCCGGGCGTGGTGGCGCACGCTTGTAATCCCCGCGCTTGGGAGGCAGAAACAGGAGGATCACACAGGTTCGAAGCCAGCCGCGCATGCTGGCTTAGGAGACCCTGTTTCCAAATAAAAAATGTAAAAATAGGTCTGGGAGCATAGCCCAGAGGTAGAAGGGCTTCCAGGAACCCCAGTATCACCAAAAATAAAAAATAAATAAAATAAATAAAAAAGCTGGAGGGGAGTAAATCCGTTCATTAACAGAAGGAAATTCTAAGACTTTGGGTTTTATCTTCCCCAAATCGTCAAACTACAATCAATAGCAAAGGACGTTTGAGGGAGTTGATGAGCATTTGCTTTGCTTTTGCTACCTCCTCCCCCTCAGGGACTCTCAAGGACAGGAGATTCACTATGCTGGTGGCTCCTGAGCATCAGGGGATGTGAGGCTCTCTGCTGGGTCTGTTCTCCATCTCCCCAGGAGGCTAGGAAAAGGAAGAGCCAAAGGGAGGCTGGAGTGAAGCTACATCCTTCCAAACTAGGACCTCATGGGGACAGTGGCCATGTTCTATTGATTATGTTTTACTTGAAAGTTCCATTCCACTAATGCAAATATTTACTCTTCAATTTTGAGGATGAAGAGGAAATTGACAGTAAATTGGGAGAGGTTACCCTAGACCAAGGGTTCAGTGTGAGAGGTCAGAGCTTTTTAGGGGATTTAGCATTTAGGGTTTAGCATTTCCCAAGCAGAGGTGTCTGTGTCAGTGTCAGGCCACAGCCACTCCTGGATTCCTTGCAGGAAGCTGAGGTTTTATCCTTTGGGGAATGGCAACATTGCCAGAATGATTCTGAGTAGATTAGTGGTAGGATCAGAATGGCATATTAGGAACTCAGGTTTTTGGGCCTGGAGAGGGGCACTAGAGGTGGGGGGTGGGGACAAGGAGAGCAGGGAGGTTTCAGCCACTCCAGGCCAGAGAGCAGGGAGCCGCTTTGTAACCACAGCTGAGGGAAGGACAGCAGCAGCTGAAGGAGACATTCTTCAGGGGAATGCCTGACTTTGCATTAAGATGCGGGACAGCCAGGCGCAAGGTGGGTTCTGAAGCATGGGGCTGACAACTGGGAGTGGATGTTAGGTCCTGTCAACAGCATCAGGTGTTTATGGGTGAAGGTGACTGTCCTCGTCGTCTTGTGCTGCTCTAATAGAATACCTGGGAGTGAGCAAATGAGATCAAATGAAACTTATCGACCCACGGTCCTGGAGGCAGGAAGTTCAGCAGCAGCACCACACCTGGCAGCCCCTTTCACTGTGTCACCACACAGGTGGAAGGCCAGAGTTAGGAGACGAAGGCTGGGCTCCTCCCTTTATGACTCAGCAACCCCACCAGTAGGACAGGGCCCTCACATCCAATCACCTCTGAGAGGCCCCACCTCAGTACTCTTATCCTATCACATAAATTTCAGCGTGAGTTCTGGAGTGGCAAGAGTTCAAACCACAGCAATGGTAAAGTTTAGAAATGTACCCGACACATTTGGAGCACCTCCAGGATTTTCAAGAATGAGAGATACTAAGAATGTGAGAGAGACAGTTATTATATGTGTGATTTTAAGGGGGGAAGGGACGTCTGGACCCAGTTGATAATAGTCATTATAGTCTCTTTTTATATTTAAAAAATAAAAGTCATTGGTTAAGTCCCCTGCTCAAGATGGGTGTGGTGGTACATGCCTGTAATTCCAGTAAAGAAGGTAGCTGAGTCAGGAGGATCACAGACCCTGTTTCCAAATAAAACATTTAGAACAGGCTACAGGTGTAGTTTGGAGGTAGACTGCCCCTGGGTTTCCAACACTTAAACCCAGTACTTGGGAGGCTAAGACAGGAGAATCACAGACCTTGTTTCCAAATAGAAAATTTAGAAGGGGCTGAGGGTATAGCTTGGGGGTAGAATGCCTCTGTTTTTTATTCACAGTACCAAACCAAATCAAACCAAACCAAAAAATATAACTCCAAAAGAAACAAACAAACCTCTACTTAAAATTCTTTTATTTCTATAAACATTTTTCTACCATTATTGGTGCATTATATTCTCACATCATAATGTGGTTCATAGTTACAGTGATGTACATACACACAACACTTGGCTCTCTTCCTAGTCCCCTTCCCTCTTCCCCACACTGGATATTGAGATTGCCTTTGGTATTCTCACATATGTACTTAATGCAAATGGAAATGATTCCATCACTGATCCTCCCTCTCCTCCACCCTTCCTCTAGACCACCTTCTTGGCTCCACTGAAGTCTATCCTCCCTTATCTAAAATCATCTCAATTACTCCCTAGCTTCCACATATGAGAGAATACATATGGCCCTTCACTTTCTGTGACTGGCTTAATCTCAACACAATGTTCTCCAGGTCCATCTCTTTTCTTGAAAATGACATTATTTTCTTCTACTTGATTGCTGAGTAGAATTCCATTGTGTGTCTATCCCATAATTTTGAATCTACTAATTTGTTGATGAACACCTACGTTGGTTCTATAATTTGGGTATTGTGAATTGTGCTTCTATAAACATCGGAATGCATGTATTACTCTAATATTCTTTCTAAAACTTTTTTGTTGGTGCATTGTAGTCATACATCTTAATGGAGTGCAAGATGGTAGAGGTATACATGCACACATCACTCATGTAGCTCTTCCTCAGTCTCCATTTCATCACCCTTCCATCATTCCATCTCCATTCCATCACCTTTCCCTCCTTCTCCCTAATGTACATAATGTACATTTGCAAATATATCAATTACTATACTAACCTGAGTTAAATACCTTTGGAAAAATCCCTACGACTACTATAGCTGGATCATATGGTGGATCCATTCCCAATTTTCTGAGGAATCTCCATACTAATCTCCATAGCTGCTGCACTAATTTGGAATCTCAACAACAGTGCAGAAGAGTTCCTATTTCCCCACATCCTTCTTAGCATTTATTGTTATTTGACTTCTTGATGATTGCTATTCTGATTTGGGTTAGATGAAATTTCAGTGTAGTTTTGATTTTCATCTTCCTGATTGCTAATGATGTGGAGCTTTTTTCATGAATTTATTGTAAAGTGTCTATTTAGTTCAGTTTCCCATTACTTGGTTGGGTTTTTTTTTAGTGTTAAGTCTTTTAAGTCATCTGTATATTCTTGGTATTAGAGAGATAGCTGTCAAATATCTTCTATTTTATAGGCTCTCTCTTAAGGCTCTTGATGTTTTTCGTTTCTCTTCTATTCTGTTCAATTGATCTCTGTGTCTATTTGTGTGCCAGCACCATGCTGTTTTTATTGCTATAACTCTGTAGTATAATTAATACATCAGGAATTATGATACCTCCTGCATGGTTCTCTGCATGAGAACTGCATTGTCTATTCTAGGTCTTTTATTTGTTCATATGAAATTTATGACTGATTCTTCTAGGTCTGTAAGAATGACATTGTGTTTTTTTTTTTTTTTTGATATGGACTGCATTGACTCTGTAGATCACTTTTGGTAGAATGGCCATTTTGATTATGTTTATTTTGCCTATCCAATAGCAAGGGAGATCTTTCCATCCTCTAAGATCTTTTTCAATTTATTTTTTCAGTGTTTTAATTTTCACTGTAGATGTTTTTTACTTTCTTGGCTAAATTTATTTCCAGGTATCTTATTGTTTTTGAGGTTATTATGAATGGAATTGTTTTCTGTATTTTTTTCTCCATGGATTCATGTTTCACATATAGAAAAGCTACTGATATTTTTAGATTGATATTGTATTCAGACACTGTCAAATTTGTTAATTAGCCCTAGGAGTCTTTTGGATGATTTTTTTTTTTGTCTTCTAAGTATGAATCATGTCATCTGCAAATACAGATAATTTCATTTCTTTTTTTCCTATTTGAATTTCTTTGATATTTTTCTCTTGCCTTATTACTCTGGAAGGGGTCTTGATGATTTATTGAGAAGGAGTGGTAACAGTGGGTATCCTTACCTTGTTCCCAATTGGTAAGTTCCTTCTATTCTGATTTTAAGGCATCGGCCTTACCCCTGGGCGGGCTCCAATCTAGGCCTCTGAGGCCCCAGCACCAGCCTTGCCTCACAGCAGGCTCCAATTTCGGCCTCGCTGGCCCCGACACCCGCCTAACCCCTCAGCAGGCTCCAATGCCTCACGGCAGGCTCCAATCCCGGCCTTGCTGCCCCTGGGACCGGGCTAACCTCTTGACAGGATCCGATCTCAGCCTCGGAGGCCCCAGCACTGGCCTTGCCTCATGGCAGGCTCTGATCCTGGCCTTGCTGACCCCGACACTGGCCTAACCCCTCGGCAGGCTCCAATCCCGGCCTCGGAGGCCCCAGCACCAGCCTTGCCTCACGGCAGGCTCCGATGCCGTCCTTGCTGGCCTTGGCAACAGCCTAACCCCTTGGCAGGCTCTGATCCTAGCCTCGGAGGCCTCAGTAGTGGCCTTGCCTCATGGCAGGCTCCGATGCCGGCTGCTGGCCCTGGCACTGGCCTAACCCCTTGGCAGGCTCTGATCCCAGCCTCAGAGGTCCCAGCACCAGCCTTGCCTCATGGCAGACTCTGATCACGGCCTCGCTTGCCCCGGCATCGGCCTAACCCCTCTGCAGGCTCCAATCCTGGCCTCAGAGGCCTCAGTAGCAGCCTTGCCTCATGGCAGGCTCCGATGATGACTGTTGGCCCCGCCACCAGCCTAATCCCTCTGCAGGCTTCGATCTCAGCCTCGGAGGCCCCAGCACTGGCCTTGCCTAATGGCAGGCTCTGATCCCAGCCTCACTGGCCCTGGCACTGGCCTAACCTCTCAGTAGGCTCCTATCCTGGCCTCGGAGGTCCCAGTACCAGCCCTGTCTCATGGCAGGCTCCGATCCCGGCTTTGCTGTTCCCGTCACTGGCCTCACCCCTCAGCAGGCTCCGATCCGAGAACCCTCTTCACCCAGCAGGTTGTCCTACGTTCCCAAGGGTGCATGATGGTAAGGCCGGTGCTGGGGCCTCCGAGGCCGGGATCGGAGCCTGCCGAGGGGTTAGGCCGGTTCCAGGGTCAGCAAGGCCGGGATCGGAGCCTGCCGTGTGACAAGACCGGTGCTGGGATCTCCAAGGCCGGGATCGGAGCTTGCCGAGGGGTTAGGCTGGTACCGGGGGCAGCGAGGCTGAGATTGGAGCCTGCCATGTGACAAGACCAGTGCTGGGATCTCTGAGGCCAAGATTGGAGCCTGCCTCTAAGATTCTCTCCTTGGCTTCTACATCGGTCATTTTGACTATTATGTGGCATGTGGGCTGGTATCAATGGGGCTGTATCTAGTGTTAAGCCCTGGTCATCCTCCATGCTTTCCACAGATGTGGAGTCTTGGTCTCTCCCTGCCTCTGTAGGTGGTGGATACTTCTGAGACCAAACTCAATGTAAGAGCCTTTGTTTTCCACAGGTAGGGCTGGTCTGGTCTGACCTCTCCCCATTCACCATGATTGGGTGGTCTGTGGTGATCCCAGAGAGTCAATTAGTTGGGTCTAGTGTTAAGTGTAAGTGTCCCTCCACACTTTCCACTGATGCAGAGCCTGAATCTGTCTGAGCCTCTGCTATGTCCAACAGCAGACTCCACTCCCACCTTCTTCAGGTTGAACAAAAAAGTCTCAGACTCGGGGCATTTATCATGGCTGCACAAGGCCCTGGGGGTACTGTGTTGGTGTTCTCCCATGGATCTGGATCTCTGGAGGCTGTTGTGAGCTTGGTTGCCATTGCTGCAAATTGTAGTTGATGTTTGCGCAGGAGTAACGGATGACCCACAATTCTAATGATCCACCGCTGCCCACTTCAGGTCCCTGGTTGCCCTCCTGTTCGTCCCTGGAGTTGGGTGCAGCAAGACAAGATAGCACCAGTGTGGTGCCTGTGGCTGCAAAGTGGGTGGGTTTTCCCTCCAGTGCTCTGGATCCCTGGAGGGTGCAGTGAGCTCAGCCACCACCACTGGAAGCTGCAGCTGGTATTTGCACAGGAGGAATGGATCACCCACAATTCAGATGATCTGCATCTGCTCACTTCAGGTCCTTGGCTGTTTTCCTCTTTGTCTCTCTGGAGTCAGGTGTAGTGAAGCAAGATGCTACCTCTGAGGTGCCTGCTGCTGCAAGGTGAGTGTGTTTCTTTTCTGCTCTCTGATCAGTCTTCTAGCCTTTCTTTTCCTCCCGCCTTGTACCTACTATGTTATTCCTCTACTGGTAGTATTTTCTGGCTTTGTAGAATGATATTTCCAAGGCAATGGAAATTGAGTGTCAGCAGGATGTGTATAAGCTGCTTCCCTCGGTTGCCATCTTCCCCAACTCCCTCTATGGTTTCCAATTTTGTGGAGTATAAATTTTTTAAATAGTTTCTGATAATCCTTTGGATTTCCCTCCTATCTGTAGTGATGTTTCTTTTTTCATTTCTGATTTTAATAATTTGGGTTCTGTCTTTTGGTTAAGTTGGCTAAGGATTTTTCAGTCTTGCTAATCTTTCAAAAACTCAGCTTTTTGTTTTGCCAATCTTTTATTTTTCTCTATTTCACTGATTTCTGCTCTGAGTTTAATTATCTCCTGCCTTCGAATGGCTTTGGGATTAGATTGTTCCTGTTTTTTCAAGTCCTTGAGGTGTATATTAGGTTGTTTATTTGATGACTTTCTGTTTTTCTTATGTGGGCACTTGGCGCTACAATTTTTTCCCCTAAAACTGCCATCAGAATGCCCCATAGATTTTGATATATTATGTGAATTCCTCTCCTGAAAGAGGCAACATTTTGTATCCAGAATAGCATATATTCATACATGTGGTTACAGTTAGAGTTAAGGTCTTCCCTTTTTGGTCAAAGGTCTGAAAATCTATAACATAAATGCCTCCCTCCCCATATTTTTTAAATTCCTGAGTTAGTAAATGTGCTAGTTAGTAAGATTTCTATTACTGGAACAAAATAGGGTAAATACTCAAATAAAGGAAAGGTTGCTGTACTACACTGGGGCCTGTGGTAAGGCAGCAGGGCTTGGTGTGGAGGGTGTAGAGGAACAAAGGAGGCAGGTTCTGAGATTTTGCTGTCCATTTCAAGGGTTTTCCCCCAGTGAGCAAAGTGCACCACTTTATATGAGCACTGTGCTAGGGAACAGACTTCAACAAGTGGACTTTAAGGGAGGTTCCAGATTCAACTACATCAATAAATGTCTCTATTCCACCAGGCATGGTGGCTCACACCCGTTATCCTAGTACCTGGGAGGCTGAGATAGGAGGATCACAGATTCAGAGCCAACCTCAGTAATTTAGTGAGGCTCTGAGAAACTTAGTAAGATCCTGTTTCCTAATAAAAAAGGAAATGGGGCTGGGGATATAGTTTGGAGGTAGAAGTCTCCTGGGTTCAATCTCCAATACCAAAAACATACAAACACACCCCTCCCACGCTCTGGTTGTTCTAGTTCCATCCATGTATACACTTTCTCTTTCTAGCTGAATAATTTTCCCCTCCATTCCACCTCCTGCCTCCACGCTGTGATCTCATTTGTTTTATTATGCAGGGTCAGAGGTAGATAGTTCAGGGCAGGTGAGCTCAGGTATGAAACCTGCAAGCAGGACCAGCTCAGTACAAACAGAAAAATGACCAGAGGCTGATTTACCTGGTGTGGCATGGTCAAGATCTCTTTACCCTTGCTGGGTACAAAAGATCCTATGAATATCTCAAAATATCTTTATTGGTTATCAAGATAATCTGATTCTTAATAAATGGCCTCAACTGCATACAAATTATTAGCAAGTTCCTGTTTCTTACCAACTGATATTTCCCATCAACTCATTCAGATCAACAGATGTAAAACAATAGAGTCACAGAGCATGCTTGGCTTGAGAATTTTGGAAGTTTCCTCCATATGCTATTTGCTGTATGTATGTATGTATGTATGTATGTATGTATGTATGTATATACTGGGGATTAAACCCAGGAGCAATCTAACTCTGAGATACACCAGAAGCCCTGTTTTATTTTTATTTGTGAAATAGTATTCCACTAAGTTACAGTGGGCTGGCATCCACCTTGTGAGCCTCCTGTCTCAGTCACCCAAGTGAGGAGATTACAGGTGTGTGTCATTGGGCCCGGATTATTTTGTTTCTTTATATGATGCTATCACATCAGTCCTTGAACTCCTCACAGCTTTACTACTGCTCTAAAACAGTATCAAACTTTTAATTAAATAGCCATCTCTTTCGCAGGTAGCCACATCAGCTTCACACTGCCTGTCATTCTATCTAAATCCTGGTTTAGCAGATGAGTGGGTGCAGAACCTGTTAGGACTTCTTGGTTCCTCCAGATCATCAGCAGCAAATATGGGCTCCTTCAGCACTGCTTCATGGAAGTGGCTGGGTGGTCAGGAGGCTTAAGGCCAGCCCTGGAGGATGTTAGGCATGGCCTGGGCCTGAATCCTTGCCCATGGAGGGATGGTGTCAATGGTAATAGAGTGACCACATCTACAATCTCCAGGGGACATTTTCCAATGTGCTTTTCTGCTTCAGGGATAGAATTGAAACCAGGATTGGGTGTCTAGAAAGCCAACTGATGAAGTGAAGTGGAGCCAGCATTGACCTGGGACTCTGCCCCTGGTTTCCCAGAAGAGAAATTTTAGTGGGGACCTAATATTGGTCTTATACCATAGTCGCACATTGCTTAGTGAGGAGGATGAGGTCTGGTGAATGTGCTGTTGATCAGGCTTATCATTGTATAAAATCACAGAGCACGTACAGAATCTAAATGTCAGAGAGCATGGGCAGCAGTCAGCCCAAGCCCGGGAGTCTCTGTGCCTCAATCTCTCTAGTTCCCTAGGTCCCGTGACCTCCAGCTGCCACACTTCTCTACCCTCTGCTCATGGACACTATGGTTCCACCAGATAGACTCCTTCCTATTTGCTGACCTAGAAACTCCCAATCTTAGCTGGGTGTGGTAGTTCACGCTTGGAAGATTGAGACAGGAGGATGGCAGGTTTGTGGCCAGCCTCAGCTACTTAGTGAGTGAAGTCCTCTACAACTTAGTGAGACCCTTTTTCCAAATAAAAAATTAAAAAAGTAGGGCTGGGGGTGTAGCTCAGAGGTAGAATCCTCCTGGGTTCAATCCCTAGTTCTAAAAGAAAGAAAGAAAGAAAAATAAATAAATAAATAAATGAGTCCCAATCTTGGCAATAGGCTGGCTTTCTAGGAGATTTAAATTCTGAAGGACTGAAATTTTATATAGTTTACCCTCTTTTAAAACTTATTCAACTGAGCCAATATATCTGGACCCTGTGACTCAATGCTGGGCAGAAGTAGCAAAAGTCGACCTTAGCATTCATTTGTGTTTCTCCAAGTGTTGGCTAGTTTATGGATCACAGAAGGGTAAGCCCTCTCAAGGTCCACAGACTTTGACCCAAGTGTGGGGTCAGTAAACTCTCAAGGTCAAAACTGAAAATAATGTTTTAAGACTGGTCTTAAGAATGAAAGGTTAGAGATAAATTTGGATCTGTAAGCTGGCCTAACTCTAGTTGGACTTGACTTAGGGTATACCTCATCTTTATATCTAGAGAATGACATTCATTAATTCTGACCATGCCTCTCTCTTCCTTCCAGATCGCTGGACCGGAGTGATGTTCATTATCAGTGTTGAAGAAGTCACAGTGACATTCATGAGGGAGAAAAAGAGGATTGTCTTGTATGTATAATCTACAAGAACCCAGACTTTTCTAGAAGGAGTCCCAGAGTTACCATGTCATAGTCCTGTGAGCTGGGAGAGATGATGTACGAGTCCATGGAGGGATGATGAGAAGCCATCATCCTTCCATTTTTTCCTGAGGTAATCCCTCAACTTTAGAGTTTTGAATCCAGATCTTTCCTGTGGTAGATAAAAGAGGTTAAAATTCTGTATATTTTGTTGCCACAGTCTAGGACCATTGGAAGGAAATGAGTAAGGGCTTAGATTGGGATGGAATTACTTTTAAAACATAACCTTAGAGATATAGCATTGTCATAGAAAGCTTTAGTATATACCACAAATGTTATTTGTTTATTTTGGACATGTTGGCCATAGAATTACTACTACTTTAATATTATTAAGTTGATATAACTAATTAAACACATTAACAGATTATTTTAACTAGTTTTGAGCTTGTCATAGTTTTAAAAGCACATTGTTTCTAATTAGTTTTGTGATAGGTGTTATACCTGTTACATGTAAAATATATTTTTACTATTAAGAGAGGTTTAGTCTTTTGATCTCCTATATTTACTTATCTATAATACTTATTGCTCAGTTACTACCCCAAATTCATGAAATATAAGTGTGTATTTGGTGTTAAGTCTTTATTATTGTGAACATTGAGCTGTTGTTTTTTAACTTGCCCTGATGTGCTTGTTTGTTAAAGAGGATTTGTACTTTAACAAAGCATCTGCACTACCACCTTTGAAAGAGCGCAGTGCAGCACTTCTCTTCCCCAAGAAAACATAAAAAAGATGAACCATCTTCTCACCTTTGTGATGTGAATAATGATCATGTCAGTCTGGGTTGCTTATTTCCCGTCAAATGATACTGTTGTTTAACAGAGTTGGTTTTTTTTTTTAACCTATATTTCCTAACTTCTGAGCTCAGAAAAATAATCCTGAAATATATTTCATATAGGAAAAACAGAAAAGGTGGCAAATCCTAAGACAGTTGAAAGAGGAAACACAGAAAGGACATTGAAGCTGGGTGTAGTGGTGCATGCTTGTAATCCCAGCATTTGGGAGGCCGAGACAGAACGATGGCAGGTCCGTGGCCAGCCTCAGCTAGTGAGGCCCTCCACAACTTAGTGAGACCCTGTTTCAAAAGAAAGGATAAAAATAGGGCTGGGGGTGTAGCTCGGAGGCAGAATGCCCTTGGGCTCCATCCCATTCTCGCAAAAAGAAAAATAAAAAAGAATGACGTCTATAGAAAGGGCCCTATAGTGAAGCAACTAAGGTGACCAATCAGAGGGTATGGAATAGGGGAGGATGGAGCCTCTTTAAAACGCAGGAGGTACATAAACAAATGTATCAAAGTTAATCACCAAACAAGCATGGGGTCGAGGGAGGGGGAGGGAATGGGATGGGGGCTGGATGAGGGCTAATTGGATGATGTGTGCTTGTATATCCTCTCAAGTCTTGTATTCCAATGTGATATATGATTACAATGCACCAATAAAAAATAAAAAGAATGACGTCTCAGTAAGAGATGTTTTCCTCGAAATGGTCCCAGGAGGGGGCACAAAAGCAAATGCAGTATTGACCAGTTCAGCTATCATGGAAGTCTTTATATAAAGGAAGGAAAATACAGGGAATATGATGAAATAGAAATAACTGAAAACAAAAAGAGAACTCGAGTAGGTTCTGAGAAAAAAGACATGACAAGAAGAGCCCAAGCTGTTGAGGAGATAGGCATGGAGACGGAGGCGCTGACTGTGTGGGCACAGAACAATGCAGAGAGCATCTTTGGAGGTGGGAGCATCAGAGAAGAGGGGAGCCATTGGGGAAAGAATGCAAAGCAAAAGAGAGGAAAGGCAGACAAGAGAGCAACAGTTTCTGAGGAAAAAGGCCACTAGTGGGATGGAATGGGGTTCAAGAGAAAATCAGGAACAATGTTAAGGGTCTGGGGAGGACTGGAATATAGAATGAACTTAAAGTTTGATGGATGTGTGAGAGAGGCATAGGGGAGCAACTGAAGAGATAAAATTTCTCATGAGGGTAGAAGCTGTTAAAGAGGGGCCCTGTGCTGTGGTGGTGCATGCCTAAGACGTCAGTGCTTGGGAGTCTGAGACAAAAGGATCACAGGTTCAAGGCCAGCCTCAGCAACTTAGTGAGAGTCTCAGCAACTCATCAAGACTGTTTTTTTTTAATGATTCTAAAGGGCTTGGGTGTAGCTTAGAGATAGAAGGCCCCTGGGTTCAATCCCCAATACCAACAACAACAGAAAAAAAACCACAAAAAACCCCAAACAACAAGACATAAACAACAGGCCCTGTCCAAAGAAATTGTGATACTAACCACCTGCATTAATTTGAAATGCTACAGGCTAAGACTAGAGGCTTCAACTATACTGTTCTTATTTTGGACAACCAGCTTCAAGCTTGGGCATTCTAACCAACTGTATGCAAATTTGGTGCTTCCTATGACCCCCTCAGGTTTCATAATTGTCTTGAACAACTTACTGAACTAGGAAAGCATGATACCAACCATTACTAGTTTGTAATGGCAGAAAACAACACAATTTGGGAGCAGCCAAAAGAAGAGACACATAACCTGACATCTGGGATGGTTCCAAATGGTTAGCTTTTGTGTCCTCTGATATGATTCTCACAGGACTTTGCTGTGTGTCAGCAAGGATGGAAACTCACCTGGATTTCAGGTGTGTGTGTGTGTGTGTGTGTGTGTGTGTGTGTGTTTGTGTGTGTGTAGCTGGGGATTGAAACCAGGGGCCCTCTATCTCTGAGCTACATCCTGAGCCCCACTTTATTTTTCACTTTGAAACAGGGTGTTACTACTTGACAAGAGTGGCCGTGATTCTTCTGTCTCGGTCTCTCACATACTGAGACTACAGGTGTGTCACAATGTCCTGTAAAGTATTCTAAACTTCCTTTTGGCATTTCATGAGCCATTTGGCAGGAGAAAGATGAATAGAGAAATAAACCAGGCTCAGGTTCTATATTCTGGGTGTGTACCATGTGGTGGGAGGGTCAGACATCACATATACTAGAAACTGAAGGAAAGTGGATGAGGATGGAGGTCAGGAAAAGTTTAATGGATGTGTGAATTTAAAGTTTAATGGAAGCTGAGCATGGTGGTGCACTATAGTAATCCCAGCATTCGGGAGGCTGAGACCAGAGAGAGGATCATGGTTTGCAGACAGCCTTAGCTATTTAATGAAGCTCTCTGCAACTTAGTGAGACCCTGTTTCAAAATAAAGAATACGCTTGTAATCCCCGCGCTTGGGAGGCTGAGACAGGAGAATTGCGCAGGTTCGAAGCCAGCCTCAGCTGGCTTAAGAGACTCTGTTTCCAAATAAAATATAAAATAGGTCTGGGAGTGTAGCTCAGAGGTAGAAGGCACCAGGGTTTCATCTCCAGTACCACCAAAAAAAAAAAAAAAAAGAATTAAAAAAAATTAGGGCAGGGGGTGTAGCTCAGAGGTAGAATGCCCCTGGGTTCCATCCCTAGTACTGCAAAAAAAAAAAAAAAAAAAAAAAAAAAAAAAAAAAAGCTTACTGGATGTGTAAGTGGGGGCTGGGGGTTGAGTGAGTGAAGCAACTGAAGAGATGAAAGTTCCCATGAAGGTAAAAGCTATTAATGTTGGTCCCTGAGCAAAACAATTTGGGTTTTACCACCTGCAGTGAGGTGAAATGCCACAGGTTAAGTCTATAGGCCTCAATGTACTGTCCTTACTTTGTTCAAGTAGCTACAATCTTGAGGCTTCCTGGACACCCAGCTCTGACCAACAGGATGAAAATTTGGTGGTTCCTATGACTCTCCCCCCCCCCCCCAGGTTTGATGATTCTCTAGAACAACTCACTGAACTTAGCAAAGCATGATGCCTGATGCCTACTGTTACCATTTTGTTATGGCAAAGAAAGGAAACAAATGGGGGCACTCAAAAGAGACCCATGGCATGAGGTCTGGTGATTTCAAAACACAAAACTTTCTTTCTTGTCTTCAGGATGCATCTTTTTTTTCTAGGACTTCTGTGGATGTCACCAATGAGGGAAGCTCAATTGGGCTTCTATGTTCTGAGGTTGAACTGGAGTTCATTAGGGAGACATGAATGATGTATGGCCATGCAGTAGCACTCAATCTGTGTCTCTTTCTACTTCCCAGATGTAGGGCTGATATGGGGCTCAAAGTTCCAACTCCCAACCACATGGTTGAGCTTTCTGGTGTCTCTGGCCCCCATATCAAGTCAGGTTCCCAACTCTGCCTTTGTCAACACCTGAGGTAGGCGAACTTCTTATTACTTCTGAACAGGAATAGGAATTGCAACTCCTCACTAGGCTTCTGCCAAATCCTCTTGGTGGTGGTGAAGAGGAGTGCCCGTTTACTGCTTCCCACATGTCCTGTGTTGACATGGGAGTAGGCTGCATGTTGGTGTGACCTCATTATTGCTGGGTTGTGGAGAAGATTCTGACTCTTTTAATACCATATCAGTAAGAAGAGTGTTATAGCTCAGAAACTGATGCTTGGTGTTAATGTAATTGAGTCATGAGGGTTGCAATCCCAGCAGTGGAAAAGTCCATTATAATGGATTTATCTGGGTGGTGGCCTGGGCTGGTAGAGTGTGGCTGGAGAAAGTAGGTCTCTGGGGGTGTGGCCTTGGGGATTGTATATAGTTCCTCTCTCCTCTCTCTCTCTCTCTCTCTCTCTCTCTCTCTCTCTCTCTCTCTCTCTCCCTTAGCCTCCATCATGTGAGGATCAAAGTCTTATGCTCTTCCTCTCTCCTCTTCCCCCTGCCATACTCTGAGATTCTGAGATCCTCAGTCCCCAGCCTTACTTAGGCTAAACCCCAAAATCTCCAAGGGAAATAAGAAGCAAATAAATCTAACTTTAAATTTTATGGCCAGTTCTTTAGATGATAGCTGGAAGAATGGTAAGACAGAAGGTGAGGTAGCCCCTTGTTACTGCTAGGTGGGCATGGTGGTTCAGACTCCCCACTGACATTATGAAGGAGGGCTCTAGACCACCTGGTGGTGCTGAAATTTCCAGAATATTCCTTGGCCTCTTCTGACAGAACTCCTGTGTGTGGGTGAAGTTGGGTGCCTTTTTATAGCCTGGCATAAGTGTACATCCAAGCCCCTTCCGCCCCCTGACTTTGCTGCCATGGGAAAAATAGATGACAGCTTTTTTTCTATGTTGTTGGTGAGAACAGAGCTCTTTTCATTATTATTATTATTATTATTATTATTATTATTATTATCTTCCTAGGCTTCCTTTCTTGTAGTTCTTTAGACTGCACAAACTTTTTTGGAAACTCAAGCACACATTTAAAAGGATGTTTGTTGTTCACTATTTTATACTTCTAGAAGTTTTCTACCAGGAATTTTTTGGAATTTTTTTTATTTAGCAAGAGCAGATCAAAAGATCCATTTCTTATTATCCATATATCTGTAATATTGTTAAATATTGAATGGTAATTTTTTTCTTGCCTGAACTCTGCTAAATATCCCTCCTTTATGTCATAGTTTTTAGCTGAATTTAGAATTAGTGCACCCAAATGGCACTCATTTGGGACAAAATGACATCAGTATTCAATGCAGCATTTATTCACTTAAGCTGAGGAAATGGAGGAGAAAGGGAATGACTTGGTTCTACCCCAAGAGTGCAGGCCTGCTCAGGGAAGACTAGCATATTAAGGAGAAATGGAAAAGCTACATTTCTGTTTGTCAAAGGCAGGTTAGTGTCAAGCAATTTTATCACTTTTGAAGTATTGTTAACAGTTACTATCCCACCACCCCAACTAGGAAAATTTGTCTCAACTGATGTTAAGCTTAGACTCAAACAATTTGTTTTCCCTCTTCCTAGTAGTTTTTCAAGATGGAAGATCCTTGGTGAGATTTTTTTTTTCTAAAATAAGAGAACTCAGCAATATATAGAATGGTGGAGAAACATTCCATACTTTAAGTAGGTTTGTCAAAAATATGAGTGGAATTGAGGCCTATCTAAAATAAAACAAATTGAATGCAAACTAGTTCAACCACTATGGAGATCTGTGTGGAGATTCCTAAGAAAGGTGGGAATAGATCCACCATATGATCCAGCTATACCACTCCTGGGTATCTTTCCAAAGGGGTTGAATTCAGAGACATACAGCAACATATGCATACCTGTGTTTATAGCAGCACAATTTGTAATAGCCAAAATATGGAACCAACCCAGATCACCATCAACAGATGAATGGATAGCAAAGCTGTGGGAAATACACACAATGGAATTCTATTCAACCATAAAGAAGAACAAAATTATATCATTTGCAAGAAGATGGAAAGCCCTAGAGAACATTATGTTAAGTGAGATCAGCCAAGCACAGAAGGAGAAGATACAAATGTTTCCTCTAATATGCCCAAACTAGGAAACACATAGGATAACAGTGGGACTCCAGATATTGGAGGGGAAATATCAGCAAAGTTTGAATGGAAAGATAGGAGAGGAGGAAGGCTGATCTTGATTAATGAGGGTCTACATCTGAACATGTGTAAAATTATGAATAAGACATGGTTAACCTGGACAACCATTGGTGGGAGGGGGGAAGGGAAAACGGGGGCGGGGGGGAGAGGGCACCAAATATAGTTTAAATGTATACTATTTACGTTCAATAAAAAAATTAAAAAAAAACGGAGGAGGTACATAAACAAATGTATCAAAGTTAATCACCAAACAAGCATGGGATCAAGGGAGGGGGAGGGGGAGGGAGTGGATGGGGGCTGGATGAGGGCTAATTGGATGATGTGTGCTTGTATATCCTCTCAAGTCTTGTATTCCAATGTGAGATATGATTACAATGCACCAATAAAAATAAATAAAAAAACCCAAAATACTAAATAGAAAAAAATAAAAAAATAAATAAAAAATAAAATAAAATAAAACAAATTTAAAGTGATATGGTGAGCATTAATACAAGACCTTTAAATCAGTAATATATTTGTTCCTTTTCAAGACTTAGAATGAAATATGAAGACCAGTTTCAAAATCATTAATTTTATTATAATAGTTTCATTTCTTAAATTCCAGAAGTACATTCTTTCCAATTTTGGTCTTTGTCTATTACAAGTAAGTCACCAAGGAGGTGAAAAGCATGGAGGAACATTTCTGTGGATGCCTGTACTCCATCTTCATCATCTGGGATCTCAAAATAAGAGGACACAACGGATGCTAAAAACCAAAAAATTCATATAGTGAAATGACAAACTTATCTGCACAAATGCAAGTAGTGCAAAATAATCATAGCATGTGTATTTTAAGAAACAGAACTGTAGAGCCATCTCCATTTTCCATCTCTACATTTATTCTTTCTCCTCCCCCTATAGACATCAGAAAATGTCTCTGAAATCAAGTCCAGTGGGTAACTGGAGATCTTGGGATCTGATTTTAGTAATGAGAGTCAGAGACAGTAAGAGAGGGCTGTGAGCAGTCATCTTTGGACCCACAGTTACTGCTGATCACTCTCCATCCAACCACTCGCTGGTTGATGGGAAAAGGAGGATTCCCACAGTCCCTCTCTACTTTCTGACTGTGAATGGCTGAGTGAGGACAATCAGGTTATTTTGCTTCACACTTTAGCTTCTTTCTTTTGTTCTTCATCTCCTGTGGTGTAATGCTCCTTACGTGTGTGTGTGTGTGTGTGTGTGTGTGTGTGTGTGTGTGTGGTACTGGGTATGGAACCCAGAGACCTTCTACCTCCAGGATACACTCCCAGACCTATTTTATATTTTATTTGGAAACAGCGTTTCACTAAATTGCCGAGGGCCTCACTAAGTAGCTGAGGCTGGCTTTGAACCTAAATGATCCTCCTATTTTAGCCTCCCAAATATTGGGATTACAAGCATGTGTCACTGCCAGGCTGTGCTCCTTACTTTTGATAGCTGTTGAACTGTTCTCTATCAGGAAGAATAATATACATTCTCCATCATATATCACTAAGTTCTCTAGGTGCATGCAGTATTCTAAATTTATGCTTTCTTTGTGTGTGGTGGTACTGGGGTTCCTGGAAACCCTTCTACCTCTGGGCTACACTCCCAGACCTATTTTTATATTTTTATTTGGAAACAGGGTTTCTTAAGCCAGCGAGGCTGGCTTTGAACCAGTGCGATCCTCCTGTCTCTGCCTCCCCAGTGAGGGGATTACAAGCGTGAGCCACCAGGCATGGCTAAATTTATGCTTTTTAAATTAGTATACTTTTATTGTTACATTATAGTCTCATAATGTAAATCATGTTGATAGTGACATACATTCACATAGTGAGGCAGGAGAGGATCTGGGAACAGGAGGGACAGAGGCCATCTGCCTGCCTCCTGTGAGGTTGGGGGTAACAGAAAAGTGAGAGACTGGTGAAGACTGGGAGGTCAGGGCCCTCACTAGCCCATAATCATTCAAATTAAGGATCAAAACTGTGCAAAATCATTGGGTCCTCCAAACCTGATTCTGAACAATCCTAAAACGCAGATAGAAACACTCAGTAAGATTTAAAGCCCACCTCCCAAGAGCTTTGAGGACACTCTTTTTCTTTTCCTTTCTTTTTCTTCTTATTTTTTTGCGGTACTGGCGATGAAACCCAGAGGCATTCTACCTCCAAACTATGCCCCTGCCCTATTTTTATTCTTTATTTCGAAACAGGGTCTCACTGAGTTGCAAAGGGCCTCATTAAGTAGCAGAGGCTGTCCGCAAACTGAGATCCTCCTGTCTCAGCCTCCCAAATGCTGGGATTACAAGCGTGTGCCACCACATCTGTGTCAAGGTCATTCTTTTTCAGGGAGTTACTTTGTCTTTTATCTTTCTCTGACTTAAACTTTCCTATATTTATATTCTTTGCTAGCCCTTGGACTTCATTTATCAAAATTCACTGGACAGGAACCCTAAAAGAAGAGACACCCGCATTTCAACAGCACTTGGCAGGCTTTCCCCTATCTTTGCCCCCATCATTTCTTTCCCATACATGGTACTCAGATTAACATTGGTATTCTCACATATGTACATAAAGCCACTAAATCTATGCTTATGATGCAGCTGTTTTGGGTCACATGGTAGCTGAAAGCTCCTCACAAAAGATGCAAAGCTTTTATTTCTGGAAACCATTTCTCACAACTGCCCGCTTTAACATTTGATCTGAGCCCTCTCATTTTTCTATACAATTTTGGATAAAAGTCACAGGTATAAATACCTCACATAGCTCACATAGACACACACACACACACACACACACACACACATACACACATACACACACCACTCACACAAATACTCACCAATTTCCATGTACATCTTGGAATAATGCAAATGCCTCATTGATTTTTTCAAAAGGCAAGCTGTGGGTTATAAGTGGGTCTGTGTTTATTTTTTTTTGTAGGTAGTCAGTTACCAGTTTAGGAATAGAGTCTCTGGTTTTATACTCTGTAGAAAGAAAGGACAAAAGTAATAGGACCGGAACACTATCAAAACTAACCAAAGAATTCAACGAACAATTTAGGTTAAAATTGGCAAAGGCAGCCGGGCATGGTGGTGCATGCTTGTAATCCCAGTTCTTGGGAGGCTGAGACAAGAGGATCTGGGTTCATGGCCAGCCTCAGCTACTTAGTGAGCTCTCCACAATTTAGTGAGACCCTGTTTCAAAATAAAGAATAAAAATTTGGGTGGGGGTGTAGCTTGAAAATAGAATGCCCCTGGGTTCAATCCTCAGCACCACAACACACACACACACACACACACACACACACACACACACACATTGGCAAAGACATTCATGGGTGACAATAAACCATTCACCTTTTGACACTTTTCCTAAACATCAAAAGCAAGGCAACTTATTCCCAAGCCTCAGAACCCAGTTGCTCATCAGGAATATTAAGACCATCGGGTGTCACAGAGGAGCGCACAGGTGAGCCTGGTGGACTGTTGGAGCAAACCCAGTGCTGCCATGACCACAGCCCCTTGGCCTGCAGCTGTCTCTATTCTTCAGGGCACTAACCATTTCCCAAGACAGCTGTTTTGCCTAATTACCTTTTAAGTAATTTAATTTTTTAATTGGGTTTTTACTCAAGTTGATGAAAAATTCTTGACTTTCAGAAGGAATAAACTTTTATAACAGAAGGTTGATCAATGGAAAAGTTTTTAAATACTAGGTACAAATCCAACTTCATACACAATTGACTTAGACAAAGCTGCATCAATAAGGAAACAAAACAATACTCAAATATTTCAAAATAGGAAAAAAAAAAAGCCCCGCTTCAGTTACCTTTTGCAATGTGGGAGACAGCCTCCTCAACTTTTGTGGGAACCAATAAGCTATTTCTGTAATTGTTACTGCTGCAATTGAACATTTATTTTGCGCCTTTCATGTCAGCTTGCCTATGTGTTTTGACTTAGTTCTTATTACATTATATAAGAAAGGAACTACTGTTTTTCTTATTTTTCAGATGATGGGCTGAGAACTAAGGAGCTTAAGTAACTTGCTTAAAGTGGCATGCCCGTCAAGTAGTTTGCCTGTGAAGACCTGGGAATGCTCCTGCGTTCATCTCTAGCATCAACAAAACAAACAAAACAAAACCTATAAGGGGAGGTAAAGGTGTGCTTTTCTATTTTTATATACTTTTCTCTGTTTCCTTTTGAAGACGATTTTCCTATTTTCCCTTCACTCCATATCTGGCAAAGGACCATGCAAAGTGTCTGAGTTTCTGGAAAAGGCAAAAGGAAAACGAAAACTCACCCCCCATAATGTCACCCTTCAGGGTTCTTCCAGTGAGAATCAGCATTGGGTCAAAGAAGAGGTGTGAGTTTGAGGGTGCTATCCCAATAACCACACATACTCCATAGCTTGCATGGCATGATTCCAAAGCTGCGACCTAATGCCAGGAACAGACCGATTAGCCTCACAGTCTTGAAACACATTATTAGGGAAGCTTTATGGAAGAAATAATATTGGATAGAACAGTGCATGGTGTACTCAGTCTTGAGAAACTGCTTGTATTTATTAGAATTAATTTTTTAATCTTTAAAATGAAGATAATGTCACTACTTAACTAGTTAGGATGATATATAAATCAAATGTAAAATATGTAAATATCTTAGCACAGCGGAAGGCATATTAGATGTGCTAAAAATGCTCATTTAAAATTACAATAATTATGGGTGTGGTGCCTCATGCTTATAATCCCAGTACATAGGGATGTAGCTCAGAGGTAGAATGCCCCTAGCTTCAATCTCCAGTACAATTTTTTTTTTTTAAATCAGGGCTGGGGTATAGCTCAGGGGTAGAGTGCATATGTACTTAGCATGCTTTAGGCCCTGGCATGGATCCGCAGCACCCAAACAACTCCATCGCCCAACAAAGCAAACACAGGACAAAGCAAAACAAAGCAATACCCACAAAAGTCTAGTAGTGTGTTGTCTTTCTGAACTTAGTTGAATGTGTGCCCACATATCTGCAGGCAGCACTCCTCTCGGTTCCCCAAGAGCACATACCATGGTATTAGTATATCCGATGGCCTCAAAGGCAAAGTCAACCCCGACACCTGTCATTTCCACCACCACCTCCTGCACAGGCCTGTTGAGGTTTTCAGGGTTGAGACAATCAGTGACTCCTAATGCTCTTGCCCGGGGAAACTTCTTTTCATTGATATCAACCCCGATGATCCTAGAAGCACCAGACGCTTTGCAGGCCATGACGATCGCCGACCCGATTCCTCCGAGTCCGAAAACCACACAGGTGGAACCTGGTGTAACCTACAAATCCAGAGGACAAACTTTTATTAGTATCCAAAGCTGATGCTTCTGTGTTAATAGGAGAGGAGAGAAAAAAAGCCATTTGGCTTTATCTGTGAAGGAAGAAGCTCTCTGACTGCATGGCTCCAGGTCTGATGTGTAGTTAGTGACACTGAAGCATGTTCTTACCTTTGCAGTGTTGAACACAGCTCCAAAGCCTGTGGGCACCGCACAGCTTAGAATACAGACTTTCTCCAGAGGAGCCGCAGCATCAATTTTCCCCACTGCGATTTCATGCATCACAGTATATTCAGTAAATGTGCTTGTGCCATAAAGATTATAAATCTTCCTTCCTCTGCAGGTAAACCGGCTGGTTCCGTCTAGCATTAATCCAGTGGGAGAGAGAATACTGTTCCATATATAGATAATGACAAGAAGAGAAATAAAGGATTTTAGCTCTACGTCTGTACCTGTATCAGTGAAAGCAAATGGGGTGAAAGAAGTCAAGAAATTAAAACTAACTCTTCCTTCACGCAGAAGTTACCCTTAGGGTGCAAGCAAAAGCGACATTCTCTGCACTCTGGAAGAGGAAACGTTAAGACTTTGTCTCCTAAGGAAAAAGAACAAAGAAAGTGATTACTTGCTTGGCTAGAGACATGGAATGCAATTAACAATGGGTTTATTGATGGGAAATTGTGTATAGTAGATGTTATCAATTGGTTGTAATGACAGTTATTATTTTTGAAGTTATCATTTCACTTTGAATGGGAAACAAATCAATTTTAATGCAAATAGACCTTCAAAATACAAAAAGAGTTTGGGGTTTTATGTATCTAAGAGGGGCATCAATATTTGCGGTATAAAGCTTGTCCATTTTTGTCAGTGTTATATTCCAAGAGAAAGACAGAGTTTGTGTTTAGCATATATTTTATGTTTTATTTATTTATTTTTTTGCAGTACTGGGGATGGAACCCAGGAGCATTGTACCTCTGAGCTACACACCCAGCTGTGTTTTTCAGTCTTTTTATCTTTTGAAACAGGGTCTCACTGAGTTGCAAAGGGCCTCTGCAAGTAGCTGAGGCCATCCCTGAACCATGATCCTCTGGTCTTAGTCTCCTGAATGCTGGGCTTACAAGTGTGTGCTATTACTTCCAGCTTCATATTTTATATTTTTTAAAGAATTATTTAATACTTTAGTGTTAACACTAGAATTAGTACTCATTATGATAAATCACTGAACAACAGTCTAGAATTTGAGGTAAAGTAGCCTGTGTCCTGAATCCCAAGAACTCTGCCAATAAGTAGCTAAATTAACTACAAAAGAAGCTGGGCACAGTGGCACATACCTGTGATGCCAGTACTCAGGAGGCTGAGACAGGAGGATTGCAGATTTGAGACTAGCATCAGCAATTTAGGAAGACCTTGGTTCAAACTTTAAAAAATAGGGTTGGAGTGTAGCTATAAGGTAGGAGAATGCCCCTGAGTTCAAACCCAGTCACACACACACACACACACACACACACACACACACACACACTTTAGTGCTTAGAAACCAGACATTAGATCTAGCTGACTGCAAAAAATAGTTCACCCTAAGGTTCTGTTTCCCCATACATAAGGTGGGCATAAAAGGTCTATGACATATGGTTACTGTTATAATAATACATAGTATTCGAAAGTGTTTGAAACATGAATGTATACAAACGTGAATGTGGAAAAGCAAATACAATTCTGGAGGAAACTATTCTAGATAATTTATAGGATTATGTGTGTATGTGTGTGTAGAACAACCCTCAATCATACATAATTAAAATTTAACAATATTTGATGCATTGTCTATATTTCCTTTTCTTGATTTAATTTTGGGTAGATACATGAAGTAATCACTGCAGAAATGAATAAAGAAGAATTATTCTTTTTCTTTGGGCTTTTCCAGTTAAACACAAAACTGGAAGATTTTTTTTTGTACTGGGGATTGAATTCAGGGGCATTCTACCTCTGAGTTATACTCCCAACCCTTTTTATTTTCTTATTTTGAAACAGGGCATCGCTGATTTGCAGGGCCTGGCCTCAAACCTGTGATTCTCTTGTATTAGCTTCCCAAGTACTGGAATTACGGGCATGTGCCACCGTGCCCAGCAAAAACTGGAAGACTTTTAATCTTAGGCTGCTTATTTCTTGCACTATATTTGGTGTATGGTTGCATCTTAATTTTTGTCATTATATGATGAGCTCTGCTATCATTATGGCGCCATTGAAGAAAAGTGGGAAAGTTCATTAGGAAAGGAGTTGACACCACATCTTGTCCAGTTACCTACCTGGTTTCACGCTGGTCACACCTTCTCCAATGCTTTCTACGACTCCAGCTCCCTCATGCCCCAAAATTAATGGAAATGGCACTTTGTTTTTCCCTTCCAAGATGTGCTTATCGCTGCCACAGAGCCCAGCGGCTATAATCTGAAATGTGATCGAATGATTGAAAGTAAAATGCCTTGTCATAAGGTTATTGACTCTTTCATAAAAATGCAAGATATCTAAGTCTGGAGGCAGAACACATTCACCAAAGCTTGGGCTATACATTTGAGGTGTTACTAAAGAGGTGTATATAGAACAACTGTTTCAGAAAAAAGGCCCAAGAACCTAGTTTACCTACATTTATAATTGTCTTTAGATTTCTCTAACATTCACAAGTACCATTGGATTGTTTTGTCTCTTTACCAAGAAGAATTATGTATGTATTCTTTGAGATATAATAAAGTAAACAACCCAAACTTTGGGGTCTACTTTGATACATACACTCAAAGGGAAAAAAACTTCGGAAACAGCATATCCAAGGTGCTCTCCCTTTATTGCCCTCTTTCTTGCCAGGAGAAGAGGCTAAAACAAAACACCAGGCTTTTCTTGTTCCGTTTCCTATCTGGATCCTGGCGTGATTTGCAGCTACTATCCAAAGAGAAAAGTGGAAAGGTCGTTTCTTTGAAGACTCAGCCTTGGCATACATTTCGTTTCCTTTTCCTCCTTGCAATGGGTCTCCTTCTCCAGCTCTTCCAGCACAAAAGGTAAATTAACTTTCCTCCATGGTACAGAGATTTCACAGCTGAATGGAGTCAGTGGCAAATTAGAAGTGTAGTCTCTCACTGTACATTTCACTTGGGCACATCTTTAAAGCACTAACTAGTTTCACCTAGATATTTCTTTTACTGTTTTTTTTTTTTTTTTTTTTTATCTAGTCAGCAGAAGCTCTGGTACTTTTTGCCAGACTAATTGCTCAGTTAAATGCTGACTTATTTCTTTTTGAACTTTGGAGGTGGGAGACATTTGTCTCTATGTTTTCTTCGTCTGTTTGCTCAGGCTGGTTTTGTCTATAGTAAATCACTGATGACTGATGTGTCCTGGTTGTTGGTATTCAGTCTCCTTTTAGTTCTCTGAGCAAATAATTTGCTAGCTTTATATATAAAATAATGTTACTTTACAGTACTTTATTTTCATTTTTCTATTAATTTTAATCCTTTCTCTCCTTCCTTTCTTCCTTCATTTTGTAGTACTAGGGATTGTACCAGGGGCATTCTACCTAAGGAGTAGAATACCTCAGCCCTATTTTAACATTTTTATTTATTTATTTATTAGTGGTATGGGGGTGGAACCCAGGGGCTTTTTACCTCCAGGCTATACTCCCAGACCTATTTTATATTTTTATTTGGAACCAGGGTCTCACTAAATTGCTGAGAGTCTCACTAAGTAGCTGAGGCTGGCTTTGAACCTGTGCAATCCTCCTGTCTCAGCTTCCCAAGCGCAGGGATTACAAGCGAGCGCCACAATGCCTGGCTTAATTTTTTATTTTGAAATAGTGTCTCACGCCAGGCGTGGTGGCGCACACTTGTAATCCCCATGCTTGGGAGGTGGAGACAGGAGTATCGCGCTGGTTCGGAGCCAGCCTTGGTGGCTTAAGAGACCCTGTTTCCACATAAAAAGTAAAAAAAAAAAAAAAAAAAAAAAAAAAATAGGTCTGGGAGTGTATCCCGTGGGAGTGTATCCCAGAGGTAGAAGGGCTTCCAGGAACCCCATACCACCAAAAAAAAAAAAAAAAAAAAAAAAAAAAAGTGTCTCACTAAGTTGCTGAGGGCCTCCCTAAGTTGCTTGAACCTGTGACCCACCTGGTTAAGCCTCCCAAGTACTGGCATTACAAGTGTGTGCCACCATGGCTGGCTACCCTCAGCCTTTTTATTTTTGTTTAGAAACAGGGTCTCCCTAGGTTACTGAGAGTCTTGCTTGAGCACCGAGGCTGATTGCATATATTGGCTTTTTGAATAATGTTTCAATAAAAAAGGGTATGCTTATATCTCTTTTGTATGCTGACTTTATATATCTTTCAGATAAATATCCAGGAGTAGTATGCCTAGGCTGTCTGGTAGTTCTACTTCTAAATTTATAAGAACTTTTATAGTGTTTTCCATAGTGTCTATACTAATTTATATTTCCACCAGAGTGTATAAGAGTTCCTCTTTGTGTACCTCTCACTAGCATTTGTTATTTTTTGCTTTTATGATAATAGCCATTCTGATTGGGGTGAGATGTTATATATTGCCTTTGTTATACTGAGCTATGATCCTTCTACACCTAATTTGTTCAGGGTTTTAAAATTTATTTTTTATTAGCATATTGTTGTCATACATCTTAATGGAGTAAAAGATGGTAGAGACATACATGCACACATCACTCATCTAGCCCTTCCCCAATTCCCACGCCATTCCCTCCCCCTTCCCTCCTTCTCATGTTTGGCTTAGTGATTGACTTTGATATGAATGTATGTAATGTACATTAGGAAATTCCCCTCTTCCCCCTCCAACCCTCCTTAGTTAGTTCGCCTTATTTGCTCATTTATAGTTTCTCCTTCATCTAGAGTTCCTCCCATGACCTATTTTCTCCCTAACTTCTGCATATTAGGGAGAACATTCGATTTTTTCTTTTACTTTTTGTGACTGACTAATCTTACTTAGCATAATGTTCTTTAGTTCCATCCATTTTCTTGCAAATGACATAATTTTGTTCTTCTAATGGCTAAGTAAAATTCCATTGTGTACATATCCCATATTTTTGCCATCTATTCATCTGTTGATGAACATCTTGGCTGGTTTCATAGTTTGGCAATTGTGAATTGTGTGGCTATGAACATAGATATGCATGCATTCGTTTGGTAGTTTGGTTTCTATTCTTTGGGTAGAGACCCAGAAGTGGTATTGCTGGATCATATGGTATGTTTCTTCCCATTCTTCTGAGAATTCTTCATAATATTTTCCAAAGTGGTTGCACTAATTTGCAATCCCACCAACAATGTATTAGAGTTCTCACTTCTCCACACCCTCATCAGCATTTGTTGTTGTCTGTGTTCTGAATGATTGTCATTCAATTGGAGTTACGTGAAATCTCAGGATAGTTTTGATTTGCATCTCTCTGATTGCTAATGATGTTGAACATTTTTTCATACATTTATTGGCCACCTGAATTTTTTCTTTTGTGGAGTGTCTATTTAGTTTACTTGCCCATTTTTTGAATGGGTTGTTTTCTTAGTTGTAAGTTTCCTGAGTTCTCTGTATATTCTAGATATTAGTTCCCTATTGGAGTAGTTGGCAATTTTTTCCTCGCATTCTGTCTGCTCTTTGTTGAGTTTTTTTTTTTTTTGTGTGTGTGTGTGGTACTGGGGTTCCTGGAAACTGTTCTACCTCCGGGCTACACTCCCAGACCCATTTTTATATTTTTATTTGGAAACAGGTTCTCTTAAGCCAGCGAGGCTGGCTTCGAACCTGCGCGATCCTCCTGTCTCTGCCTCCCAAGCGCGGGGATTACAAGCGTGCACCACCACGTTGGGCTGTTGAGGTTTTTGATAGTTTCCTTTGCTGTACAGGAGTTCTTCAATTTAATGCAGTCCCATGTATTGATTGATTATCCTTTTAGTTTCTTGTTCCTTTGGGATCTTGTTAAGAAAGTTTTTACCTGTGCCTATGTGTTGCAGTGTTGAACCTATGCCCTTTTCAAGGAGCCTCAAGGTCTCTGGTCTGATTTCCAAGTCTTTGATTTATCTTGATGAATCTTGATTGGGTTACTTGCTTTGCTAGTGTAGAGTCTTTTGAGCTTTTTTATATTCTGGATATTAGCCCTCTATCAGAATGGTGGCTGGTAAAGATCTCCCATTCTGTAGGCTTCTCTTTAGGTTCTTGATCGTTTCCTTTGATGAGAATAAACTTTTTAGTTTGATGCGATCTCACTTGTTAATGCTTGCTTTCATTTCCTGTGCTTTGGAGGTCTTGTTGAGAAAGTTACTGACTGTGCCAATATGTTAGTGTTGAGCCTATGCCCTCCTCTAATAATGTCACAGTCTCTGGTCTAATAAAGGATTTCTTAATAAATATATTTCTCTTGTTAGATTGTCTTGGTGTATCATTTTGTGATGCAGTATTGAGTTCAATTCCAATTTGGCTTACTGTAATATCCCTGTGGCTTCTCTAGCTGTGTTAGTGGGTTTTGAAACAATGGTGCTTCATTAGAGCCTGAGGAACCTGCTTTTTCGGTAGGTCTTGATAGAGTAGGGTTTCTGTTATATATAAACCACAGAATATGGAGGAGGAAATTAGTGTTAAAATATTTTACCATCTTGAAAACACTTTCTTTAGTTTTGTTTCAACTTGTAAAACTCCTTTTAGTACTTTCCCCCCTTTTTTGGTAGGGTAGATCCAGTGGCAATGAACTTTCTCAGCTTTGTCTGAAAAAGTAGTCTGTTTTGTCTTTTGAAGAACAATTTTGCTGGATATGATATTTTTATTGGCATTTAAATGTTTTTCGGGACTTTAAATATATTATCCCATTCTGTTTTGACCTGGGGGCCTTTTTCTGGAGAAACTACTAATAGTATTATAGAGGTTTCATTGTATGTGATGAACCACTTTTGGGGAGTATTTTTCTCATTTTCTACTTTTTTGACTGTTGAATTAAACCATATTTTAGTACAGATCTTTGAGTTTATAATTTTTTTATCTGGATGTCATATTTTATTCCCAGATTATTTCTTTGAATAGGCTATTTAATCTCTTTTTTATGGCAGTCTGTTCATGCATTTCTCTCAAACTAGGTGAGCATCATTATTTTAAATTATTACAGTTATTTTGAATTGTCTTCAGGTGAATTGGTAGTGCTATTTCAAAAGGACCAATTTCTGGAAATTGATCGTTTTCTTTGTTTGGTATCTTTGCTTTATTCATATTCCTTGACTTTCTTTGTTGGTGTCTGTATAATAGACAAAACATCTCTACCCCAGACTTCATGGAATGGCTTTTATTTTTTATGGTACTGAGGAATGAACCCAGGGCATTCTACCTCTGAGCTACCACTCTCCAGCCCAGTTTGATTTTATTTTGAATCAGGGTTTCACTAGTTTGTTGAGTCTCACTAAGTTTTTCAGGCTGGCCTTAAACCTATGTTCCATGCTGGGTGTGGTGGCGCACGCTTGTAATCCCAGCATTCGGGAGGCTGAGACTGGAGGATCGCGGTTCACAGACAGCCTCAGCTACTTAGTGAGGCCCTCTGCAACTTGGTGAGACTCTGTTTCAAAATAAAGAATAAAAAATAGGTCAGGGGGTGTAGCTCAGAGGTCAAATGCCCCTGGGTTCCGTCCCCAGACCCACAAAACAAAACAAAACAAAAAAACCCTATGATCCTCTTGTTTCAGCCTCTGAAGTACTAGATAATAGGCATGCACCTGGACTGGCCTTGTAAAGGAGATTACTCCAGCAGTCATCCAGGTCAGAAATTCTGGGAACCTCTACCAATCTTTTTCTTCACCACATAGAAGGAAGCTCTGATATTTGTCTGATTCCTCTGTGCTAAGCAGGCAAGAGGATTGCTGGCTTCTATATGCATAAGCTACATCCTTTGTTCTCCTTCTGGAGGCTAGACTTTACTGGACCTGTCAGAGCTCCAGGATTGGTGAAACAGCTTTTAGTTATTTTGGCAGCTTAGAGAAGTTGAGCCACTATAGGTACAAATCAACATTTTCTCTCTACAAAGGGAAGATAAAAGCTGGGCTATGTCACTCATTTTCTCTGTGCTGAGCAGAAAGGAGCTTCTATTTAGTATCTTCCATCCTTGGATCTTGTTTCAGTTCCCCTTCAGGTGGCTCGATTTTGGTGAGGTCATCAGAGCTTCAAGACTGAATAGACAGAAGCCAGTCTTAGAGAATCTGGGAGATCAAAATATGTAAACAATTCCTTCCCTCCTCTGGGTGAAGTTGGGATTTAGGATGTCTCTTACTAATTATATACATCTGCTCCAAGGGTAGGCTCCCTGGCAAGAGGATGTCCCTACTCTCTACCAGCTTTGGTGAGTTTGGTTTCACATTTTCTCAGGGTGTAGAAAGCTTTATATTAGTTTCTGGATGTATCACAAAAGAAATTTGCCCATGGATTAGTGCTTTTGAATTAGTGTTTTATTTTTATTTTTTTGGAGGGGGAGGGTCTAGGCATTCCTACTCTCCCATTTTACTGCCATTCTTAAATTTGGCTTTCAACAGGGTCCTTGATTATGATGTGCTAAGACATGAATCTCCAGGTTTATTCTACCTGGAATTCACTGAGCTTGGTAGATATGTATATTAATATTTTCATCAATTATTTCTTCCAATATTTTCATACCTCATTTCTCTCTCTTTCTAAGATATACATTATGCATATGTTAATATGCCTGTGATATTCCACAACTCTTTGGTTGTTTATTTTTCATTATTTTTTCTTTTGTTTTTAGATTGCATAATGAGCTCTAATGTTTTATCTTCAAGTTTATTGGCTATTTCTTTTATTTGTTCAAATCTACCACTCTATACACCTAGTTAAGCTTTCATTTAATTGACTATATTTTCAGTTAGAGTTGTTACCTTGTATATTGTTTTAAAATCCTGGATTTCTAAAAATTTCTCTTGGGTCATTATAGCTAAAGGATTGGTTGGTGCTTAATTAGAAGTTATGCTCAAGTCCCTTAAGCTAGTCAGACTTTTATTTCTTCCCCTATGGATCTATATATAACTTTGGGAATGCTATCAAGTCTCCTCATATTTACATAGTATCTAGAAGATCTCAAGTCCCCATTTTGGTTGCTCCTGAGGAAGCAACCTAGTATATGCCCATAATTTTGAACCCAGAAAAATAAATGTGACCTAGACCCCTTTTAATAGTTTCTTTGCCTGGTTCTCTATGTTAAACTTGCTACTAGTTTTATGGAGCTTTCAGTTTTCTCTTAATTGCTTACCACTAAGATCTATGATGTGTTTTGGATATGTTTGCACCTCAGAGGTTCATATGCTTGAAGCTTGGTCCCCAATTGAGATATGGTAAAACTGTTAAAAAGTGGGGCCTCATGGGAGGTCATTATAGGTTATTCTAATACCCTCATCCATGAATTAATGTCTTTCTTTCTCAACAAACTGGATTTGGTCACACTGAAAGGAGTTTGAAATACTAGGACTGGATTAGTTATCAAGAGAATTTCTCCTACTTCTCTGCCATGTTGTTACAGAGCATGAGGTCCTCATCAGAAGTTGATTAGATGCCAGAACTATGCTCTTGGACCTCTGAAACTGTGAGTTATATAAACCTCTCTTTAAAAATAAAGTATCCAGTCTGGGTATGGTGAGACACACCTGAAATCCCAGTACTTGGGGGGGGCAAGATTGGAGAATCAGAGGTTTAAGGCCAGAACAAGATAACTTAGTGAGACCCTGTTTTAAAATAAAACCAAATAGATTCAGGGGTGTAGCTCAGAGGTAAAATAATCCTTGGTTAAATCCTTAGTACCACAAAACAAATAAAAACAGACAAACTATTCAGCTTAAGGTATATTGTTACAGCAACAAAAAACATAAAACAGTCTCTATTGTTTTTGATGGCTAATTATGCATGAGTTTTTCCATATTCTTTTCCAAATAAAGTTAGCCCCTCAACAGAACAGAAAATGGTGAGCCCTTCCTTCTTGCATTATACCATGATTATAGAACCTGCAGGAATTTATTTTCTCTAACATGACACCTTTCTCTATGTGTTGGTAAATGGTAGTTTGATATCTTGCATGAAACTGAATTGTTTATCCTACCCCCCATTTCATATATAGAATTTGTAAACCCCAGTGTAATGGTATTTGGAGATGGATATTTTGGGAGGTAATTAGGTTCAAATGAAGGCAGGAGGGTAAGGCCCTTATGATGGAATTACTACTCTTATAAAAAGATACATCAAAAAGCTTACTCCCCCCCCCCACTCCTCTCTCTCTCTCTACCATATGAGGACACAGTAGGGAGATATTCATCTGTAAGTAAGGAAGACAACCTTCTTCAGAACCAAACCATACTGACTGACACCCTGATCTAGGAGTCTTCTAGTCTCCAGAACTGTGAGAAAAGAAATATTGTTTAAACACCCCATTCTTTGCTATTATATTGCAGTAGCCTGAACAGACCAAGACAATTATTTTCATCTTGCCTTGTCTGGTATGAAGTTCTTCCCAGTAAGAGCATGGGAGGTAATTCAGGCCTTAGTATCCTAGAAATGCTATGTGTTAGAGATGTGTGGGATGGGAGTTCAATTTTCTCTACTATTCTTACTGGAAACAGAGTGCCTGCTTTATTGTTATCTTAGTCTTTTTTCTGCCACTATACTAGAATATCAGGGTTTATGTAATTTATAGGCCATAGAAATTTATATGGGTCACAGTGGTGGAGGCTGGGGAGCCTGACACTATGACATTTGGTACCTGGCAAGGTCCTCTCTGCTGTGTCTTAACATGGCAGATCAAATAATCATAAGTGATGCAGAGAGAGAGGGGTGAGTCCTGAATTTATCATCTCATTAGGAGCCTGCTCCCATGATAGCTAACTCAATTCGACAATAACAACCTTAATTCATTCCTGAGTGTGGTATCCTTTGGTCTAATCACCTCCTAAAGGCATTACCTCCCAATATCCTCACATTGGAAATTAAATTTCAACATGAGCAATTATATAATTACATATCAGAATGCCTTTATATTGTGAAAAAAGAGGTTTATGGGTCAACAATTGCCTGTGTTGATTTTCATTTTTTTTTTCATGAAACTAGGGATTGAACCCAGGGTGAGGTGGGGGTCTGCTACTAAGTTAACACCCCCAGACCTTTCAATTATTATTTTATTTATTTTGAAACAGGGCCTCACTGAGTTACCATGCCCCAGCCTCAAACCTGTGATTTTCCTGTCTCAGGCTCCCAAGTGCTGGGAATATAGGCACATGCCACTGCACTCACCTGGTTTCCAAATTTTTCAAAAAGATGTCCACTATTGCTGCTCTTTTTCAATATAGTACTAGAAACTCTAACCAGAGCAATAAAGTAAGAGAAAGAAATCAAAGGAATACAAATAGGAAAAGAACAACTGAAATTATCTCTGTTTACAGATGACATAGTCCTATACTTAGAAAAGCCTAAACACTCAACCAAAACAAGGGAGCTCATAAAAATAAATTAGCAAAGTAGCATTATACAAAATAAATCTAAAAAAATTATTAGCTTTTCTATACACCAATCCTGAATTCATTGGGAAAAAAAGTTCAGGGAACAATTCCATTCACAATAGCTTCAAAAAAGCTGGGCATGGTGGCACACTCTTGTAATTCCAGCATTTGTAAGTCTGAGATAGAAGGATCTGGGTTCACGGCCAGCCTCAGCTACTTACTGAGGCCCTTTGCAACTCATTCAGACCCTGTTTCAAAAATAAAGAATAAAAAGTAGGGCTGTAAGTGTAGCTTGAAAGTAGAATGCTCCTGGGTTTGATCCCCAGTACTGCAACCCCCCCCCAAAAATATATATGTATGTATATATAACATATATATATATATATGTATATGTGTGTATATATATATAACATATATATGTATATATGTATATATGTGTATATGTGTATATATGTTATATATATGTATATATAACATATATAGCTTATATATACATATATATATATATCTTCAAAAAATAAAATACCTAAAAATAAATCTAATCAAGGAGGTAAAAGACATCTACAATGAAAATTATAAAACACTAAAAGAAAGAAGTTGAAGAAGAGATTAGAAGATGGAAAGATGTCTCATGCTTTTGGATAGGCAGAATAAATATTACCAAGATGGCCATTTACGTTTTACCAAAATTGATATATAGATTCAATTAAATTCTTACTAAAATACCAAGGTCACAGAACTGCAAAAATCACTCTTAAAATTCATATGGGGAAAAAAAGACCCAGAATAGCCAAAGCAATTCTCAGCCATAAGAACAATGCAGGAAGCATCACGATGCCTGACTTCAAACTATACTACTGAGCAATAGCAATAAAAACAGCATGTTTTTGTCACAAAACAGACACATAGACCAGTGGAACAGAATAGAAGATACAGAGACAAATCCACACACTTATATTTAGTTGTTTTTTTTTTTTGTGGTACTTGGGGTGGAGCCCAGAGGCTTTCTACCTCTGGGCTATACTCCCAGACCTTTTTTATATTTTATTTGGAAACAGGGTCTCACTAAGTTGCTGAAAGCCTCACTAAGTAGCTGAGGCTGGCTTCGAACCCGTGCGATCCTCCTGTCTCAGCCTCCCAAGCACGGGGATTACAAGCATGCGCCACCACACCCGGCTATATTTAGTTGATTTTTTACAAAGGTGTCAAAAACATACATGGGAGAAAAGCCAGTGTTTTCAACAAATGGTGTTGGGAAAACTAGTTATCCATTTTTAGAAAAATAGAATTAAACCCCAACTTCTTACTCTGCAAAGAGTCAACTCAAGATGGATCAGAGACCTGGAAATTAAACCAAAGGCTTCGCAATTACTAGGGAAGGGCATGGGACCAACCCTCCAACATATAGGCCCGGGTAGAAGTTTCCTCATTAAGACCTCTAGAGCACAGAAATTAAATAAAAGTTAACAAATGAGATGACATTAAATTAAAGCATTTCTGTGCAACAAAGGAAGCCACCAAGAGTCTAAAGAGAAAGCATATAGAATAAAAGAAGACCTTTGCCAGCTACTCTTCTGATAGAGGATTAATATCTAGAATATACAAAGAACTTAAAATACCTAACACTAAAAAAACACAATAAACCAATCAAGAAATGGGCAATCTTCACAAAATAAGAAACACCAATGACCAATATATGAAAAAATGTTCAACATTATTAGCAATCAGAGAAAAGGAAATCAAAAGTACACTGAGATTTCATCTATTAGAATGGCAATCATCAAAAATATAAACAATAATAAATGCTGGCAATGATATGGGGAATAACTCTCATATATTGTTGGTAAAATTGAAAATCAGTGCAGCCAATTTGGAGAACAGTTTGGAGACTCAGAAGACTTGGAATGGAATTACCATATGACCTAGCTATACCACTCTGGGGTATCTTCCCAAAGGAATTGAAACCAAATATATTATAGTAATACATGCATTTCTCTGTTCATAGCAGCATAATTCACAATAGCCAAATTATGGAATCAGCCTAGGTGTCTGTCAACAGATGAATGGATCACAAAATTATGAAATATATACCTAATGGAATTCTTCTCAGTTATAAAGAAGAACAAATTAATGTCATTTGCAGGAAAATGAATGGAACTGGAGAACATTATGCTGAGCGAGATCAGTCAGCCACAAAAATGAAAGGTCATATGTTTTTCCTCATATGTAGGACTAGGGAGAAGTTGGGATACAAAAGTGACTTCAGACAAAGGATGAGAAACTTCTAGTGGAGTGATGGAGTGTGTGTAAGGGAGGGTGGTAGATGGGGAAGGGCGATCTGAGGAAGGAAGCACTCCAAGTGGCATGATGGATATGCACAAAATTATCAATGTCAACCTCAATTTTGTGCATGGGGAAGGTAAGGGCGTGGAGTGGGAGCTGGGTGGGGGAGCTCATTAAGTGCTATGTGCATGTGTCTCTAACACTCTGAACTTCATCATGATGTATGATTACAATGCACCAATAAAAATGGAAAAATGTATTTAAAATATTTTTTGACATTTCAGTATTTATATGTCTTATGCTTGTGACAACTTAGCAAAATGCAGTGATCTCACCCTTACATATGATACTACAGAGCTGGTATAAATCACAGAAAGTCTCAATTTTCTTTAAATATAGAATGTCATTTGTTCTCTTAAAATGTAAAATTATTATAAACACAATATGCATCCATGCCCATAAAAATCTCACTTATATTTACCTTAATTCGAACCTCACCAGCCTTGGGTGGGTCAACTTCAATCTTCTCAATGGACAAGGGGGCATTTGTTGTCCAGGCAATGGCTGCACGACATGTGATGACCTACACACATATAAGGAGACCAAGATGAAGTGGGCTTATTGCTATTAAACTAAAGTCAGGTGTGACATATACTTTAATTCATATGTTATAACTCAGTGGCCATTCTGTTTTGTCACTTTGAAAAGCAGATCATCTTTTTCATTCACTGAAAATAATCACATGTATATTTTATACATAAATAACATAAATGTTATGTAAAATGTATAATAATAAATGTTTATGCATATAGTCTTTATCCCAGTTACCTAATTGGTATTCTTAGAAAATTTCTCCTCTATATTCCAAATATTATAAGTTATTAATATTGGCCAGTTGGTTTATGCAACAGAGTTTAGTTTTTTGACCCTAAATTTCTGAATTATAATTTTTAATATTAAGCATTTATTTAAATTAAAAAGGAGTTGAATTCATCATGTAAAGAATATTATAAAAGATAGCTGTTTTCTTGGAACTAGGACATAATACGTTATTTTAGCTTCAGTAGCCACAGTTTATTCTAATAAAATATCATGCAGAACATTGTATGCTACCTTCATACTTAGTTCCTATGACTTACAACCTTTATTCACTTATTGCATTGTATCTTTAGATCTCTATAAAATTCAAGCTTTGGTTTTATCTATTGAATTTTATATTAATAGGTGGCTATATTTGGAGAGTGATTTTAGCTTTATGAAATATTTTTCTACATTATAGAACAATGATTAAGTTTTATCTTTAAATGGTAATCATTCTCAATTTATCACAATTGTTATTTTATGTCTTAAAAATCAGTTCACAAGTTACCAGGAATAATTCCTTTGTGGAAAGCATGGCACACATGTCTTTCCATGGCCATTTTCAACACAGCCTTAGTTAATAAATTATACCCACTTAAGATCATACACAAACCTAAAAACCATGACTTACTTTGCCAGCTGTTTCTCTGAAGAGGTTAGCTTGCTCCATCTGTGTTGAAGTTTTGTTTAGAAGTGAGCTCTCCTCCATCTCTTCTCTTTATCAATCTAGATTGCCTATTTATAATTTCCTAAACCTCAAGAGTGACTCAGCTATTACAGAGTGATCAAAGAGATAGGGAGGAAGGAAAGGAAGCAATAAAAACTTGAGAGAAGAAAGAAAGTGGAAGATATAAAACTGAGGAGGTAGGATGAGGAAGAGAAAAACTTGAAGATAAAGGAAGGAGGGGTAGTGAAAGCAAAAGAGGAAAGCAAATGAGGTTTTTAGAAAAACACGAAAAAAAGGAAAATTAACAACTCTCATGCAATAAACATTGAGCTTTATAGTTTGGAAATCCTTATATATTCATAATGTCATTTGATCCTTCACATAATATCTAGACTAATTATTCTTGTCACCCCTTTATAGATGACTACACTTTATTTCACAATTAAAGGTTAATTTTAGAGCTTAAATAAGGTTTCTGATATCAATACAGGTGATTCTGGGGATTGAATTATGAAGGGAAATGTAAGAAATAATAAGAGTGAAAAACAGAAAGAATGGGAAAATTTAAAGATATCAAAATGGGAACAAGTGTTAAAAGAAAGAATACAATTAAAGAGGTTACTTAGAAAGAAATTGTATTAGGCAGGACAGAAACCTAACTCAACTTGCTTAATGCAAAAGATGAGCTTTATTGGCTTGAGTAATCATGTAATTCATTAATCATCTGCTTTTTGAAAGATCTAGAACAAGTTTTCAATCTATAAATATTTAGAGGTTGCCACTTACAGGTTCTCACTATGATGGACACTGATGAGTAAAAATGATGTACAAGACATAGTGTCTCCATCTGTAGTTGAAACTTGCCTCACTGTTGGCTTTATAATTTAACTCATATTTAATTGAATTTTTAAATTTATAATTGTATCCTTTTATCTCAGTATTTAAAAATCTTTCATTCTATTCGTTTCCCTTAATTTTCCTTAAGTTTACACTATTTTTTTTCAAAGAGGAATTCTAAGCAACTAAAAATAGCTCTCTTTTGGAAAATTATATAAGAGCATTGCCTAAAAAGCCAACGCACAATGGTACAGTGATGAAGGTAAAAAGTGACTGAAACTTCACAACACTAACATAGGCCCTGTTGACTTATGAGCAAGAATTTTCAATAAGCAATTTTTCTTTTCAGTGAGGCAGGCTTGGTATGCCAGGGTTAATTCAAATGCTCCCCTTTCTGTTGCTTTACATATCATCTGTTTTCCAAGCTACTTGTTCTATTTTTACAATAATTTCTGCTTCCTTCGTCTTGTTTCCATTCCAATGACACTATACTAGTCTGTTATTTTTCCTTCAGATACCCATAATATATTAAAGATTTGTCTCCACGTTATTGGCTACTCCTCACTTCTTTTTCTCAAGGCAGATATTTCATCATGGCATTCTACCACGAGCCTTCCATACCCAGCTCCCACCAACCCCCTAACAAAAAAAGAGGGAAAGCCCTTCAAGTGATTCCCATTGAATACAATTACTTAAACATTCTAGTTTTCTTTCTTGCTCTTTAAAAACATATGGTACTCAATATGTACACAAGGGTTTACAAAAAGAATAATATAATGAATGATCATATATCACACCTGGATTAAGCATTACTAAATTAATTTGACATTCCCTAGAGACCTTCTCTGCTTGTTTTCCTCTCTCCTTCCCTGCAAAGGTAATCATGATATTTAAGTAGTCATTATCCAAATGTATATTCTTGGCTCCCAGCTAATAATATAATAATAATATATACCTAGTAACTTAAAAGAAATTTTACTAGATTCCTCTGAAAGTGGAAGTATCATTAGCTTAACTTTATAGGTAGTGTATTGAATTAGGAAAAGGTTAAGAAGCAGGCCATTTTAGGTCATTCACCAAATGCAAAACTAGGGCTAGCCCCTCCCACTACCAAGCCACAGTTCTTTTTTTTTTTTTTCCCAATAATGTTTTCTTTTGTTTCTTACCAGGTAGTTCTGTTCTTTTAACAAAGAATTTACTCATGTTCTCTGTGGCCAATTCATGAGTATGCAATGCCAGTGTTGTAAGATCTGAACTTCCTATGTGGAAGTTCAAGAAGACCTGCTGGTCATTTGGTGGCAAGTGAACTACATTGGGTGGGTCTTCCATTATTGAAAGGGTAATAATTTATTTATCCCATGAAGATCCACCTATTCCTGGTCTGAGTGTATTGAGCTTAAATTCTAGAGGGAAGACAGTTTATCAGCCATTATGGCTTATATGGCATCAGTATATTTATTTAAAATAGATAAATCAGTAACTCCATGTAAAGATAAATGCCATGAAATGGTATGGAGGTAGCTCTTGAGGGTAAAGCTTGTAGTAGGGTATTATGAAAAGCTTCTTTGAAAAGATGATATTTGAACTAAGACCTAAATAGCCAAAAGAAGACAGCCTTCTAAGTTTCTGCAGAGAAAGCATAATGGGCAGTTTTTCCTTGACAGTTGGTTTCTTTAATTTCTACTTTTGTCACTTTTAAGGAATTTATGTTTTTTTCTTAGAAAATAATTTATTAACCAGGAGCTTCAGATGTGTTTGTATAAAATTGACATAGTATTTTTCTTATAACAAAAAGGAATGTCTATTTGTGGTTAGTCTCTTTCTTCTAAACCTATGTGTTGTTATCTCCTGTTTTTTCTTGCTCAAGGTCTGAGGTGATTTATGCTGGAAGGTTTCCCTTTTCTCTCCCCAGATCTTGTCAGTTTTGCCTCTCATTTTGTGTGGGACTACTTTTGCCCAGTGCAGAAAAGACGAATATGGCTGGCACATCGTGGATGCACTTGAGTGTCTCCTGGTACTCCAGGGTCCAATTGTGACTGTGAGCAGAAACATACAACAACCATGGCCCATGAGATGATTTCCAAGTGCTTAGACCACTCAAGGATAAAGATTTAGATTGTTATTCCCTAAGATTTGTTGAGGTAATGGCTGAGGATGAAGGAAATTTACACTGGATAGAGGAGAGGGAAACAATGAATAATAGTTGTCCTAAAATGAACTGCAAAATGGGAGATCTATGGGAATTATAGTAAGGTTGTATGTATTTTTGATGTACAACTTGATGTTTTTATATTATATATATAATATTATAATATATAATTACCATAATATATAATAATTATATATATATATATTCCCAACAGTTACAAGAATTCTCTTTTCTCTGTACTCTGGACAACACTTGTTATCTTTTCCTTTTTGATAGTATCTATTCTAACAGGTTTGAGGCAATAGATCATTGTGGTTTAAATTTGTATTTCTCTGACGATTAGTAAGATTGACATTTTTTGTACTTTTATTGCTGCATTATAATCTCTCATCCGAATGTACTTCAGATTGATAGTGACATATATGCACACAGCTTTCAGTGGCCTTCCCCCAGCTCCTTCCCTCCTCACCCCTTCCCCATACAGAATGTTGAGATTGACATTGGTATTTTCACATATGTACAGAATGTCAGTGGATATGATTTCTTCATTGATTCTCCCTTATTCATTATTGGTTTGTTCAGATTTTTTTCTTTGTAATGATTTAGTTTTGGTAGATTATATGTGTTTAAGAAATTACACATTTCTTTTAGGATATCTAATTGTTAGCATATAAGTGTTTACAGTAGTCTCCTATGAGCCTTTGTATTTCTGTGGCACCAGCTGTAATGTTTCCTATTTCATTTCTTATTTTATTCAAATTTTCTCTCTTTTTTCTTGGTCTATGTATTTCAAAAAACAATGCTTAGCCTTGTTAATTTTTTCTAATGTTTTCTTAATCTTCATCACTTCTATGTCTGCTTAAATATTAATTATCTCCTTCCTTCTACTATCTTTGTGCTTAGTTTGCTCTTTTTCTAGTTTCTTTATGTGTAATAATGGAGTGCTTATTTGGGACATTTCTTCCTTTTTGATGTAGGCATTTATTACTATAAAATTCTCTTAGAATTTATTTTGATGCATTTTCTAAGCATTGGTATATTGTTTTTCTATAAATACATGAAACATACATTGATGACACATAGTCACTAAGCAGCTAACAAAAATGAACTAGCCATTACCTACACAATTTATAGTGTTCACCACTTTGGTAAATTTTGGGAGATTATTTGGTCAGGGAAAGGCCATTGCTTCCCTGATACTGTCAGAAAACATTTGTTGACTTTCATACCATCCTCAATATTTAAATTATCTCAGTATCTTTAGACCCTTTTGAATTTTAGAGGCAACATTTTCATCATTTAAAAGTTTTTCTTAGACCAATTTATGCTGTTATTTGAAAATAAGCCCATTTTGAATAAATAGATCCTTTATTTATTTGAATAAATAAAACCCTCTATCATCTGTAAATTGCAATACAAAAGGCACTTTCATTAGTGCCCACCAGATCTTTCATGATAGAAACTTTGGCAACTTCATGTCTCCTGGAGGTTCTGGATTGGCATGATGGCTGCACACGGTCGAATTCCCTTATGTGCCCTAGGATGTAGCCACATCAAATGTCATATAACTTAATAATGGTTTTTGAAGAAAGATCATGTCCCATACCATGTGCCATTAATGTGACAACTGTTGGCCATGTACTGAGCTTTTTATGAACAGAGGTTCTAACCAGCCCTCAGCCAGCTCTCTATCATTCCATGTATTATGAAGCAATACCCTACAAGGTTGCCATGGCCTGTAAGTCCTTCTAGCTAAAATGAAAATGCCTATAAGATAGAGTCAAATCTTCTAAATTATAGACATTATTGATAGTTACCAAATCACTTATTTATCTTCTTAAAATGTAGAAGACTAATATTTTGAACAAAGCATTAAATAGAATTTCACCTTCCTTACCAGCTTCAGGCTGTAGGCCACAAGGATTTCATAATGACTTATGTTAAATTCAATTAATGATATTCGGCATATTAAAGTCATTAACCATCAGAAATTAGGGATAATGAAATATTTGTTTTATATTCAAAACTCTCAAGCTCCCACCCCTCTCTTTTCCCTCATTGCATCACATTTAGGCAAACTTATAAGAAAGTCTTAGAACTCTTTTGATGTTGGCAAGAAGTAAGGACAACACAAGCCGCAGCCTGTGAAACTTAACCTAGTCTCACACCTTAATTACAATAAAATCTGAAGCTGGTTACTTCAACTTGTCCTCTCAAGTCTGTTTTGAACTCGTATAACAGCTTGTTTTATTCTTGCCAAAGAGTCTCATTATGTGCACAATAAAATTTTAATACTCTCTTGATTCATGTGTGTATCACAAATGATACTTTGCTCAATGTAGTTGTTGCTTCAGCATTTAATTTTAGGCCTGACATAGCATATTTGTCAACTTTGGGCTCATTAAACCTTTCATTAACAAGTAGTTGTTTGTAATATGGCCCATTTGTTCCTTATCCCACTGGTCCAAATCCAAAAAACCCATAATGGCTAGCCAAGATAAAACCTACTAGCTAATATTAGAGTCAAATATATATATATATATATATATATATATATATATATATATATATATATATATATATTCCCCACTTTACACATGTTTTCTTTAACCTAGTGAATTCACAATCCCCCCCCACGCTACGGAAAAGCACAAAGAATAATACCCATAGAACTTAATAAAACCATAATCCCCTTTGTCCTTTCTTTCTCTTCTCCCTGTCTGACGGTTGAGAGCCTTGCTGCCTCTTGACTTCCTGTCAGCCTCCCATCAACTCCTAAACTTTCTGGGACTTGTGAGTAGTAAGTTTCTTCTTGGTTTTACTTCTTCATTGCTTTTCATCTGACCTATTATTCTGGTCAGCAGTCTTATAGCTATAATCTAAAATATTGACTTTGTAAATTAGATGAAAGATTTATTTTCTTATGGTTTCTTATTTTATTTTTGTGTGGATCATATTGAATATGGCATACATTCACACAGTGCTTGGTGCCCTCCACCCCACATCCCCTTTCCCCCCTCCCAACAATGAGTGTCCAAGTTGACCATGCTACATTCACACTTATGCACATATTTGTTTTTTTTTGTTTTTTGTTTTTGGCAGTCCTGGGGATGGAACCCAGGGGCGTTCTACCTCCCGGCTATACCCACAGCCCTATTTTATAATTTATTTGGAAACAGGGTCTCACTAAATTGCTCAAAGCCTAAGTAGCTGAGGCTGGCTTCGAACCTGTGTGATCCTCCTGTCTCAGCCTCCCAAGCGCTGGGATTACAAGCGTGTGCCACCATGCCCGGCTTATGCACATATTTGAATGTAGCTCTTTCAGTTAATCTACCTCAGCCTTCTTCCTCTCTTATTCTTATTTTCTAGTTTTGCTGAAGTTTCCCTTCCATTATCTGGAGTCCCTCTGGTATCCCTAATACTCCCTAGTTTGGGCACATTAGAGAAAACATATGTTCCTTCCCTTTCTGTGCTTGGCTGATCTCTCTTAACATATTCTCCAGGTCTTTCCATCTTCTTGCAAATGACATGATTTTGTTGTTTTTTTTTTTATAGCCGAATAGAATTACATTGTGTGTATTTCCCATAACTTTACAATCCATTCATCTGTTGATGGAGACCTAGGTTGGTTCCATAATTTGTCTGTTATGAATTGTGCTGCTATGAACATGGGTATGCATATGTTACTGTAGTTCTCTGATATCAACCCCTTTGAAAAGATACCCAGGAGTGGTATAGCCAGATCATATGGTGGATCTATTCCCAGTTTTCTAAGGAATCTCCACACTGATCTCCATAGCGGCTGAACTAACTTGCACCCCCACCAACAGTTTAAAAAGAGTTCCTCTTTCCCCACATCCTTGCCAGCATTTGTTATTTGATTTCTTTCTGCTTGCCACTCTGATTGGGGTTAGATGGAATCTAACTTTATCCAAAAGGTGAAAGGAAAGAAACAGATCTAGAAAAAATAATACAGAGAAAAGCTCCAAAATAATGAGAAAATTAAAAAAAAAAAAACTATGCCAGTAATTATAGTGGAGGCAGGTTATGTGATCAGCAATCAAGTCACACATCTCTTGTGCAACTTGATGTAGCAGGTACCATACTAGGTATAGTATGTACAGTGTTATGTACTAATGATACAATGAGGAATTGCTTTTACTGTGAGTTGGTTTTATATGTAGTTGTTTTTTCCTTTCAGAAGTTGCACAGAAATATTCTGCCAACTTGGCAACCCTGACAGAAATAGAACACCTCTTTTCCAAGACTCCAGCAGAGATTCTTAAATTATATCTCACCATCCTGGCTCAGGTCAAAAACCTACAGGGAGGTGAAGAATGGGAGAGGGCAGTGTGTGGTGGTGCATTCCTATACTCCCAGTATTTGTGAGGCTGAGACATTGCACGTTTAAATTCAGCTTCAGCAACTTGCAAGGTCCTTAGAAACTTAGCAAGACCATTTCAAAATAAAAATAAAAGAACTGGCAGGTGTAACTTGGTGGTAGAATACCCCTTGGTTCAATCACTGGTATCAAAATTAAAATAAAGAAGATAGATCAGTTTTCTATTTATTAAAGTCACTTCTCTAAGTTTGTGGTTCACAACTTTTGCCTTCTACCAAGGTTGATCACAGAGAAACAGACTAATAAGAGGAGGCAACAACTTTATTGCAAATATCTGGAAGACAAAGAATAAATATGATAGAACCTGACTATGGAAGTCAGATAAAAAAATCTGAGCTACCAGACATAACTGAGATAGAATGGTCTTGAGTTTTTAGTAGGGAGAAATTGGAAATATATATGAAAAATTCACATTATACCATTTGTACTACATTATAAAAATATACACTATTATTATTTTATTTTGAAACAAGTTCTCAGTAAGTTGTTGAAGCTGGCTTCAAACCTAAGATCCTCTTGTCTCAGCCTCCCAAGTACTGGAATTACAGGTGTGCACCACCAAATCTAGCTCCAAACAAATTTTAGTGAATTATATTATTTTCCTTTCATAGTGCAGTTTCATTCATGTTCAATCAACCTATTTATATATTTTATAAAGTCCCAACTTAAAGCATTCTCTAGATAGTGTGTCAAGATACTGACAAGTGTGGACTGATTTGGTGAGAAATTCTAAGAAACAAAATAAGTAAATAAATAAATAAGGAAGCACACCTAGCTTCACAGAATGGTGGTATGGAAGAAAATTGGCAGACTTCATAGAGACAATCTGTTACACATACCTTACAGATGAACTCTTAGATTTTTTTTGAGAATTAACAACTGAAGTTGGTTTCTTTGATGGTGCTATGAAGATTATTCAAAGACAGAATGTGCATACTGACTTCTTTGCTAGTTACCTGCTAACCAGTTTACCCACTCCTTACAACTCACAAGCACTCTTCATTGTTTCCAAATTTTGTTTTCTGCAGAATTTTTCTCCCCCTCACTTTTGTTAGTCTTATTTTTGTCTCTTCTTTACTTCTTTGACCAAGTGACTCTCTCATAGGTATTAAATACTCTGTGCAATAACTGAAGATCACTAAGTCGTTCTTTGACAGTTTGTATCTGGAGGATATACGAAGGTGTTGTCCACGTGGATTTAGCATAGCAGATTTAGAGATGGGCAGGGAAAAGCTTGCTTTCTATAATATTCCCAATCAAGACACTTTAAAGATACTTTAGTGTCTTCTCACAAGTGAACATAATCCTACTAGTCAGAAGTAGCCACTTTTACATTTGGCTCAAGGACACCTAGATTTATTTGCTTGTTTCCTTATTTATTTATTCATACCAAACAAGATCATAACACACACATTGTTTTACAAACCACCTTATGTATTCTGGTTTGTTTTTAAACTTAGTAATATATTGTCCTCTTACCTTATCAAGAAGGGGAGGGATGTTCATCATTTTTAAAAGTTGTGTGGTATACCAGTACATAGAAAAATCACAATTTATTTAATCCACAACACTTGTTGAAAATTTAGGTTGTTTCTTCTTTTTACTATTATGAAGTATGTTTAGATAACTGTCCTTGCAGAAATATGTACATAAGGTTCTTTACATCTGCCTTCCTCTTATTTCTCTAGCCTCATTCATTACTACCTCGGAACTTGCTCTCTATATGTATGTCAAATTAATTTTAATTCCTTTATGTAGCATGCGTTCCTAGCCTCTTAGTTTCTACACATGCTATCCTCCTATTTCAGCCTCCCAAGTACTAGGATTACAGGCGTGTTCCACTGCACCCGGAAGAATGAGTTATTTAAAATCAGTTCTCAGCACTTAGTTTATTATCAGTACATTTGAGAGGCACGTTTCATTTTGTACAACCACACCACATTCCCTTTTCCGGTGCTTCTCTTTCCACTGCACTGGAGGCAGGTGAAGCAGGAAAGGAAGGACGTCTCCCATGAAGTCCTTGCACCTTTTGTCATCTGAGATCTCAGAATAGCAGAACACAGCGGATGCTGGAACATAAAAAGTGCGATAATGAAATGGTTGAACTGCCTGGGAAACAGCGATCTCAGTAAAAGAAAAAATTACTGTATCCTGAGGAACCGTATCACCTCCTTCACTACCTCACCACTGACTCTACCTTCACCCTAATTCAGCTATGTGAAATAGTATCTGAGTAGGGTCTGGACGAGACTACATGTCAGCCATAAAAGAAAGGTCTCAGCCTTGAGCACCATTCCTTCTGGCGTCAGGACCTCAAAGACATCCAAACCTTCTGCAGCAGCTCCTCATCATCTTCCTTCAGCCCCACAATCTTGCCTAGAACCATGCGGTATCCCTGGTTCCTTTTCTTGCGAGTATGCCCACTGCCTGTTGGATGCCTTCCTTCAAACTCAATAATCTCCCTAAAATTCCAAATGGGTTTTCCTGGCTCTTCATACTTGGTTTAACTGGGCTGACATGCTAGGCCATAATATGACAAGGAATAACAGGGTGAAATTTAAGGATCTAGATACAAAAAAAAAAAATCACAAGCAAATAAAGTAGGTATGTAGAGCTGGGGGATAGAAAGGGAGACTTGATAGAAATCACAATGAGAAAGCCAAAGTATTTACCACACTTGTGACTATTTACTGCTCACTGCTTGCTCTTTATTGTGTCCCCAGCACTTATGATAGTCCTGGCAAACAGAGCATCACCATACATATGCCTTCAAATAACATGTGACCAAATGAGCACATCCTTGAAGATATGCTAGCAGAAGCAGGGTGACTCCCTTTCAGAAACAATGTACAGAGGATTTGTGCCCTGGGTGGAAGTCTAAACCTTTATCCTATGATGCCAACTTATTTTAGATGATTTGTCTAACTAGAAAAAGAATATGTAATTGACTAATGTGGAGTAGAATGGTTCTCTATGTTGCACTGAATTCCTTTTTTTTTTTTTTTTTGATATTGGGGATTGAACCCAGAGGCATTCTATCTCTGAGCTATACCTCAGCCCTGTTGCAGGGGATAGGTTGGGGGGGAAAGGTACGTGGTGTGTAGTAACCCCCCCCCACCACCAGACACACAGAGACAAACAGAAAAACCGTGGATTCTTGTCCTAAGCTAAGAATAAGTATTCATCGCTTGGACAGCTGCTGCAGATTTAAAGAAGTTTATTAAAAAGATAGAAATATAGAGATAGTTACAGCCCTGTGCCGGAGCAAGGCACAGGGGGGCAATTCGAACGAAAATGCCAACGAACTCCAGTTTACTGAATTTTTATCCTTTCTAAGTCCAGCAGGTCCCTTTGATTTTTGGAGATCATGTTACACCTTATCGCCCGCCCCGGCTCTGCTTCTGTTATCTCTCCAGCCGAATTTATGGCCTAAAGGGGGAGACATCTCTGTCTCCAAACACAGGCCCAGATTTATGGCCTGAGAGGGAGGCATCTCTGTCTCCAGACACAGGCCCCCAAACTGTGTTAAATTGTTCTTAGGAATGCAAGGACATGTTGGCTAACCCTGGCTTTCTTAGTAAAGAAGGTATGTTTCAAGGTTGGACATCTTTCCCAGGATTGATACATTAATACTTTTTAAACTCTCTTCCCAATACCGGTACAAGCCCTATTTATTTTGTTTTTTAAAAAATTAAAAAAATAATTAAATAATTATTTTAAATAAATAATTATTTTAAATTGGTACATTGTAGTCTCACATCATAATTGCTAAGGGTCTTGCTCAGTTACCAGATACTGGTCTTGAAACTGCAATCCTCCTGTCTCAGCCTCCCAAGTACAAGGATTATAGATGTGCACCACCACTTCTAGGTACCCTGACTTTTTGAACATTTCTTTGAAATAGGTTGAGTAGGCCTTTTCCAAAGAGAGGCCTGCAGGTAGAAACTTTTCTTACCTTGGTGAAAGTAGGAAGCAGGGTAAAGTGTGTAAAATATATTCAGGGTATAAGTGGCATCTCTTTCTCACAAATTCATTTGGAAATGTCCAATGTTCATTGTTCTCTGTGAGTTAGCACATGGGAGATTATCAAACAAGACACTCACGCTTTTCCAGCATGGTACAACTTCAAGGCTTCATGGAGTTGATCAAAAGGTAACTGATGAGTTATTAATGGATCTATATTAATCTTATTTTGCAGGTAATCAGTCACTATTTGGGGAATACAGTCTCTGGTTTTATAATCTGCAAAATAAAAAGGTTATGGTAATAAGATGTGAGGAATACTAAACCAATCAAAAGATAAAAAAAATCAAGGAAGTCATGTAGATGGGTAAGTTACCCTCTGAAAATTTACCATTGAACATGAGGCATAATTTATTTGCATCTGTTGACTGCTATAGCTAAATGGAGTTACTCTAGATAGTTCTGCTATCTGGAACTCCTTTGGAGAAAAATTGGGCCTATATTCATGTTACAGGGTTGAAAAAATGACCCATTCAACCATATGTTGGGTTTAGTACCGAATAACTATTTCCTCCCTTCTCTATCCACACACATGTAGATGGCATGGAAACCTACCACCAGAAAAATGGGTGGAGATGGTAGTTCATATACTAAAGTTGTTGGACTATATTGTTCAGAAGTAAGGGTTCTTCTGGGAAGACAAACAACAGTGCCAAAGCACCATGGGAGGGCATATAATTATCTGAAAGGCATCATTGTTAAGTAGCACAACAAACTCTGAATCTATCAGTGCAAACCCATAGTTCACTGAACAATTTCAAACTTTGGAAAACCCCCATACTTTTGCAAGAGAAAAAATATATGTGGATGACAGCCGCCATCTTCCCATACTATTTAGTTAAGCAGATTAAAGTTGATTTATGAAGTGTACTCATTAGATAAGGAGTCTTGGATATCTTTATCATATATCTATTTTTTCAGGGAGAGAAGATTTACTGCCGTATTTCTGTAAAGTTGAGAGCAATCTCCTGGGACTGTCTGTTTATCTACCTACCTCCTAAACACACACCCTTCATTGTTCTTCCAGATATAATCATTGTTGCCTCAAGGGAGAGCTTTGATTTTAATGGAGCCACACCAACTATCAGACAGACACCATAGCTCTTGTGGCAGGAATCCCAAGCAGAAATCTAAGAATGACAATAATGACTATAAGTATTCTGATACATAAATATACATAAATAATAACTACCCCCTGAAGTGGAAGGAATGTGAAAGCCCCTAGATTTTGAACCAACTCTAGAGTAGATGCTATTTCAACTTTAGCTTTAACACAGCAGGTGACAGGAAGTATAATTTAGTAGTAAAAAGCACAGACCCTAGCCTGGTGTGGTGGCGCATGCTTGTAATCCCCGCGCTTAGGAGGCGGAGACAGGAGGATCACGCAGGTTCGAAGCTAGCCGTGCTGGCTTAAGAGACCCTGTTTCCAAATAAAAAGGTATAAAAATAGGTCTGGGAGTATAGCCCCGAGGTAGAAGGGTTTCCAGGAACCCCAGTACCACACACACACACACACACACACACACACACACACACACAGATCCTAGTATTTGTGTGACCTTAGGTAAGTTATTTAACCTTCCCTTGGTTCAATTTTTTTATCTGTAAAAAAAAAGTGCTACGAACTTCATAGGATTGTTATGAAGATTAAATGATTTACTGTTCTTTTTTTTCAGTAGTAGGGATGGAACCCAGGAAAATTCGACTTCTGAGCTACACTCCCAGCCCTACTTTTTATCCTTTATTTTGAAACAGGATCTCACTGAGTTGCAAATCGCCTCACTAAATAGCTGAGGCTGTCCACGAACTTCAATCCTCCTGTCTCAGCCTCCCAAATACTGGGATTACAAGCATGCGCCACCACATCCAGCTTTGATTTATTGTTTTAAACCACTTAGAGCACTACCTGTCACATAGTCAGTAGTGTATTAAATAAAAATTCCCAGTTTCTCACAGGCCACACACTCTCATTTCACTAGACATGCTTCTCTGACTAATTACTTTCTACTAAAGTAAAGGAAATATAACATGGGGTATGGTGGCGCATGTTTGTAATTCCTGCACTTGGGAGGCGGAGACAGGAGATGGCAGGTTCGAAGTCAGCCTTGCTGTCTTAAGAGACCCTGTTTCCAAATAAAAAATATGTAAAAAATCGTCTGGGAGTGTAGCCCGGAGGTAGAAGGGTTCCAGCCCCAGTACCACAAAAATAAATAAATAAATAAATAAATAAATAAATAAATAAATAAAATAAAATAAAGGAAATATATACCTATGTGGGTGAAGCTTCATTTAAAAAAATTCAATATCCTGAGCATGTGTAGGGTGCATCTATATATCTATTTTACTTTCTTTTGCAGGTCTTGACCCTGTTTTCTCTCCCTTTTCCTCCATTTTACCTCATTTGCCTCTTTCTTATCATCTACATCTCTACAACTACTTTCTTCGTTCTTTGAATAAGTATATTAGGGACATACTTTAATGTATTGAATGTTTACATTCTCTCTTCTGAACTGTATGACCCAATATATCCCTAGGACCTTACATACTGATGCATAGAAACTTGACAAGCATTTTTCAAATGAAGAAATGGTTCTGTTAGAAAACACAGATACATATCACATGTGCGTCCAATAATGTTCATAACTAAGAGTAAAACACATAGATATGAAGAAAGAGCTAGGAATAGAGAAGAGGAAACACTGAAATTGTGGCTTTTTATATGTTTAAACTTTGTATAACATGACATAGCTCTAAGTACATATTGCTTTTATTTTCAAAATGGATGTTTTGGAGTGAATTTGTATTGTTTTTCATTTGGGATTCATAGTTCCAAAACACATTTCCAGGCAAATTTACACATGTGTATTTGATGGTACTTAGCTTGTACCCATACGTTGGCAGGCAGCACCTCCTCACTGTACCCTAAGACCACATACCATGGCATCAGGATTTCCAATGGCCTCAAATGCAAAATCAACCCCGATGCCTGTCATTTCCATCACAACCTCCTGAATAGGCTTCTTGAAGTTTTGAGGATTGAGGCAATCAGTGACTCCTAATGCTTTTGCCCGGGGAAACTTCTCCTCATTGATATCGACTCCGATGATCCTAGAAGCACCAGAGGCTTTGCAGCCCAAGACAATGGCCGAGCCAACTCCTCCAAGTCCAAAAACCACACAGGTGGAACCTGGTGTAACCTACAAATGCAAAAGACATTATTGCGTTCATATTAAAAGCTGGGAACGTGTGTAAAGAAAATAAACCAACAAATAAAAATCTTCAAGTTGTTTTGAAGCTATCTATACCAGTTTAATCATCTGGACAGATTTGACATAGTTTTAATTTTTTCCAGGAAAATTACTATGATACATGTAGACACTCAAGTGCTTTCCTCACCTTGGCAGAATTAACAGCAGCTCCGTAGCCCGTTGGGACCCCACAGCTTATGAGGCAAACTTTATCCATCGGAGCAGCATCATCAATTTTCACTACTGCGATCTCAGGCACAACAGTATACTCGGTGAATGTGCTTACAAGGAAAGAGTGATAAATCTTTTCTCCTTTGCAGGTGAATCTGCAGGTCCCATCCAGCATTGATCCATGACAAGGCAGAACACTATTCCGCAATATAAACACAGGTGTTGGCCCAGGCACACGGAGTTGCGAAGAGAGAAGTGATCTCATTAGCTATGAGTCAATGCTTGCACAATGCTTGCATCAATTCAGTAAAAGATGAGAGACAAATCTACTCACTCTTGCTTCTCGCAGAAGTTTCCTTTTGGGTGCAAGCAGGAACTGCATTCTCTACACTGCGGAATAATGAGTGTGAGGACTTTATCTCCTATATGAGAAAGTGATATGAACAGTAGTTGGAAAATATTAATGGAATAAATATGTGATATATATTTTTTATAAAAATCTCATTAATATCTTTAAAATTTGTTGTGGACAGATGATGACAACACTATTAACATATTTCAAAGGAGAAGGCATTTACCTGTTTTTAGAAATCCCATTGTTCTTTTGGGCAAGTGGTGAGAATTTGGGGATATTCCCTGCTGGAATATCCCCAAATAGTCCTGTTTTGCTTTTTGAAAACAGAATAATAAAACCAGAAATAACTCTTAGAAATGTCATGCAGTTGAACCCTTTTGTTTTCCATTTGAAGGAATTAGTCCCATGGTGGTTGTTACCTGCTTAGAGTGGCCCAGCTAGATAATAGCACAGCTTTTGGAGTCCCTCTGCCCCCAAAAGGCAAGTGGACACACAGAAGGGCTCTTGCATGCTTTCTTTAGTAGAGCTAAGTTCTAAGGTGTTCTGACTTTAGAGAATAAAATAACTCACCCCTCCCCACTTTCTGGCACCCTGGCTTTTTCTGGAGCATTTACTGTGGAGGGTGTTTTGTAGGTCACCGAGCTTGAGAGCATATTGACTATATTTGGATCCTGTTATTAGCTTGTCCCTCTGGGCCTAATGTGATGTGTCAGGTGGGGTCTGTTTAGAAAGTTATCACAGTTATCACAAACTTAAGATGACCAGGTAAGGTCTATGGTACTTTCTCTATGTTGTCCGTCTAGATGTTTATCACATAGAAATAACTCCATTGGAGCCCCGTGAAGAGATTACAAAGCATTAAAAATCTTTCACGTCTTATCTTCAATGGCCCTAAAAATATACAAAGATATTGGATCTTAGATTCAGAAGTTCTACTCTCATGTCTGTCCTTTCCCTCCAGATGTTTATCATCATTTTTTCATAAAATTTTACTGTAATTTTTCTGGGTAGAGAAAATACTCAAAGAGATTAACTACAAAGAAGAAATAGGTAACACACACCAGAACCAGAGAAACAAGATTTTCCATCCAACAGACAACTAAGATTGGTTATCTGTGGAGATTCATTATTTATGTTAGTCTTTTACCTATCTCTACATTGTATTATTTGCTTTTATTGTTGCTAATTTTTAGGATTTCTAGTTGGAATATTAATATACCTTCAGATATAGCATTTGGAAATATTTTATCCCATTCTATTAGTAATTTTTAACTCTGTTTACATTGTCTTTGGATATACAATATTTTTTATTTTTTAGGGAGTTTATTTACCCTTTTCTTGCCTGTGCCATTGAAATCATATCCAAGAAATCACTGCCAATTTCAATGTTGTGAGGTTTTATGACCCAGATTTTCTTCTAAAAGTTTATAGTATTAAGATTTATACTTAGGTCTTTTATCTATTTTGAGTTAATATTTGTATATGGGATTAGGTAAGGGTCCAATTTTATTCTTTTTCATGTAATTATTATGTTTTAACAATATTTAGTTAAAAGATTATTATTTCCTCCACCAAATGTTTGTGGAAACCTTGTCAAAAATAACTTGACAATATATGGAAGAATTTATCTCTAGGCTTTTATTTAACTCCAATGGTTTATATATCTGCCTCTAGAACAGTACTACACTGTTTCAATTATTGTAGCCTTATATGGTTTGAAATCAGAAAATATACATCTTCTAGCTTTGTTCTTCTTCAAGATTGTTTTGGGTATCTAGAGTCCATATTCCATATCAGGATAAATTTTTTCTGAAAAATAAATAAATAAATGTATGATAGCTTCACCTAAAAAAAAAAGAAAATAATAAAATATTCTCTGGTAAGAAAGAAAGCAAAAAGAAATATTGAACTGTTATCTTTTAGTCATCAAAAGTTTGGTATCAGACAAATGAAACTGTTTTGTGAGATTATCATCATTAATATTGGATAAATTGCTATAAAACTAGATGTCAACCACTAAGCCAAGCATGGGAAGGAGGGATGGGGAGGGAACAGGGTGGGGATTGGGTAGGGGCTAACTGGGCGATGTGTGCATGTATGTCTACAAAAGTATTTTCTTTATACCATTATGATGTATGAATACATTGCACCAATTAAAAAAAAAAGAAGTGTTGCCAGCAGCGACGATGGTTGCCAGCAGTGACCACAACAATCAAAAGTGTTGGCTGATCCCTGAGAGAAAGGGCTCTGCCATGCTGGTTGACCTCCCTTCTTTGGATTCCATATTTATGAACAAATCCCTCCTAATTTAAATATTCTTCATATGTAAAACTTTTTATTTATATCAGCTCACAGTCTAATACATACTCTTTTTGCAGGAAAAAAAAAAAGAGGAGATAGAGTATAGAGCTCTCCTACTTATGTTATGTTCTTGAAGATGCAGACCAGGCCTTTTTTTTAAACTTTTGTCCTTCCTACCTTGACTCATGTCAGATGCGCAGTAAACATTCCACATTGCTCACTAAAAGAACACACTGATGATGGTTTCATGAATGTCCTGTCTATGCACTTTCTTAAACCCATTACATAGCTGGCTCCAAGCTGTGGAGTTCCCATGTTACCTTACTTTGTGTAATTGCTCTTAATCACTTCTGAACATTTTTGGCATGCTAAGAATAGCAATGTCAAGGTTTTTTTTTATATGCCCAGGGAAAAGAATATAATTGCATTTTATTTATTCTTTGAAATGTCACTATCATCCTGTCAATGAAAATTCAAGGTCTACATTCTAGTTGATTGGAACACTCACTTGTCAAACATTCAGTGCATTCACACTCTGGGAAAGGCATCGTGCTAAGCATTTTGGGGGGACATAAATATATGTAAGAAGCAGCTCCTATGCCTAACGAGCTTTCGGTCAACTTAGATGTATACAGGTTCTATCTCAACCTTCACTTAACTGTGGATATATAGACTTGGCTCAGACAATACCCAGCTGGATTGCCAGAGACGACAGGAGGACAGAGGTGACAGTGATGTGACTCTTGGAGTCACAGCATCCATTTGATATTGTAAGAAAATATAGATAAACCCTGGATATATGAGTAGAATCATGTGGAAAAACTAATTATTTTTTTCTGGTAAGTATTTTAATGCACTGAAAGTTCTCCCTGTGAGAGGAGAAGCTCTTTGGCATGCTGGTGTGAGAAGATGCTTGTTTCTCCATTTCCTACCTGGTTTCACAGAACACACTCCATCACCAATACTCTCCACAATCCCAGCTCCTTCGTGGCCTGGAATTAAAGGAAAGTTCATTTGGAATTCTCCTTTCAGGACGTGATCATCAGAACCGCAGATCCCTGAAGACATCAACTGCATAGGAATTAAATGAGCAAGGATCAAATGATTTTTCTTTTTCTTTCATCTGAGAATGAATATCAAAAATTTTATATAAATTATCTCTTTTATCTCTATATCAACACTCAGGAACACAGGGCAGGCCGTCTCACCTCCAACTAAGATGCAGTGAGTTAATTATCAATAGTTAACAATATTAAAAATCTCAAATATTCATCAATTCCATTTATTTTAGTTTTAAATTTTTTGTTTTACTAAGAGGAGAAGGTATATCCAAAATGGAAAGTAAGTAAACATTGTTTGTATATATCTATGTCCATATCTATCTTTTTTTGCCATAAAGGGGATGGAACCCAGGGGCATTCTACCTTCGAGTTACACCCCCAGCTCTATTTTTTATTCTTTATTTTGAAACAGGTTCTTATTGAGTTGCGAAGGACCTCACTAAGTAGCTGAGGCTGGCTGAGAACCATGATCCTCCCGTCTCAGCTTCCCGAATGCTGGAATTAGAAGCAAGTGCCACCATGCCTAGTTTATATCTATGTTTTTAAATGAATGAGGATTTCATTTTATTTTCCTTTGAAGGTAAAGGATAAAAGACTTGAACTTACCTTAATACGAACTTCTCCAGCCTTTGGTGGCTCAACTTGTACTTCTTCAATTGAAAGAGGAGAATTTTTTGCCCAGGCAATTGCTGCCCGGCATGTGAGTATCTATAGACCCAAGGAAAATATAATGACACTAAACTTTTTTCTGATTAAACAAATGACTGTTACTTGTTATAATTTGTAAAAAATGTAAAATTCATAATAAAAAATAAAAAAAGGAGACCACCTGTAATTTTTGGTACAAGCTGCTGAAATGTTAACATATTTCTTTCCAGTCATTTAAAATAATTTTATATAGTTTAAATCATATCATATAAGCAATTCTGTATCCTGCTTTTTTGCAAATAACAGTCATCACTCATTAAACGTTTACCTTGTTTATAAAAATTTTCTCATGACTTCAAAATGCTTAGCAATTGTAATTTTAAGTGGCTACTTTCAGACTCCCATTTTAATGTGTCCCATTTGCTTAATCAATAATTATCTAAATATGGACTTATTCCCATTATTTTCCCTATTAAAAAGGCATTTCATAAAAAATTTGCTCCATAATTTTTACTTGCTGGTATCTTTAAGTGAAAATTATTTGGGAAAGGATAGAGACATACTTGGAACTAATTTGATTTCCAAATCTACTTATAGAAAAAGTGAATCATTTGACTTACTCTCCAGTATTACAGTAGATTGTCTATATTATCACTACTCCCATTCTCACTAGCATTGACTGTAGTCACAAACAAAATATTTGACAGGCAAAACAGAAAAGGCTCACTATTTAATTTCATTAGAATTTAATACTAGTCATGGTGTTTTCCACATTCATGATAGTCATTTGCATTTTCCTTTTATATGGAATGTTTGGTCATATATGGGAATCTAAGTGTTTTTCTTATTAATGCACATGAGTTTTCTACACATTAAAGGAGCAACTTGTCGTCAACTTGTCTAATCTGTTTCTTCCCTAAAACTAGTTTATCTTTATTTTTGTAGAAATTTAATTTTCCCTACAGATTTTTTGTAGGTTTTTTCTCTTTTTATTTATTTATTTTTATTGGTGCACTGTAATCATACACCATGAGGAAGTTCAGAATGATAGAGACATACATGCACACAGCATTCTGTGAGCCCTCCCAGCTTTCATCCCCATGCACTACCCTGTGATTGATATTGATAAATTTGTGTATGTACTTTATATACATTGAAGTGTTCCCTCTTTGAGTCTCCCTTCTTCCTGCCTCCCTCTATTAGATACCCTCCTTCACTCTCCTAAGCTTTCTCCTCTTTTGTCTGGAGTCCCTCCTGTCTCCCAAGTTCTCCCTAGCTTCCACAAATGACATAATTTTATTCTTCGTTGTGGCTGAGTAGAATTCCATCATGTGTCTTTTCCATAATTTTGTAATGCATTCATCTGTTGATGGATACTGTGGCTGGTTCCATAGTTTGGCTATTATGAATTGTGTTGCTATAAACATAGATAGGCATGTGTTACTACTGTAGTCTGGTTTGAATTACCCAGGAGTAAGTCATATGGTAGGTTCATTCCCATCTTTCTGAGGACCCCCAACACTGTTTTCCAAAGTGGTTGCACTAATTTTCAATCCCACCAACAATATATCAGAGTTCTTACTTCTTCATATCCTCACCAAAATTTATTATTATTATTATTATTATTATATTATTATTACTATTATTATTATTAGTGTGTGTGTGTGTGTGTGTGTGTGTGTGTGTGTGTGTGTGTGTGTGTGTGCGGTACTGAGGATGGAACCCAGAAACCCAGGGGCATTCTGCATCGGAGCTACACCCTCAGCCCTATTTTTTAATTTTTGAAACAGGGCCTCACTAAGTAGTAGCTGAGGCTGTCTGTGAACCACAATCCTCTGTGTCAGCCTCTCAAATGCTGGGATTACAAGTGTACGCCGCCATGCTAAGCTTTATTTGTGTTTTTAATTATTACCATTCTAATTGGTGTTAGGTGAAATTATGAAGTAGTTTTGCTTTGCATCTGTCTAATTGCTAATGATGTTGAACATTTTTTATGTGTTTATTGGTCATTTGTATTTCTTATTTTGTGAAGTCTATTTAGTTCACTTCTCCAATTTTTATTTGGTTATTTGTTTTTTTGGCAGCAAGTTTACTGAGTTCTTTGTATATTCTAGATGTTAGTCATCTATCAGAGGAGTGCTGGCAGAGATCTCCTATTCTTTTGGCTTTCTTTAAAGGTTCTCAGTGCTGCAAAGAAGCTCTTCAGTTTAATGCAATCCCATATATTAATCCTCCTTTTAATTTCTTTTGCCTTTAGGATCTTATTGTGGAACATTGGTCCTATGCCCTCTTCAAGTAACTACAAAGTCTCTGGTCTAATTTTCAGGTCTTTTATCCAACTTAAGTTGACTCTTGGGCAGGGTGAGAAGGTGGGATGTATTTCCATTTTTCTACATATAAATAACCTGTTTTGCCAACACCATTTGTCAAAAAGACTATCTTTATTTCCAGTATATGTTTTTGGTCCCTTTGTCAAAAATTAATTGGCAGACAAGTGTGATGGCACACGCTTGTAATCCTAGTACTTGGGAGGCTGAGACAGGAGGATCGCAGGTTCACAGCTAGCCTCAGTTAGTTAGTGAGGCCCTCATCATCTTAGCGAGACCCTGTTTCAAAATAAAGAATAAAAAATAGGCTGGAGCCGGGCATGGTGGCACACGCTTGTAATCCCCACGCTCAGGAGGTGGAGACAGGAGGATCACGCAGGTTCAAAGCCAGCCACGCTGGCTTAAGAGACCCTGTTTCCACATAAAAAATATAAAATAGGTCTGGGAGTGTAGCCCGGAGGTAGAAGGGCTTCCAGGAACCCCAGTACCACACACAATAAATAAATAAATAAAATAAAAAATAAATAGGCTGGAGTGTAGCTCAGAGGTAGAATGCCCCTGGGTTCAATCCCCAGTACCACATAAAAGTATATATATTTAATTATATATATTTGTTTTAAGTATATATATTTGTTTTTGGCTTTAAGTATATATATTTGTTTTTGAATCATCTGTGTTGTTCCATTAGTCTATGTATCTGTTTTGTGATAATAATAGGTTGTTTTTTATTATTATGGTCCTGTAGTTTGAAGTCAGGCATTGTGATGCCTCCTGCATATCTTACTGCTGAGACCTATTTTGGTTATCTTGGGTCATTTGTTGTTCCATGTGAATTTTATTACTGAATTTTTTAGTTCTGTAAAGAATGACTATGATATCTTAATAGAGCCTGCATTGAATCTGTTGATCACTTTTGGTAGAATGGCCATTTTAATGATATTTATTCTGCCTATCTAAGAACAAGGGAGATCTTTCTCTAGCAAAACAAAAATAAAAACCCAAACCAATAAAATACCTAGTAGGTAAAAAGCTCTCTACAATAAAAACTATAAAACATTAAAGAAAGAAATTGAAGAAGATCTTAGAAGATGAAAGTGATCTACAGATTCAGTGCTTCTAATTTTTTAAAGATTTATTTTGTATCCAGACACTGCTGAATTTGTTAATCAGATTGAAAAGTTTTTTGCTTGAGTTTTTTTGATCTTCTAAGTACAGGATCATGTCATCTGCAAATAGAGATAATTTCAGTTGCTCTTTTCTCATTTGTATTCCTTTGATTTCCTTCTCTTGATTTACTGCTCTGCTCTGGCTAGACTCAGTACTTACTATATTAAAAAGGAGGGGTAATAATGGGAATTTTAAAGGGAATACTCAAAGTTTTTTCTCATTCTATATGATGTTGGCTGTGGGTTTATTTTATATTTTCTTAATGAGGTTTACAATTTTAAAAAATTACAATTTTGTGTAATTTTTAAAAACATAAATAGATGTTGGATTTTTGTCAAATTCTTTTTTAGCATCTATTGAAATAATAATGTGGTTTGTGTCCTTATTTCTGTTTATGTGGTGAATTACATGTATTGTTTTTCTTATTTTGAAACAGGCTTGCATCTCTAGGATGAATCCAACTTGGTCATGGTGTATAATTTTCTTGTGGTTTTGAATGTGTATTTCTAGTATTTTGTTAAAAGTTTTACATCTAGCCAGGCGTCGTGGCGCACGCTTGTAATCCCCGCGCTTGGGAGGCAGAGACAGGAGGATCGCGCAGGTTCCAAGCCAGCCGCGCTGGCTTAGGAGACCCTGTTTCAAAAATACAAAATAGGTCTGGGAGTGTAGCCCGGAGGTAGAAGGGCTTCCAGGAATCCCAGTACCACCAAAAATAAAATAAAATAAAATAAAATAAAATAAAATAAAATAAAAAGTTTTACATCTAAGTTCATCAACCATATTGATCTATAATTTCTTTCTTGAGTTTTCTTTATTTGGTTTTGGTATTAAGGTAATACTGGCTTCATAAAATGTACTGGGAGAATCCTGATTATATTTCATGGGATAGTTTGAGAGTATTGAGCTTAGTCAATAAAGGTTTTTTAAAATTTGTCTGGGAATCCATGTGAACCTGGACTTTTCATTATTGCTGTTTTAATCTCTTTGCTTGTTATTAATCTTTGTTTTTGTAGGAATTAATTCCCCCTACAGATTTTAGACATTTTGTATTAAATTTATGGGGTATCAATTACATAAATGTTATTACTAAATCAGGTGACAAAGAGGTGTAAGACTGGTTCTTTAGGAGACAGAGGAAGACAGACAAATCATAGAAACTAACATAAAATCTGAGAAATAAACCTAAGGTGAAAAATATTAAAGATGTTTGAAGCTATAGTGGATGATAACATATATATGCACATGTTTTTAAATATTGATTTGTAGAAATATATTTGCTACTTAGTCCATTTACATACTTTGAAATTTTTCTCCAAATAAATATTTCTTATCCTCTCCTAGATTTTTATAGTTTGATTTAAACATTTAACTCTTAAATTCAACTGAAAAGTACTTGAGTGTGTGTGTGTGTGTGTGTGTGTGTGTGTGTGTGTGTGTTTGATGTGAAGTTAGAATTAAACTTCCCCAGACTGAACTGGTGAGTAGCTGTTTTTTCCTTTTCTGCTTAAGTTAGCATATTTGCTATAGAACAAATTCTTGTATTTACAAGTTTTTCCTTGGAGGCTGTTTCTCATGTCCCATGTAGCTTTTTATCTATTCTAGCAGCAGCAGCACCTCAATAATCAGAACAGTTTAACTTTTTAATATATTTTGATATCTTGTGATAATAGTTTTTATAATTTTATGTATGTTCCATCTGCAGGTGCAAATATTGCACTAGTAATATTAAAGTATACTGAACTGAGTAAGTATGTGGTGTCTTCAAGAAATTTAGACTCCAGTGAAGATCATACATGTCTTACAATACAAGGAAAAGGGACAAGTTTTATCAGAGAAGTTCCAATAAATAGCACAGGACATATTACTTCTAAGAACAAAATGATTAGGTAAAATAATTTTGCATTCATCTTCCAAGCTTATGTAAAATACAAACTTTATAAAAAATTCCCTAATTTAAAAATTAATACATATTCAACACAAAACAATAACGACACTCAGACAAATGTAAAGGGAGAAAAGCTGGGGAAAAGGTACCAAGCTATTATCACTGTTAACATTTTATGGTAAATTTTTCCAATCAAATTGTCTATGAAGGGTGTATTCATTTCAAGTTACCCCTCCATGCCAGTCTGGTATGGAGCTGTATTTCTATTTTCTGTATTTCCATCTTTCTAATAAACTTCTTTAAATCTTCAAAAAAATTGCCTATGGCCACATAGGACATAATTTACATAACCAATTTTCTAATATTTGACATATGTTTCTTCCAGTGTTATACTCCTAAAAATAATGCAGTCATTAGCCTATTTATAAAAGCATACATAATTGCTTCATTGGAATAAACTTACAGAAAAATGATAGGCATATTTTTGGGTGATATTATTATTATCACCTAAAAAGTTGTCAGCAAATTGTTTTCCTTATAGTGGCACAGTTGGAGAAGCATTGAGTTTGGATATTGTTATTAAAAACATTAATAATCTGATAGGGCCTTAATTTTGTTTCAATATGCACTTGTTTGATAATGAAGATGATATAGATCTATTTTAAAGGTAGCATACTTACTTTTTCTGAAGTATCCATGGTGAATTTTCTGGTTTCTTTTGTGTCTTATAAGTATACCTGAATGAACTTCTGTGAGTCTGCAGCTTGACAAACCGGACTAAGTATTCATAGCGATCATACATCAGTCATTAAAATCATTACATAATCACATGCCAACATCAGGAAAATGAAAGACGAAGTTAAAATGTGTGAAGCAAGGGACAGAAATGAACATGAAAAAACTAGAGAGGATCCTGAGGAAGGAGGTTCAGAACAAAGATGATGACTGGGGAGAGAAGCAGTTTGAAAAGTAGATAATGGGTGAAAACGCAAAAAGGGATTATATAGATAAGGAAAGTGTTAGGATTTAAGAGAAAGAGCACCTACTAATTAGTTAACAATAAAAATTTATGGAGTATCAGTTACACGAGAGTTATTGCTAAATCAAGTGATGAAGAAAGGTGTTAGATTGGGTCTTCAGGAGTCTGAGAGACAGAAAAGCACAAAATCATGATAGAAACTTTAGAAAATCGGATAAATAAATTATAGAGATAAGAAATACTAAAGATGACAAGACGTTCTTGTGGGTAGTTAGAACATTTTATTTGGTTAAGAAATTAGCTGCATTTAATAAAAAATATATTTTATGTAAATAAAGGAATGAGAAGCATATTAAAAATTGAGGAGAAGCTGTGCTTGTTGGTACACGCTTGTAATCCCAGTGCTTGGGAGGCTGAGACAGGAGGATTGTGCAGGTTCAAAGCCAGCCTCAGCTACTTAGTGAGGCTCTCAGCAACTTAGTGAGACCCTGTTTCCAAATAAAGTATAAAATAGATCTGGGAGTATAACCTGGAGGTAGAAAAGTGCCTGGTTCCACCCCCAGTACCACACAAAAAAATTGGGGAGTAAGTCATTCAAAGTAAGGTAAAATGTAGGAACATGTGCTTGGGGTATGCTAATGATAATGATGATTATGATAGGGAGGAGGAGGAAGATTATCACCATGCTTTCCTTTAGTTGTTTGCCTAATGCAATGTTTATTAACATTAGAAAGCATAGGAATCCCTTAGAGGAAGTTGTTAAAATTTCAGAATACTGGGCCCCTACTCATTGAGATTCTGCTTTTGCTAGATAAGGATGCTAAAGTAAACATTAGATTAGAAGACATCAAGTAAACAACTTGTGAACTTGCAGAGTGAGAGTTTGAGCTTGTTGGCTGGTTATCATCTTTTAGGTACTATGTGTCCAGCATCCTTCAGAGGTTTCTCTGGATCAGATTTGCAGCAGTTTCTCTGCCAATGTTCTATTTGTGTCACAGTTCAGAGATGCTATAAGATGAGGGTAAATTGGATAGGATTAGGGGAAAGTCGGTAATATGGGAAAAGGTTCAGAAATTATAGATCTCTAGGTCTGGAGCCTTTCTGGCACAGAACTCTCTTAATGCCCTGGTCAGTTGTTTATAAGGTTACTTTAGGGTTTTATATCAGCTAACAATTCAGAAATTCTCTCAGGGGCCTGCCTCCCCCCACCCAAGAATTTTTGAGGCCTTTGCTTTAAGACTTGGACCAAAACATGGGTTAAGGTGGAGATACCTGGCTTATCTGCCAGGAAACCTGACTATGAGAACGCTCTTAGTATTCAGCTGACTATGCTTGATACACCTTCTTGCAAGATGGTGCAAGAAGGGAGATACTTGGATGAAACTGAAGAGATTTATACCTGTTCATTTCTCTCCCTCCATAAATCACCTTCTTCTAAATTGATGGATGATTTCTGCATCCATCCATTAGTTCTTGAAATCTACATATCATTCCTGTTCAGCCCAGCAACCTGAGAGTGCAATAACTTGAAATGAAGCAATGCTCTGGTGAGAACTACGATGCTCACACGGGACAGTTTGGGTTTTTTTTTTTTTTTTTTTTCTGTCATAGCATCTTGTTGTAACAATGATATTCTGCCTATTAGAGCTTTAGTGGGCTTGTGGCCCAAGTCCTAAGAGATGATAGATGATAATTAAGCACTTTATTGCTTTAATACAAGAATGAAACTTTCAAGTCAAGTATGGTCCTTATGTCCTTAAGTCAAGTCCTTATGGCTCCATAACCCACTCCACACAGTCTGTTCCATATTTGTGGGATGCCAATGAACCTTACAACTCTCAAGACTCAATTTCTGTATTAGTCAGGACTCTTTTCTAAGCTATAAAAACCCAACATGAACAATGTTAGGGAAAGGGGGAAATGTTTGACTAACAGAAACCAGAAAAGAAATGAACATCCAAACAAGGAAATGGACGGGACTGTAACTTGGATCAGAAACTCAAATCAATTCAATTTCAACAGGACTTTTCCTCCCTCTCAGGTAAAGCTGTAGAGCACAGAAATGATGCCAGCATCAACAGACGTAGGTTCAAATCCTACCTTCATCTCTTACATGCTATAATAAGGAATCCTACCTCTCCAAGCCTCAGTTTTCCTATCAATAAGATGAGGATGAGTATGGTAGTATCTACCTCATAGGCTTTCAATAAATACTGAAAGAGTTATTATATGGCAATGGTTAGAATTCTGTCTAGCTCATAGCAGAGCCCATATGTATTTCCCATTATAACTATGGTGTCTTTTAAAACATTTATTTTATTTTTTTCACTGCTGACCTGCTTTTGTCAGAATAGGAAATATGGCCACCAAAATAATGCTTGATTCTTAACAACTACAAGAAAAAAAATCTCTCTCTCTCTCTCTCTCTCTCTCTCTCTCTCTCTCTCTCTCATCTTAAGTCTGCAAATCAAAGAAGTCTCAGTATAGGTCAGGATGAATGAAATCTAGCCAAATTTGTAGGTTTGAGGAAGAATTTGACAGCCATATGGCAATCGTTTGGATGTTCTTTTTTTTGTGGTACTGGGGTTCCTGGAAACCCTTCTACCTCTGGGCTACACTCCCAGACCTATTTTTATATTTTTATTTGGAAACAGGGTCTCCTAAGCCAGCACGGCTGGCTTCGAACCTGCACGATCCTCCTGTCTCTGCCTCCCAAGCGTGGGGATTACAAGCGTGCGCCACCATACCCGGCTGGATGTTCTTGAATGGCTGAAGGTGGTCAGAAAAAGTTCTATGGCAGATTGATTTAATTATATATTCTTGATCACTGAGATCAAAGGAAGCCTAAGCAAACATGGTGTCACAACAGGAGGATCAGAGGTTTGAGGTCAGCCTCAGCAACTTGTGAGGCCCTCCAAAACTTAGCAAGACCCTGTTTCAGATGAATAAATAATGCCAGGCATGATGTCTCACACTTGTAATCCCAGTACTTGAGAGGTTGATACAGAAGGATCACAGGTTCCTTACCAACCTCAGCAACTTAGTGAATCCCTCTACAACTTAGTGAGACTGTTTCAAAATAAAAAATAAAATAGGTGCGGGGGTGTAGTTCAGAGATAAAATGTCCCTGAATTCAATCCTCAGTAACACAATAAATAAATAAATAAATAAATAAATAAATAAGTAAGTAAATAAATAAATAAGCTGAGAAACACCAGTAAAGTGCGCGCGTGCACACACACACACACACACACACACACACACACACACACAATCAAATGAAACCTCAACATTGCTCGGTAATTAAACAACACTGTCCCAGTCAACTTGTCATCCAATTTTTTCAAATAGCTTTTTCAGTCTTTTAACACTGGCATCGAACCTCTAAACTTTATTTGCGTATCGTCTTCAATCTCCCTTTTCCTTAGGAAATGAACTTACCTGCACCTAGAAAATTTACTTGTAGTGGATTAATGATGGTACCTTTTCCATATCCTATCCCATTAGCCAGCTCTGCCAGCTTTGCTTCCAAAGCATATCACAAACCTGTTGGTAATTAATGTCTAAATCTCTTCCTTAGAATTCATTTTGATGAGAGCAGGGATCTTGAATCTCTTATTATTTTTTTCTACCTCAAGTACTTGATACATAGTAGGACGTCAGTAAATATTGTTCAATGAATTATAAAATAGAAGTTAACACACAGGAGCTCCCTCTGATTCCTTTTCTAGGCCAGACTGTGCATCTATATCCACATTCATCCTATCCTCTTTGTCCATCCCTGATCTCTGCTCAGGAAACTCACTGTTACTTATTTCTTCTTGGTGTGCTAAGTTACCTTTAGTTAGTCTCTTTCTCTCTCTCTCTCTCTCTCTCTCTCTCTCTCTCTCTCTCTCTCTCTCTCTCTCTCCACCCCCTCTCTCCCACACACATACACAAACACATCCATTAAAATGTTAAGCATAGAAACTAACCTCCCTTGCCCTACATTTCTTTCTAACCATCACTGGGAAGGAGAAGACATATGCTTGTGTGGTTCTCAGATTTGAGGGTGGAGTTCTAAGCCAAGCAATACTAGTTTGGACTTCTACTGATTGTGAGAGACAGTATTTGCCCTGAGTAATCAGGACTTTGCTATTTGACTAACTTGCAAGTATCCTTTTAGATTGAAATAATTTGATTTTAACCTTATAATTTGAGTCATCAGGTGCTAATGTGTAGTAATTTGACTTTGTAATTGGGCCTTTATAGCTTCAGAAACTTCCTGCAATGATTCAGGAGGTGCCTGGCTGTGACTGTGAAGCCAGCAAGAAATCCAGGTAGTTTTTAAGAAAAGATTCTTTATCTCTTTATTTGTTCTTTTTTTAAACATTTTTTATTGAACATAAATAGTATACATTTAAATTATATTTGGTACCCTCTCCCCCCCCCGCCCCCATTTTCCCTTCCCCCCTCCCACCAATGGTTGTCCAGGTTAACCATGTCTTATTCATAATTTTACACATGTTCAGGTGTAGACCCTCATTTATCAAGATCGGCCTTTCTCCTCTCCTATCTTTCCATTAAAACTTAGCTAGTATTTCCCCTCTAATATGTGGAGTCCCGCTGGTATCCTTTGTGTTTCCTAGTTTGGGCATATTAGAGGAAACATGTGTATCTTCTCCTTCTGTGCTTGGCTGATCTCACTTAACATGATGCTCTCCAGGGCTTTCCATCTTCTTGCAAATGATATAATTTTGTTCTTCTTTATGGCTGAATAGAATTCCATTGTGTGTATTTCCCACAGTTTTGCTATCCATTCATCTGTTGATGGTGATCTGGGTTGGTTCCATATTTTGGCTATTACAAATTGTGCTGCTATGAACATAGGTATGCATATGTCGCTGTATTTCTCTGAATTCAACCCCTTTGGAAAGATACCCGGGAGTAGTATAGCTGGATCATATGGTAGATCTATTCCCACCTTTCTTAGGAATCTCCACACAGATCTCCATAGCAGTTGAACTAGTTTGCATTCCCACCAACAGTGTAAAAGAGTTCCTCTTTCCCCACATCCTCGCCAGCATTTGTTGTTGTTTGATTTCTTTATGCTTGCCACTCTGACTGGCGTTAGATGGAATCTCAGTGTAGTTTTGATTTGCATCTCCCTGATGGCCAGTGATGAAGAACATCTTTTCATGTATCTATTGGCCCTTTGTATCTCTTCTTTTGTGAAGTGTCTATTTAGTTCATTTGCCCATTTCTTGATTGGGTTGTTTCTTTATTTATTCTTTATATGAGCATTTTGCTCATATTCTGCCCACTCTTTCACACCTGCCATTCCTTTTTATGCCTCCAGTGCTCTGTTAAAATGGTTTTGGATTTGATTTTACTAAAGCTGGGGGCCATTTCTCAGATATCACCCCAACAGTTCTGAGCTTCTGGCAGCCCCCTCCTCCTTTGAATCACTTTTCATTTGATTTCTTGGCTCATTACATTTCTGGTTTTCCTCATATTTGGTCATTCCTATCCTGAATTTTTTTTTTTTTTGTGGTACTGGGGTTCATGGAAGCCCTTCTTCCTCCGGGCTACACTCCCAGACCTATTTTATATTTTTGAAACAGGGTCTCTTACACCAGCACGGCTGGCTTCGAACCTGCGCGATCCTCCTGTCTCTGCCTCCCAAGCGCGGGGATTACAAGCGTGCGCCACCACGCCCGTCCCTATCCTGAATTTTTATAAAGGTTACACATTCTTTCTTCTGGTCAATGACAATTCCTACTCAGGTTCCTGACTTTGGCAAAGCAGGCTTTCTGAACTTGAGGATTTGGCCTCCTATGGAGCTCCACTACCCCTATAATTGAGTTCTAAATCTGATTTTCTTTTCTGTTTTCTTCCCTGCCCTCCATAGAAGGGGATTAGAAATGAAATGTTTAAATTGAAACTGTTCAGGCACCATCTTGCCTCACCATACTGGGACTGCTGGCACTGCACCTCCAGAGACCCCCAACAAAAATGATCATTTGCCAGGCTATTGGTTTACAGTAAGATATCTTCTCATAACACTGGGCATGGCCAGGGAACTAAAATTGGCCAAAATGATCACGGGGAAGTATTGCTATGGTATCCGTAGGTTAGGGAAGTTAAATGTATTTTCAGCCTTAGATATATTCAGTCTAACATGCGTTTTCTCAGAATGTAACCCCCATTGTATGTTTAGGACTATCTATATACCATAATTTATTTACCTATTTTACCACTTCTGAATAATTACATTGTTTCCATATTTGGGTTATTTATAAATAAAGATACCAAGAACATTATTATACATGTCTTTTGGTAGACATTACTCTCTTTTACCTTGGATAATGCCTTAAAAATGGAATTTCTGGGTCATGCAGTCCATATAAATATTTTTATTAAAGTTAATGGCAGGTTACTAAGCAATTTATATGAAAATAAAAATGACCTATAACAGTCAATGCAATCTTTTGTGTGTGTGTGTGTGTGTGTGTGTGTGTGTGTGTGTGTGTTATTGGAGACTGAACCCAGGAATATTCTGAGTTACACACCCAGCACTTTTCATAATTTTTTTGGTTTGAAATAGGGTCTTGCTAGGTTGCTGAGAGTCTTGTTAAGTTTAAGGCTGTCCTCCAACCTGCAATCCTCCTGTCTCAACTTCCAAGTACTGGGATTACAGACATGTGCAACCATGCCTAGCTAGTCAATATGATCTTGTGTGGGGAGGTGCGGGTGTGTGTGGTGTATTAGGATTTACCCTAGGGACATTCTACTCTGAGCTACATCCTCAGCCTTATTTTATTTTATTTTTTTGGTGGTACTGGGGTTCCTGGAAGCTCTTCTACCTCCGGGATACACTCCCAGATCTATTTTATATTTTTTATTTGGAAACAGGGTCTCTTAAGTCAGCGCGGCTGGGTTTGAACCTGCGGGATCCTCCTGTCTCCACCTCCTAAGCGCGGTGATTACAAGTGTGTACCACCACGCCCGGCTCTATTTTATTTTTTATTTTGAAACAAAGCCTCATGACATTGCTGGGGGTCTCACTAAGTGGATGAGGCTGTCTTCAAACTTGTGAGCCTCCTGTCTTAGTCTCCCAAGTACTGAGATTATAGGCGTGTGCCACCATGCCCAACTGGTCAATGAAATCTTATAGAAGAATAAACTAGAGGACTTCATTGCAAAATACCAGAACTTATTATAAAAATAACTATTGAAAAAATTTATTTGTGAAAAGTTAATTTTTTCATAGTGGGTGAAATGACAGATTTCTGCTGGCAATAAACAAAACAGTCTAACAAATCCAACTAAGTAACAGTCTGATTTTTAAAGGAAGATATTCAGAAACAGGATTTACTATGTGAAAATAAGCCTGATGTTTAGAGTGAGCAGAGCAAGAACATAAAGCTATAGTGCATGTATTGACCACTTGAAATTTTGAAAAGTATCCCTATAAGTTGTGTCCAGGTTCTAAAGTCAGTTGTTACTACCTGTCAGTATCCTTTTCAGTTCTGCTTTATTGTGCCTCCACTTTCCCAAACAAGAAGGCTTTGTGGAAAAGGATGTGAATTTGTATTGCGTCTTCTGCTAATAATATTTTTAAATTTTAGTAGTTTTTGTAAGCCATAATCTCTTCTGATGGTTTTATAAAATCATTTCAAACACTCCTTAAATTAAAAATCTCAAGTATTCTCAGCATAATCCATAATATTTTAGACCTATTATAATCTGAAGATGGGTAGAGAAAGTTCTAAGTTGTTTGGGCCAAAATAGTATTTTGTGCTAACTTAGATTGTATGGAGAAGATCATTTAACAACATTCCCATCAAAATCCCAGCAGTTTCTTCACAGATGTAGATAAGCTTCTTCTAAAATGCATGTAGAATGGCAAAAGAAATTAGAATAATTAAAAGGTTCTTAAAGAAGAATTAAAGTTTCTCTATTTAATGTTAAGATTTGTGATACAACTACAATAATCTTGGGAGAAAATGTTTGCAAAGAACAGATTTGACTATGGCCTTCTATCTAGAACTATTTTTAAAACTGAACGGTAAAAATGATCAAGTAATTCAATTACAAAATGGTTAAAAGACATAAACGGGTATTTTGCTATGTAGGCATTCAACATCATGAATCATCAAAGAAATGCAAAATATAACTACAATGAGATATCACTACAGGTTTATGAGAATGAAAACTAAAACTCTAGTTAAACTAAAGCTAAGAGTAATGATAAGACCAAGTGATGACAAGGTTATGAAAAGGCTGGGTTACTGTACATCAGTGATAGGAATGTGAAATGGTACAGCCATGCGAATATTAGTGTGACAGCTTCTTACCAAAGTAAACACGCACATAAAATATGGATTGGGGCGAATAGTGGCCATTCTAAAGTGTCTATCCACCCAGAATCTCAGGATATGGTATTTTTTGGAAATAGGGTCTTTGCAGATGAATCAATTAAAATAAGGTCATATGGGATTAGGATTAGATTCAATATGACTGATGTCATAGACGAAGGAAAGAGGGCCACAGACACACACACACACACACACACACACACACACACGCGCGCGCGCGCGCGCGGAAGGAGGCTAAAGAAGATGAGATCAGATGCTGGTGCTAGTGTGAACTAAGGAATGCCAGTGATTCCTGGAAACCATCAGAATGTGAGGCAGATGGCAGGATGCAGATTCTTCCTCGAGGCCTTTGGAAGGAACCAACCCTGCTGACACCTTCATTTGGGCTTCTTTCCTCCAGAACAGAATGAATAAATTATTGCTTTTTAAGCCACCCAGTCTGTGGTAATTTGTAACAACAGCAGCAATAGGAAATTAATATAGATTTTGGTATGGAGTAGTGTGGTGCTGCTATAGGAAATACCTAAAAATACAGAAGTAGTTTTGCAATTGGATAAAGAGTAGAGACTAGAAGCATTTTGAGACCAAAAGGGTGGGGAAAGAAAAAGTATAGATTGCTTTGAAGAAGATTATTGGTAGAAATAGAGATGTGAAATGTTAATATTAAGGGAAACTGTGTGAGATGTATACAGTATTTTTCCACATAATTTTTGCAATTTTTGTATAAATCTAAAATCACTCCAAAATTAAAAAGGCTATTTTTTAAAAGGCAATTCAAGTAAGAACTCAGAGGGAAATGAGGAACATGGTAGAGAAAGAATTTTCCTAGAGAACACATATGTTGTCATGATCAATATAGAAATATCAACATTAAAGGTCATTTTGGTGAGGCCTCAGAAGAAAATGAGAAACACATCTGTGAGTACCGGAAAAAAAGGAAAAGTTGACCGTTGGTACAAAGTGGGTTTGGGGCACTGGAGAAAAAGTTAACTCTTGGTACAAAGTTGCAGAAAACTTGACTGAATCATGTTCTAGTGTGGTATGGAAAGTAAAATTTGTACACAATGGACTTAGGTATTTAGCCAAGAGATGCTCAAGAAAGTATGAAATGTATGGCCTGATTTCTTCTTGCTGCCTAGAGTCAACACATGAATGAAAAAATAAGAGGTGAAAAAAGACCTGTTAAGTAAAAAGAAACCAGAACTTGATAATAATATGGGGTGTGCTCTGGAAACAGGGTGAAGGGTGCGGCAGGCAATACCTCTGATGAAGAGATCAGGTGATGATTTATGATGTGGTTAACCACGTATGCCTAAAAGGATCTGTAGAGAACTCAGTGTACAATGTCCTCTCAATATGCACAGAAGACCAACAGGGTTTCTGAGAACATTGCATCAGCAAGAACATTGCCAGCTCATCCTGAAGGCACTGGAGACAGGATGAAATGAAGGAAGACCACCAGCCTTCTGGGATTCAACAGACAGAAAATGAGCTGATAGAAACCACTAGAACAGCTCACATGTGCTGATAACAAGGCTACCCTTCAAGGCAAGGGGAAAATGACTCTAAGAATAGAAATATGAATGCAGGGGCCCAAGATACAGGCCCAGACAGTGGAGCCTCTCTAGACCTAAGAGAATGTTAAGCCACAGGCAAGTATTTTCAGGGCTTGAGACCTCCTGGACCATACCCTACTGGGTTCAGAACTTTCTTTGAATCTAGGCCCTTTAATTCCTCCCATTTTCTCCCTGTTGGATGGGAATATCTATCCTATGCCTGCCCTCCCATTGCAATTTAGAAGCAGAAAACTTTTTTTCTAGTTTCAAAGGTTCACACATGGAAAAAAATTTTGACCCAGGATGGGTTATATGCAGAGTCTGACCCATACCTTATTTAGATGTGAAACATTTGGAGTTGAAGATATTTAGTTAACATTGAGTATTTAAAGTTAGTGTTGGGATGGATTAAGACTTTGGGGGTGTTGGAATGAAGTGACTATATTTTGCACATGGATCAGGAAATGGATGTAGATTTTGGGGTCCATAGAGATGACTGAATTGGTTTAATAGTTAATACTAAAATAAAAATTGCTAAAATTACTATATAGTTACAGTAATCTGGGAGAAAATAGTTGCAAACTATTTGACTATGGCCTTATACCTAGATCATATTTTAAAATGCTCAAAATATAAGAATGAAAACAACAATAAATGCTGACAAGGATGTGGAAAATAGGAATTCTTATATAATATTGTTAGGATTACAAATTAGTATAGCCGCTATGGAGATAAATATGGAGGTTCCTTAAAAGGCTATGAATGGATTCACCATACAAATCAGCCATACCACTTTTGGGTATACTCCCAAAGGATATAAAATCAGATTACTCTAGGGATACATGCATTTCCATGTTTATAGCAGCACAATTCACAATAGCCAAACTATGGAACCAACCTAGGTGTTCATTCAACAATGACTGAATCACAAAATTGTGGTATATACACGCAATGGAATTTACTCAGCCATAAAGGAGAATAAAATCATGTCATTTGCAGAAAAATGGATGGAACTTGAGAATATTATGTTAAATGAGACTAGCCAGTCTCAGCAAATAATTGTATGTTTTCTCTCATAAGTAGAAGATAGAGAGAAATTGGGTAACAAAAGAGACCTCAGATGAAGGAGTAGAGACTCCAGTAGAGCAATGAAAAAGGTGGAGGGGAGGGAGAGGGGGTAGAATTATAATGAAGGTAACAGTTTGAATGATGCTGTGTGCAAATATGAAATCATCAGTGCCAATCTCAACGACATGGAATGGGGAAGAAGTGGGATGAAATCTGAAGGGGAACACATTGAGTATTGTGTGAACGTACATTCCTATCACTCTCCATCTAAGTCTGATGTATGATTATAATGCACCAATAAAAGTATAAAAATTAAAAAATTAACAGTAAAAAGTCAAATAATCCAATTAAAAATTATAAAATGGTCAAAAGATATGAAGAGATATTTCACTACAAAGGCATTCAACATCATGAATCATCAGAAAAATGCAAATTAAAGCTACAGTGAGATGTCATTACATATTTACTAAAATAAAAAACCAAAAACAAATTCAAACTAAAGCTAAAAGTGGTGATCATGCCAACTGAAGGCAAGGATGTGGAAAAACTGAATTACTTGTACATCGTGAATAGGAATATAATATGATACTATTACCACTGTGGAAATTAGTTTGGCAGTTTTTTACAAAAACAAATATGCACATACCATATGCCCTCCACCAAGTTTTTGTTCACTTGGAATTTCAGAATGTAGGGTTATTTGGAAATAAGGTCTTCACAGATGTAATTAGTTAAGATGAGAACAGACCAGATTATAGTGTATTCTATACCAATATAAATATTGTACTTATATGAAGAGAGAGACCCAAAGAAGAGGCACTTTTGTAAAGGTAACATTTTGTGTAATTTCTGGAGAAGAATAAATGCTTCATACATGTGAGGTAAACAGTTGCTGGTTTATGGAAGTGACATTTTCTTATGTAAAAACAATAATATAAAATATATAGAATTAAACCATTAGGAGATACTGAGGTTAAGTTGAATTTTAGGCCATTCTTATATTTTATTTCAAAGAGAAGTATTCCTAGTATTTCCTAATACAGTCTTAAAAGTAGTAGATAAGTACTATAGGTCTGCACATGGAGTTCTATCTTCTTTATATGGTTGACAAAAATGTAGTATGTGTTTATATCATCTTGACTTCCCTTTGTGTGTTTAAAATAAGATGCTTAGCAGCTTACTTTATAAAATTCAGCTTACACATTTTTATTGGTGCATTGTAACTGTACATGATCGTGGTATTCACAGTGATACTTTTACATGTGTACATGACATATTCTGTTTTCTTCTCTAAATTTTCTCATTCCTCCCTGCCTCCCTCTCCTCCTAAAGTGTGTGGCTGTCTTATTCCCTCTTTTTCTTTCTCTTCCTCTTCTTTTATATAAAAAAACTTGGAAGCCAGGTGTGGTGGCATATGCTTGTAATCCCAGCATTTGGGAGACTGAGACAGTGGATCAAAGGTTCTTGGCCAGCCTCAGCTACTTAGTGAGGCCCTCCATAACTTAGTGAGACACTATTTCAAAATCAAGAATAAAAAATACCAGTACTGCAAAAGAAAGAAAGAAAGAAAGAAAGAAAGAAAGAAAGAAAGAAAGAAGGAAAGAAAGAAAGGAAGGTGGGGTTAAGGCCGGGCGTGGTGGTGCACCCTTGTAATCTTCACGCTTGGGAGGTGGAGACAGGAGGATTGCACAGGTTCGAAGCCATCTGCACTGGCTTAAGAGAACCTGTTTCCAAATAATATTATAAAAAAATAGGTCTAGTAGTGTAACTCAGAGGTAGAAGGGTTTCCAGGAACTCCAGTACCACACACACACACACACACACACACACACACACACATACACACACTGGGGTTAAGTTTTTCCCAGGGCAGCTTAATATTAGTTATTCTTTTTTTTAACAATTTTTTTTATTGAACATAAATAGTATACATTTACACTATATTTGGTGCCCTCTCCCCCCCCGCCCCCGTTTTCTCTTCCCCCCTCCCACCAATGGTTGTCCAGGTTAACCATGTCTTATTCATAATTTTACACATGTTCAGGTGTAGACCCTCATTTATCAAGATAGGCCTTTCTCCTCTCCTATCTTTCCATTAAAACTTAGCTAGTATTTCCCCTCTAATATCTGGAGTCCCGCTGGTATCCTTTGTGTTTTCTAGTTTGGGCATATTAGAGGAAACATGTGTATCTTCTCCTTCTGTGCTTGGCTGATCTCACTTAACATGATGCTCTCCAGGGCTTTCCATCTTCTTGCAAATGATATAATTTTGTTCTTCTTTATGGCTGAATAGAATTCCATTGTGTGTATTTCCCACAGTTTTGCTATCCACTCATCTGTTGATGGTGATCTGGGTTGGTTCCATATTTTGGCTATTACAAATTGTGCTGCTATGAACATAGGTATGCATATGTTGCTGTATTTCTCTGAATTCAACCCCTTTGGAAAGATACCCAGGAGTGGTATAGCTGGATCATATGGTGGATCTATTCCCACCTTTCTTAGGAATCTCCACACAGATCTCCATAGTGGCTGAACTAGTTTGCACTCCCACCAACAGTGTAAAAGAGTTCCTCTTTCCCCACATCCTCGCCAGCATTTGTTGTTGTTTGATTTCTTTATGCTTGCTACTCTGACTGGGGTTAGATGGAATCTCAGTGTAGTTTTGATGTGCATCTCCCTGATGGCCAGTGATGAAGAACATCTTTTCATGTATCTATTGGCCCTTTGTATCTCTTCTTTTGTGAAGTGTCTATTTAGTTCATTTGCCCATTTCTTGATTGGGTTGTTTGTTTTGCTAGTGTAGAGTCTTTTGAGCTCTTTGTATACTCTGGATATTAGGCCCCTATCAGAATGGTGGCTGGTAAAGATCCTTTCCCATTCTGTAGGCTTCCTCTTTAGGTTATTGATAGTTTCCTTTGATGAGAAGAAACTTTTTAGTTTGATGTTATCCCACTTGTTTATTCTTGCTTTAATTTCCTGAGCTTTGGAGGTTTTGTTGAGAAAGTTACTGCCTGTGCCAATATGTTGTAGTGTTGAACCTATGTTCTCCTCTACTAACTTCACAGTCTCAGGTCTAATTTCTAAGTCTTTGATCCATCTTGAGTTGATTCCTGTGTTAGGTGAGATATAGGGGTTTAGATTCATCTTTTTACAAATGGATAGCCAGTTCTCCCAGCACCACTTGTTGAAAAGGCTGTCTTTTCTCCAGAGTATGTGTTTGGCCCCTTTGTCAAAGATTAATTGACTAAAGATGTGTGGGTTTGTTTCTGTATCTTCTATTCTAATCCACTGGTCAGTATATCTGTTTTTGTGCCAGTACCATGCTGTTTTTACTACTATTGCTCTATAGTATAGTTTGAAGTCTGGGATTGTAATGCCTCCTGCGTGTTTCTTGTTATTGAGAATTCCTTTGGCTATTCTAGGTCTTTTCTTTCTCCATATGAAGTTCATGATTGATTTTTCTAGGTCTCTGAAGAATGTCACTGGTATTTTAATGGGAATTGCATTGAACCTATAGATCAGTTTTGGCAGAATAGCCATTTTGATGATATTTATTCTGCCTATCCATGAGCACGGGAGATCTTTCCATCTTCCAAGGTCTTCTTCTATTTCTTTCTTTAATGTTTTATAGTTTTTGTTGTAGAGGTCTTTTACTTCTTGGGTTAGGTTTATTCCTAGGTATTTTATTGGTTTTGAGGTTATAGTGAATGGAATTGTTGTTTTTGTTTCTTTCATTGTGGATTCGTTGTTGGCATAAAGAAAGGCCACTGATTTCTTTAGGTTGATTTTGTAACCTGCGACTTTGCTGAATTTGTCAATCAGCTCCAGAAGTCTTTTGGTTGAGTTCTTTGGGTCTTCCAGATAAAGGATCATGTCATCTGCAAATAAGGATAATTTTACTTCCTCTCTTCCTATGTGGATTCCTTTGATTTCCTTCTCTTGTCTGATTGCTGCAGCAAGAGTCTCAAGGACTATATTGAAAAGGAGTGGTGATAGTGGGCATCCTTGTCTTGTTCCTGACTGTAGCGGGAATTCTTGCAGTTTTTCCCCATTCAATATAATGTTGGCTTTGGGTTTGCAGTATATTGCCTTGATGATGTTGAAGTACTTTCCTTCTATCCCAATTTTTTGCAAAGTTTTTAACATAAATGGGTGTTGGATTTTGTCGAATGCTTTTTCAGCATCTATTGCTATGATGATGTGGTTTTTGTTCTTGGTTCTATTTATGTGGTGAATAACATGTATTGATTTGCATATGTTGAACCAGCCTTGTTTTTCTGGGATGAAACCGACTTGGTCATGGTGTATTAGTCTCTTGATATAGTTTTGAATGTGTATAGCTAGTATTTTGTTTAGAGTTTTTGCATCTATGTTCATTAAGGATATTGGTCCATAGTTTTCCTTTCTTGAGGTATCTTTATTTGGTTTGGGGATTAATGTGATACTGGCCTCATAGAAGGAATTTGGAAGAGTTCCATCTCTTTCAATTTCCCGGAACATGTTATGAAGTATTGGTATTAGTTGTTCACTGAAGGTTTTGTAGAATTCAGCTGGGAACCCATCTGGGCCTGGGCTTTTCTTTGGTGGAAGAATTTTTATTGCCATTTCTATTTCTTTGGTTGTTATTGGTTGGTTTAGGCTTGCTATGTCCTCTTGGCTGAGTGTAGGAAGGTTAACTGTGCTTAGAAATCTGTCAATTTCCTCCAGGTTTTCAAATCTATTGGAGTATAAATTTTAAAGTAGTTTCTGATAATATTTTGAATTTATTCACTGTGGTGATATCTCCTTTTTCATTTCTAATTTTGATAATTTGAGTTGATTCTCTTTTTCTTTTGGTTAGGTTGGCCAGGGGTTTATCAATTCTATTAATCTTTCCAAAGAACCAACTTTTTGTTTTATTGATTCTTTGAATTGTTTTTTTTTTTTTGTTCTCTATTTCATTTATTTCTGCTCTAATTTTGATGATTTCTTGTCTTCTGCTGGCTTTGGGAATAGACTGTTGCAGAATTTCTAGATCCTTGAGTTGTGTCATTAGGTTCTTTACTTGGTGGTTCTCCGTCCTTTTTATGTGGGCACTCAATGCAATAAACTTTCCTCTTAGTACTGCCTTCATGGTGTCCCATAGGTTTTGGTAGGTTGTGTCTCTGTTTTCATTTGTTTCCATAAATTTCTTTATTTCTTCCCTAATTTCTGCTCTTACCCATTCATCATTCAATAGTGTATCATTCATTCTCCATGAATTTGAATACTTCCTTTCGAGTTTCCTGTTGTTGATTTCTACTTTTATTCCATTGTGGTCTGAAAAGACGCATGGAATTATATTACATTTTTTGAATTTGCTGGTATTTTCTTTGTGTCCCAGGATGTGATCTATTTTGGAGAAGGTTCCATGGGCTGCTGAGAAGAAAGTGTATTCTGTAGTTCCTGGTTGAAATACTCTGAAAACGTCTATTAGGTCCATTTGGTTTATGGTTTCCTTTAGTTCTAAAGCGTATTTACTCATCTTTTGCCTTGAAGATCGATCCAGTGGTGTGAGAGGCGTATTAAAGTCTCCCAGAATTATTGTATTTGGGATCTTATGTCCAGAAGGGTTTGTTTTACAAATGTGGTTGCACCCATATTTGGGGCATAAATATTTACTATCATTATATCTTCTTGGTGTATTGGTCCTTTTAATAAAAGGAAGTGCCCTGATTTGTCTCTTTTGATGTGTTTTAGTTTAAAGTCTGTTTTGTTGGATATCAGGGTTGCTACCCCTGCTCTTTTTTGGTCACTTGTGGCATGGTATATCTTTTTCCATCCTTTCACGTTCAGCCTGTGAATGTCTTTGGCTGTGAGGTGAGTTTCTTGCAGACAGCATATATTTGGATTATGTTTCCTAATCCACATTGCCAGTCTATGTCTTTTGATTGGTGAGTTAATTCCTTTGACATTAAGAGATATTATTGAAATATGATTTTTGTTTTCTGCCATTTTGTGTTCTGTCTACTCTTGGGTGGTATGATCTTTCTTCTTTACTTAAATGGCCCACTTATTAACTTCCTCTCTTCTCTGATTCTGAAGTCTGCTTCTTTTTTCTTCCTTATGGTTTATTTCTTTAAGAATTTTCTCTAGTGTTGGCTTTGAAATCATGAATTTTTTGAGATTCTGTTTATTCTGAAAGACTTTGGTTTCCCCATTGATCTTGAATAGTAGTTTTGCTGGATAGATGAGCCTTGGTTGGAAGTTATTTTCTTCCAGAGTCTGAATCACGTCGTACCAGTCTCTCCTAGCATTCCTAACCTGGGTTGTATAGTCTGGGGTGATTCTTATTGTTTTGCCTCTATATGTCACCCGTCCTTTTTTCCTCACTGCTGTTAAGATTCCTTCCTTGGCCTCTATGCTGGTCAATTTGGTTATTATGTGGCATGGAGTGGTTTTTCTTTGGTCCTGTCTCAGTGGAGTTCTGTATGCCTCCTGGACTTGAAGATTCAAGTCTCTTTCCATATTTGGAAAATTCTCTGAGATTATTTCCTTCAAGATATTACAGATGCCCTTGGTCTGTACCTCTATACCTTCCTCAATGCCTATTATCCGTAAATTAGGGCGCTTCATATTATCCCATAATTGCTGGATGTTTAGGTTTTGTTGCTGTAAAGATTTCTGTATATCACTGACTGTGTTTTCGGTTTGGGATGTACTGTCTTCTAATATTGATATTCTGTTTTCCATTTCATCTAATCTTCCAGAATTTCTTTCTATTGCTATCTTCATTTCACTTATTGCCTCTTTCATTTCATTCCAGACCTCTTTCTGATTTTTTTTAGTGTTTCTAATTCACCTTTAACCTCCTCTATACTTGTTTTAAATCCTTTCATCATATTGAACATCAAGATTCTGAACTCCCCTTCTTGCATTTCTAGTAGGTCAGTATTTGTGATTTCTGCTGTCTCTTTATAATTCCTGGCTCTCATATTTATAGCATTCTCTGTCCTGTTTTTCTGATTTCTACCCATCGTTCATGAGTAATGTGCTTAGTCAAATCTTAATATTAGGAGTTTAAGGGTATTGGCTAGTCAGCAGAGCCTTTCCAGTGTTGAGGGCGGGTGATGTGTGAGGAGCTGGGGTGATTGGTAAAGGAGTCGGATTAGGTAGAGGATATGTTAGGTTGAGAAAGACTTTAAGTATGGTAAGGTAATAACTTGCTAGGAATGAGAGAGAGTTAACTACTAGGACTCTTGTCATTAGTAGAGTAATTATGGATATAAGAAATACTTTGAGTATTAAACCAGGATGTATATTATGGGAAAAGTTTTGGGGGAGAAAAGTATGTAGGTTAGTGTGGGAAGGTTTGTAAATAGGGATGATGGAAGGAGCAGACAGACATAAAAAAAAAAAGAATCCACAAGATACCAACTATTATGAAATCCAAGAAAAAGGAAGGAAAACCAATCAAAGGAGGAGAATGAAAAAAAAGGAAGGAAAGAGGAAGAAAGAGGAAAAAAGAACAAGAATAAAATAAAAGGAACTAGCAGCTGTGTGAAATAAAAAATAAGGAAAACTATCATATATATATATATATATATATATATATATATATATATATACACATATATATATACATATATATATGTATATATATATATATATCAACAAGTTAAAGTAAAAGAAGTGTGGATTAAAAGAAAAAAAATAAAACAGCAATAACCATACCAAAACAAAAGCAATGTAAAAGCAAAATAAAACAAAACATCCACATTAAAAAACAAACAGTCCTCCTTATTTATGCATATGGGGTCAGGTCCATATAATATGTGCGTATCTGATTGCTTTGGTAGCTTTCAGAATACCATCCAATGTCTCTTAGTTTTCTTTGTACTCTATTTTTATCTTCTTAGGTTACTCTGGGTGTTTGGACACCTTTCTCTCCTTTAGCTGCTTTAGGTTTATGTGTCCGGATGTCTGGTTTCACTGTTATTTGATTCTGTACAATTCACAGGTTCTGCGAAATTCTAACCTGTGGTCAGCACCTCTGCACTCACACCCTAGCCTCCAGCCTGTGCTTCCCTACAGTAGGGGTGGAGAATGACCAAAGTATAATTGGAACCTCCCCCTGAGGTCCTGTGCAGATATGTGGCCCGATGGATTTTCTTGTGTTTTTGGAAATTCCAGCTGGGCTAGCTGGTGTGGTCCCAAGATGTACCCTGGGCAAATGGATGCTGGTTCCTGGATGCCCACACTTACTGCCAGAGCTCTGCCTATTCCAAGAGTGCAGGCTGGATGCGCTGCTAATACTGGACCCAAGTGAGAGTGGATGCAACTGTCTATTGCTGCTGGTATGCTCTTCCAAGGTGTATTGAGCTGTGTTCTCACTTAGAACTAAGCATCTGGCTACCAGGAGGGTGGGAACACCCAGCGGTGGGCCAGGGGTGCAGGGTAGGTGCTCAAGGGTCCAGTGCGCGGTGTCCAGCAATGGTCTCTGCCTCCCGCGGGACGTAGAAGCTGGGGGTGCCCCAAGGAGATTTCAGGGTCACCCAGGGCTTTCGCAGCCTGGAAGGCAGGCTCTGGCAAGGTGGCAGGGGCTAGACACACAAGCAGGCTCCAATTTAGGGGTGGCAGTGGTACAGGCACTGACTACTAGCAGGGGACCGTGGCGCAGGCAAGGTGCGTGAGGAGAGTGGTCGGTTCTGAGGCTTGGGCCCGTGCTGGGGGGTTGAGGCTGCACACACGCTAGGACCCCAACTTACTAGGGCGCCCTCAGGTACCTGACTTGGTGCAGGAATCCGTGGGAGTCTATATGCAGTTGTGATCCAGTCTCTGGTGAGCATACAGAATTTTGATGTGGTGCTGCTCGCTGCTTAAGATGCGGTCCTAAGTCCATTTTTAGTCCCGGATTATCTTGCCGCGGTAATCTCAGGCAGGCAGTTCCTTGGGCAGCTGCAAAAGCAGCCCGCCGATCGGCGTTCCGATCAGCGTTCCGATTGTATCTGCAGCAGGTCCAGTGTCCAATCTTTGTTCTTCTTCTTCAAGTTCAGGGTCCTGCCGAGGTACCTGGATGTGTTTTGGTTCCTGTGATTCCTTGAGGAAGGTTCTGGAAGAACAACCCCGGGATCACCAGACCTTAATCCCAGGGAATGCTTCATTGCCAGTCCAGATTCCTGGCCCCACCCTACCCTCAGTCAATATTAGTTATTCTTAGGCATCAGATTTGCTTAGATGTCTTTAGTCTTGAACTTCAGTGTTGAATTAGGTTGATATTCATTCACATCCTTTCCTATTTCATCGTAAGGAAGCTACTATCAGTCAAAACATTTTATAGCAAGATTGACAAGCACTCAAATATGCCAAGAAATAGTCAATTGAAATGAAACATTTTGTCAATTTATTTTAAGAAGATAACTTTCAGGTGTCTTCTTATTATATGGTTTGGAAGTAATAAAATTAATCATAGGCCTTATTTCCAGATGAAAAGACTGAAGCTCAGACTAATGAGTTTTCTCAGGGTTAGCCTATGGCATCTTTAAACACCTTATTGGAAAATTACTAAATAATAACGGCAATGCTAGTAGCAGACATTAAAGGAATATCAGCTAAATGAGCTCTTAATATATGCCAGCCATTATATGCTTAGTCAATGAAAATAATTTAATCCTCATAACAAATCTATGAGTTACTGTTATCTTTTACAGGAGTGGAGGCCCAGGATGCAACAGATGTGAAGGTGTTAAGAGACTTGAGATGGCAATTAAATAGTTAAGCAGAAATTGCTGAAGAAACTGACTAAAGGGTCTGACTAGGCATTTACTAGAAAAACAGGATGTTCTCGTCCTTGCCTAAGGACCCCCTAACCAGGGTGAAAATGACATTCTGTGGGCTAGCTGTTGTGGGAATATTCCGGAAGTTAAGAAAATCATCTACAAATATAGACCCTCATGCAAGGACAGCTGTCCGGGAATAACAGTGACCAATCCCCAGTGAACAGCTAAACCTAAAAGCCTTCTAAGCCAATCACAGTAAAGGTCATGAGAACTGCCCAATCAACAGAGGTTCTTTGTCTAAAAAGGTATAAAAATAGAGACTAAAGTGTGCTCAGGACTCCTGTTCTGAACCGCTGTGTTGGTTTATGCTGGGTGCCCAAGCTGAAGCTTGAATAAAGGTTCTTTTGCATATGGATTGGCTCCTTGGTGGTCTCTCTGGGACAAAGGGTCTGGGCACATCATCTAGGGGCTTGTCCAAGATACTGCAGAGACTACCCCCCCCCCCGGGACTCCTGACTGTAGAGCCTGAACACCCATTGGTAAGTTAAAGGATCCAAACTCTGCTTGACTAGTCAATCTGTATCAGGGCCTGATCTGTTTGGTGCCTGTGTTTGGTCTAGGTGGACGCACTAGTAGACCCCAGGCTGAGGGACACGAGAGATGTCTTCTCTCTCCTGTAGGCTGAATACTCTGTATTTTGTGGGTCACTCCCACCTGTTTGAAAAAGCGGCATCGGTTTCAGTTTTGGATGTCTGGACTCTGGTTTCTTGTCTAAGTCAATGTCTTGTGTTGTCTTTATGTTGCTTTGTTTGCTATAGGTCTGTATAGTGTGTTCCCCTAGCGCCCCCATGTGGAATGTCTTCTCATTTTCCTGCTGTTTTGCTTTCTGTGCACCCCAATTTTAATTTTTCTCTTTGCAGACCAGGTCTCCGCGATGGGCCAGAGTCAGACTACTCCCCTACGCCTCATCATGGATCATTTCGAAGATTTTAAGAGCCGTGCTCACAGTCTGAGTCTGGAGGTTAAAAAACCTCAGCTCGTCACTTACTGTCAGAGTGAGTGGCCAGCTTTTGGCTTAGGATGGCCAGCGGAAAGAACCTTTGACCTTGACGTTATCAAGTGGGTCAAGGATCTGATCTTTGAAGAGCCAGGCCATCCTGATCAGATCCCATATATATTACTCTGGAAAGATCTTGTAGCCAAATCCACCCCTGTTGCTAAAGCCCCTAGTTCCCTTTAAGCACCCGACAATGACAATCTTGGCTGTCCAAGCAGATTAGACCCCATCTCGGGAGCCATGTTCCCATACAGCCCCCCTTTACCCTATCCTTCAGGCTCCTACCCCTGAGGAGCTCTTAGACCCACCACCCTACCACCCACCACATTGTAGGGAAGGCCAGGAGGAACAGGTAGAGGGGGGAACAGAAGAAGCAGTGGAAGGAGCACACCCCAGGGACCCCAGAGTACGCAGGCTCCCAACCCGCCAGTAGGAAGTCCACCACTGACTCGAGGACAGTCTCAGCAGAAGGCTCTTCCTCTGTCAGAGGCTGTCCCACTCCTTCCTTTAAGGCCAAATGGCCCTCTTGATGAGAGGGGAAATCGACCCCTCCAATACTGGCCATTCGCCACTAGTGATCTCTATAATTGGAAGCTTCAGACACCTAGCTTCTCTGAAAAGCCTGGTGGTCTGATTAACTTCTTAGATTCTATCCTGTTCACGCACCAGCCCACTTGGTCCAATTGTCATCAGCTTCTACAGATTCTTTTTACCACAGAGGAACAGGAGAGAATTCAGAATGAGGCTTGAAAGCTGGTTCCCAGGGCGCATGGTGTCCCCACCACCAATATTGCTCTTATTGATCAAGCCTTTCCCTTGACCCGCCCTGATTGGTGTTAGGTTTGCGTGATAAGTAAAAAAGTGGTGAGACCAGGGAGCGTGGTACCTGTTTTATTGCGGTCCTCTCAGGGATGGGGGCTGGACAGTCTCGAAGACCTGCGGGCCCATCCGAGTTTAGAGGGATAATGCCTCTCTTTTTAAGGTATACGTTTTGGGGGTGGGACTACACGTGGGAATGCCGCTTCTCTCATGATATCACCTGCCTTGCGATATCACCTGCCTGCCTAGCAGACTCTCCTCCTTCTCCAGGGTTCTGCCTCCTGCTGGGAAGGGGGAGGGACCCGGCTTGTCAATTGGAACCATAACTCCACAGATGGTAAGGAGAGGCTCCAAAACAGATCACTTACCTAGGATATAACCTACATGATGAACAGAGGTGGCTGTTCCAGACCAGAAAAGCGACCATACCCTGTATCCCTACTCCCACCTCACAACGGGCAGTAAGGGAGTTCCTCGGCTCATCTGGGTTTTATAGACTGTGGATCCCAAACTTTGCTGAAATGGCTCAGCTCCTATATGAGGCTACTAAAGAAAGAGCTGTTTTGATGAGGAGAAGCCCAAGAGAAGGCCTTCAACCAGATTAAAGCAGCCCTATTGTCTGCACTGGCCTTAGGCTTGCCTGATATAACCAAGTCCTTCCACCTGTATGTAGATTAAAAAAAAAGTGAGATAGCCAAGGGAGTCCTAACTCAAACATTAGGACCATGGCATACCTGTTTAAACGACTCGATCCAGTAGCATCGGGCTGGGCCCCCTGCTTAGGGATCATTTCTGTAACCACCTTGCTGGTGAAAGATGCAGATAAGCTGATTCTGGGACAGGAACTTTCTATCACTACCCCCCATGCTATTGAAGGGGTCCTCAAGCAACCGCCCGACTGGTGGATGACAAATGCCTGACTGACACAAGGACTGCTCCTTAATCTCCTGCGCACACGCTTCCTTCTGACTATCACCCTAAATCCTGCTTTGCTGCTCCTGGAGCCAAACTTTGACTCACGGCTCCATGACTGCACAGAGATACTCAGCCAAATCAACGGACTAAAAAGGGATTTGACAGCTCAGCCCCTCCCAGATGCAGAGGTGGTGTGGTTCACCAATGGGAGCAGTTTTAAGGATGGAGGTAAATGAAAACCTTATGGTCAACTGTGCTGCCTGAGGGAGGGTACATTGGCCCAGAGAGCTGAATTAATAGCTCTCACCCAAGCTTTAAAAATGGGCACAGACAAGACTTACAGTATACACTGAGCCAATAACCTTTGCCACGGCTCATGTGCATGGGGCCATCTACCGGGAAAGAGGGCTATTAATGGCTGAAGGAAAAACTGTAAAAAACAAAGAAATATTAGAATTACTGGCAGCAATATGGTTGCCTAAGAAACTGGGGATCATACATTGCCCCGGGCACCAAAGGACTGACAGTATTATGGCCTGGGGAAACAACAGGGCTGACAAGGCCACAAAACAAGCAGCTCGAGGGACACCCATATTGGCCCTAACTTTGCCAGACCCAGAAAGCCCGCTGCTGCCTGAAAAACCCCAATATAGCAAGGAGGACTTAAAGCTAATACATCAAATACCTATGGCCCATAAACCTGGAGAGTGGTGGATGACTGGCAGTTGTCAATTGATCCTACCAGGCCAGCTAGCACAAATGATTCTGACCTATATATATTGGGCCACCCACATGGCCATCCTTAAAACAGAAGATTTGATGAGGCAAGCCAGACTAAAAGACTTAAATTTAAGGCCATTGGTAGAAAAGATTGCAGCAGATTGCTTAACTTGTAAATTGGTCAATGCTGCCCCTTCTAAAGAGAGGGGCTCAGGGACATGGCAGAGGGGAAACTAAGCCTGGAGCTCATTGGGAAATGGACTTTACCAAAATCAAACCCAGAAAGTGCAGGTATAAATACTTACTGGTTTTAGTAGATACTTTTTCAGGTTGGGTTGAGGCATACCCCACCAAGATGGAAACTGCACAGGTGGTAGTAAAGAAGCTGATTGAAGAAATTCACCCAAGGAATGGTATACCTTTTGAGCTCTGACAATGGACCAGCTTTTGCCACTCAGGTAGCACAGGAGATAGCGAGAGTGATGGGGGGAAATTGGAAATTCCATTGTGCCTATAAGCCCCAAAGTTTAGGACAGTAGAACGTATAAATTGGACCCTAAAAGAGACCCTTACCAAATTAATCATGGAAACTGGCAGGAACTGGGTGGCCCTCCTCCCCTTTGCTTTGTTCTGGGTATGGAACTCCCCATATGTCTTAGGACTAACCCCATATGAAATAATGTATGGTAGACCCTCCACCAATAATTTCCCTCCCAGAAAGAGAATTAGTAGTGGAATTAGATAATCAACAACTAATTGATTCTCTCTGAAGTATAACTCGAACCCATCGAAAGCTGTGGTCATGGCTGCGGGCCAGATATGAAGCAGCACCTCTGCCAACTCCATAAGACTTTCGGCCAGGAGACTGGGTCTTTTTCAGGTGACATTGACAAGAAATACTCAAACCCCGGTGGAAAGGGCCATATGTGGTGCTCCTGACTGCCCCGACAGCCCTCAAGGTGGATGGCATAGCAGCTTGGATACATCACACCCACCTGCAGGCGGCGGACCAATGTAGCGACCCAGTTGGAACATCGCGTAAAAGACCACGCCAGGGCCTTCAGGACTCACCAAAAGGCCATCAGTGGAGGTGGAAAGTCACCAAACATCTCTACAACCCATTTAAGCTAAAACTCTGAAAAGACAATGGGTAATTACTTTCATATATATATTTTGCTAACATGCTCCCTTGCCTTAAATGTAATAGGTGCTTTATCGAAAAACCCAAAGTCCCCTCATATGCTTTATGATATTACTTGGACATTAAGCAACACCTATATTGGCTCAACCATAACTCAGTTGAACAAAATCACTTCTGTTAGAGTATGGTATTCTGACATAGTGGCTAATTTATGCCACCTGGAAGAGGGGCATGCCAAGCCCCCCCTGGTGGTCTTTGGCTATCTGGAGGGCAGCTAAGTAGCACCTGTGGCAAACACCCCGGGCTTGGGCATTATGATGCCACTTACACATGCCCCAAAGACAATGGCAACAGATGCCAAAAATGTGGCACTGGCAGAGACCACTATTGTGCTGACTGGAGTTGTGTATCTTCTGGAACTATTCCAGATTGGACTCCTCCTGTTAAAGATGACCTGATCAAGGTAGACGGAATCCCAGATTGGCCCGATCAAGTAAGAATCAGGTTTACAGAGAAAGGAAAAGAAGCCCAGGCTATTCCTAAATGGATCAATGGCCTTACCTGGGGCCTAAAAACACTGCCATGGTAAGGACCCTGAAACCATATTCACATTACAAATGGACATAAAGCTCCTCAAACCAAATATTCCAGCATACACAGCTCCCTTCCTCCCAACTCCTCTTCCCTCTGCCCTTTCCCCTGATAACACCACCCCTTATACTTACCCTCCTGCCAAAACTACAGAAATACCCCAAACTCAAGGGCTCACAATCCCCCGAGCACCAGATACCCCTCTTGGAATTATATACTTACTTAATGCAACTTTTGGGTTACTGAACTCAACTAATCCAGCAGCCACTGAAAACTGCTGGCTCTGTCTGGACTCTAGACACCCTTACTACGATGCCATAGCCCTGACTGCCAACTATACAGTTGTGTTGGATCATAAATTGTAGATGGGCTTCACAGGGAGAGGTAGGACCTATTGTTCTTAAAAGCCCTTCTACCTCCAGGCTATACTCCCAGACCTATTTTATGCTTTTTTTTATTTTTGGAAACTGTCTCTTAAGCCAACAAGGCTAGCTTCAAACCTGCACGATCCTCCTGTCTCTGCCTCCCAAGCGCGGGGATTACAAGAGTGCGCCACCACGCTTGGCAGCACACCAATGATTTCTGTGTGCTAGTACAGCTTATCCCGCACGTCCTTTATCACCCAGATTCAGAAGTCCTCAGTGTAACTTCCATTGGGCCGCATAGAAACAAAAGAGAGTTAATAACCATGGTGGTTGTTCTTTCCTCTTTTCTCAGACTCAGAGTAGTGGGAATACGTATGGCCTCCCTAGTGACCCATGGGCTTAGTATCCAGGCCTTGAGGTGGCCATTGACAAAGATTTATGGGAAATAAAAAATTCTCTCAGAAACCTGGAAGAATCCCTCTCTTCATTATCAGAGGTGGTATTACAGAACAGAAGGGGTCTAGATTTACTTTTTCTTCAACAAGTAGGATTGTGTATGGCTCTCAATTAGCAATGTTGTTTCTTTGTCACTCAGAGTAATCCTCCAGTCCCTAGCTGTTCTGTGGAATCGCCTACAAAAAAGAGAGCTAGAAAGACAACATTGGCAGGGCCGCTTGTCCTACTGTTTATAGATTTAACTTTTGGGCTGTGCCTTATAAATAAATTTGTGGGTTTCATTAAAAATAAAATTAACACTGTTCAGCTTATGGTCCTCACAACCCAGTATCATAAGGTCCACAATAAGCTTTAGATTATATACGTTTTTTTTTGGCTAATAAATATTCAAGATTGCATTAGGGTGCATTTGTTATAAGGATTATGCAGACGTTTCTTCAGAATGAGGACACTGCTATATATAGAAGCTCGGTGAAATTTTCTGAACAGGGTTATAATATGTGTAACTAGAATTTCTGAAACTATTGAAAACCTCAACAGACAGCCAACATAATGGGAGAAAATTTTTGCCAACCAATCTTCTGATAGAGGACTAATCTCTAGAATATACAGAGAAGTCAAGAAACTCACTGCTAAAAATACAACCTAATCAAAAATGGACAAGTGAACTTAAATAGATACTTCACAAAAGAAGAAATTCAATGGCTAATAAATGTATGAAAAAAATGTTCAACATAATTAGCAATCAGAGAGATGCAAATCAAAACTATCCCAAGATTTCACCTAACTACAACTAGAATGACAATCATTCAAAACACAAACAACAACAAATGATGACAAGGATGTGAAGAAGTAGAAACTCTAGTACATTGTTGGTGGGAGTGCAAATTAGTGCAATCACTTTGTAACACAGTATGGAGGATCTTTAGAAGAATGGGAATGAACCTACCATTTGATCCAGCAATACAACTTCTGGGTATCTACCCAAAAGAATGAAAACCAAACTATCAAACTAATACATGTGTATCTATGTTCATAGCTGCACAATTCATCATTGCCAAACTATGGAACCAGTCAAGGTGTCCATCAAAGATGAATGGATATGTTCACAATGGAATTTTACTCAGTCATAAAGAAAAACACAATTGTATCAATTACAGGGAAATGGATGGCACTGGAGGACATTAGTGAGATCAGTCAGTCACAAAAAGTAAGAAATTGAGTGTTCTCCCTAATATGTGGAAGCTAGGGAGAAAAAGGGTCATAGGAGGAACTCTAGACAAGGAAGGAGAAACCATAGATGATCAAATAAGGCTAGCTAACTGAGGGGGATTAGAGAGGGAAAGAAGGAAATTCCCTAGTGTACATGTACATTCATAAACATATCAAAGTCAATCAGTAAGCCAAACATGAGAAGGAGCGAGGCAGGAAGGAGTGGGGTGGGAACTGGGTAAGGGCTAAATGAGTGATGTGCCAAGACATCCTGCTGCCTCGGCATCTATGTGTTGAGACCCCCACTCCACATAGTTAATCGGCAAAAAGCCCCGAGAAAGAGGGTCGTCTCTGGCCAAAATATCCCCCACTTTTACCCTTCATGACTATTAATGATTCCTTTTAACTTTCTACACGAATTGCTCCAGTGATGTGAAATTAGGACTATAAATAGAAACTGAGTCCGTGGAAATAAACTCTCTAATAATTTGTCTAAACGTCCTTGGCTTTGCTCAATAGTAAGGAAAAAACTGGCCAGAACTCAGATGCTGTGATAAGCATTCCAGCTGCAGCAATCACAAAGGGTCTCCGACCCTCACTCCTATCACTAGGTTAAGCTATTAACTCCGGTAACCGATAGCTCAGTTTAAGGAAACTTTGTTTACCCTTGAGATCCTGCCTAGAGACAGAGAAGATAAAATTTTGTGTGTGACTTCGAAGCAATTTAGTTGATAAACAACTTAGTTGCCCAAATACAATAGACTCAAGGAGAAAGATTGTTGACCTTTACGCCCAGTGTGAGTGTCCCCGAGACAGGGAGAATGCCGCATGGCTAGAAATGAATATGACAAAATAAAGGACAGACGTTTTAAGTATATATGTATGAAGGAAAGGAAATACCGTGTAAGAGTAAGAAAAGCATTTTTGCATGAAGAAGAGCTTATCATAAGAAAGTCCCAACTGAGAAAGAAAGGAATTAGAAAGTTAGAAGCAGGTTGCAGAGGGTTTGTGATAAGGAAATGGATTATTAGAGACCAATAGGCCTTTAATAGGCTTTTTGTCTAAAAAAGAGTGTTCAGCAGTTAAGGAAATACATCTGACAACTAAATCCAAGAACTTCATGGTGTTATTTGTGGTGTCTTATTTGCCAAGCTGTGTTGTGAGTTTTTGTAAGCTTTCAGACTTCAGAAGGCAAGGCGGATGAGATCTGAGAGACGCCCATCGCATCTCCCTGGACCGCCACATCTCCCCATGCTTGTCATATGGATATAGATGGAAACTTCAAAAAAGAAAGCAAAAGAAGATTCCATGAGAAGGCGTATTCTCCAAGCCCTGGGCCTTGGGCGTGCCTGTATTGCCTTTGGAATTTACCTTTGGACCTGCCCTGCTGCAATATCGGAAGAAAGATCCGGAGGGAGCTTATCTCCTAAATGCTGGACTAGTCATTTACTTTGTTTATATGTAATTCACTATTGTTTTGCTGTGATTGCCCCCCTTCCCTTTCTTTTTTCTCCTATTATTAATCTCACTGGTGAAGGGTATAAATTTTTCGGGGTTTTTGTAATAAAGTGTCATTGGCTCAAGAAGCCTTTGTCCACCTCAGATTCTTTCCAAAGCGCTGTACCTAAAAACTTAAGGAATTCATAGAGGGGAAAGAATCGCTGCAGATAAGTTTCTGCAGAACTCCACCTGCCTTTTGCCCCATCTTTCTGAGGATTTGACCGGGAGCTGACAATAACGACCCAACTGAGATTAGTCGGCAACAGTGATGTTTGTACATATGCCTCTACCATACATTGTATGACTACAATGCACCAATAAAAAATTTATACTTTACTTGGCTTGCTTATTTATGGCATTTCTAATGCTTTTATCTGATGTGATTTATTGATTGCATGTGAATTTTATATGAAATGATTCACAGTACTCTGTTTCTAAATCTTTATATAAAACTATTTGTCAATTTAAACTTTCAGGTGTATGAATCTCAAAGTATAGTCCTTGGAAATTTTGACTTCTTCAAATAAAGATAACTTCATGATTAGAGGCTTTTTCTATTCATAAGTAGGAAAAGTCAGTCATATTCTGTTGTGAAAAACCCTCAATAAAGTTACTGCCATGCATACAGAAAAATATTTTGATAATATACTATACATTTGGAGACATTTAGACATACAATTTCCAGTGTAAGTCATCATAGTATATACTATTCCTAACTTAAATATAAATACTAGACCATTCTCTAACTCTGTATTATTTTAACTATTACACTTAGAGATAATCTAGCTCCAAGTAAAATTCTTTTGTGCATTTTCCCCACTCTACTTATGTGATTTATGTGCTCTACATTCCAGGAAGTTTAAAACAGAAATATTACCCAATTGTAAGAATGTGGTCTAGAGTCTTTGAATCACAGTATCACACACCAATTGATTGATGTAATTTCACAATGAGATGGGCACTGAACCAGCAACTGAAACTTTGGCGTTATGTGTACTATTCCAATTTCAGGCCACATTTTGATTTCACTCATAGAAAGATTTCCCAGCTTTCTCCTTTTTCTCTCTGAACTTTACATCCCCTCCTTAACCTAACTCTGGTCACTCAGGTTGTTTTTCTGCTGTGTGCACTGACCTCCAGCTGTGAATCCACATGCTACAGTGGAGACAAATGAAGTGGGACAGACAGAGCTGTGGGCCAGAGGGTTCTATGTCATCCAGCACTCTGCTTCCCCTCACAGCGGAGAGGCAGGTGCTCAACCAGCCACAGCAAGAGTGCCCATCATCCCTGGCATTTCTGCTGCCCACAACACCAATCAGCGTTGCCTGAGCACTGCCCGAGCAGGCACTAGCTGGGTGCAGGGACAGCAGCGATGAGTGACGTGGCCTCAGCCCTGTCAAGAGACAATCTGGGGCAATGGTTATGGCATAGCCTTTGGTCCAGACAGAATCTGTTCTTCATTAACTGTGGGAACTTAGATTTATTATTTTACCATTCTTCGCCTTAATTTTCTTATCTCTAAGATGAGGATGAATAACAATACCACTTCAAAGAACTGTTTGGTGAATAAAGGTAGTAATCCTCATGGAGCCTGGCATGTAGGGGTACCCTCAGTCAACATTAGCTATAATTACTATCCGTGTGGGAAAAGGCACATAGTCAACCAAGTCTGTAAAGTCTGTCTGGGAAGTGCCTTGTCTCAGGTGTGAGTTAGTGCTTTGGAAGGGAAGAAAAAGGTGCTATTCTGAATGAAGGACTCACAGCAAGAGTTGTAGAGAAGTCGACATTTGATACAGACTTCAAATACTCCTGTGAAGTAAAATTCCTCCCTGGATCATTTCTGTTGTTTTTTACTCATTGTAATTAGTACATGTGCAGCTTTCAGAGAATGAGAGTTTGATTTTTTTTGTTTATCTACATCTGGGAGCATCATAAAATACATTGTATAATCACCTATTCAATTAGATGTGGTCTAATTTAATCGTATGTGTTGACATGTGTTAACATGGCTGTTAACATAAAGACATTTCTCTAGACTTGCTAAGGGTAAAATTTCCTGTTCTGGGTCGGTAAGCTTTGTTTTTTGTAGTCACAGAATCACGCCAGGGCTGAGAAACATTCATCAAACACGGGGGCAAGCAAGTATCTCTGATTTTAGTTGCTTTCTGTTTAGAAAAGTATATGGAAAGAGCATTCAAAATCCTTCATAATCTGATTTTAACCTTATCATCTGCCTTACTCCTCCTCATTCGCCAATATAGAGCCCATGTTCTCTAAATCTTGTGACTCCAGTGTCATTTATTTATTTATCTCTGTATTCATTTTTGATACTGGGGATTGAACTCAGGAACATTATACCTCTGATCTACACCTCCAGCCCAATTTCACATTTTTATTTTGAAACAACAGGGTCTTGCTAAATTGCTGTGGCTGTCCTCAAACCTGTGATCCTCCTGTCTCAGCCTTCCACGTACTGGGATTCCAAGTGTGCACCACCATGCCCGGGTCCAAGAATAGACTCCTTCAAAACAGGAGTCTACTCCTTGCTCAGATCCTTACTCATCATGTTCTTCTGTCCTCTTGACTCATTTGGGATTTGTGCATGGCCTCCGCCTGGAGACAGTCTCCATCCCACAGACGTTTTGCCTTCTCTACATGACTTTAACATCAGCACTCACCCTGGGGTATTTGGGATCTGTTCCCTTTGTTATCCTTCATATTCTATTGTAGAGGTCAGTCTTTCAAACTCTCCTGGAAATTTTTGGTCAGGGCTCATCTTAAATTTAATTTATATTTTCAACTGGACTTAGTATCAAGGATACAGTAGATATTTAGTAAATGTTGAATTTTTGTGCCCATTTGCATTAGGACAGGCACTGTGCTCACATAATTCAGAAGGTCTAGGGCCTCCTCTTTCAGAGCTTGTGGGTCAGCAGTGGGGTCAGCTCTGGTCAGGTGGACAAAACAGAGACCACTCATGTGAGCCAGGGGGTTGCTAGTGCCACTAGAGCACCAAAGTGAAATTCAACAAATAAAGGCATTACCTAGTTTTTTCATTGTGCATGCTCAGTACTTAACTCAGTGCCTGGCACATAGTGAGTGCTTGGGTCTTTGCTAGCTAAACTGAAGGAGTGACTTCTACTTTGAGGGTCAAGAAAGGCTTGAAAGAAAGATATTGAGGAAGTTTATTGGAAGTTGAGAGATGCAGGTGAAATTAACAATATGGACAAAGAATCTTTAATAAATTATTTCTCTTTATAGTCTTTTATACATTTTCCTGTTTACCTCTCTCCTAACCTGGAGAGATAACATTTGAAGAAATTTTTTGCCATTAGAACCTGATTTTCAGGGATCAAATGAACTTAGAACCCTGGTACTTACGTATGAGTTTCCAACACACTATGAAGACATGGTTCCATGAACTACCAAAATACTTTGGGGGAAACTCCTAAGCATCAGGGTGATCTTTTCAAATATCATCTGGCAAGTACTCTGCTCTTACTCCTTGTACTACCTTTTAAAAGTTTAGATGGGCAGTGGGAAGAGCAGGGCTATGTAATTGGGAACCACCATTCTAGTAGCAGAGATCCATCACAGCCTGGAGCAGCACCTATAATGCCCAAAGTTAGCCCCATCAACACCTAAGGGCCACTGGGTGTCACTACCCTATACTTCTCTGTCTCTCTCTATGAAAGCTATCTCAGTTCTATAAAATATTTCCCTCAAGTATCATCTTTTAAATTCCGATTATCTGAATGGAAGATATGATTGATTCAGCTTGGATCAGGGATCTACCCTTGTAGTGAACAGAATAATGGCTCCCAAAGATATCTACTCCTCATTCCTGCAGCCTATGAATATGTTGCTTTACATGGTAAAAGGGATTTTGTGTATGTGATTGAGTTTAAGATCTTGAGATAAGGAGATTAGCCTTGATTATCCCAGTTGACTCAGTCAAATCATATGGATTCTCAAAACTGAAGAACCTTCTCAAGCTGTGGTCAGAGAGAGACGAGATTATCAACAGCCCTGAGGTGACCATGTTTAAACTATCATGTCTATCATTGATGTAACAAATTACTGCAAGTTCTCTTGGAAAATTGGCAGAAAGGCAAGAACTTCATCTCTAGTAAAATTTTGCAGTCAATAGTGATGTTAGAAATGGATTTAGGGAAGCTACAAATAAAAACTCATGAAACCAAAAGTAACTTGACAAGGCAATATAATTCTGCACAGAAGGGTGTAAACACACCGGGTGGGTGGCCCACTCAGCCTTTTATTCCCCAACTTGGAGGCCACTATGCAGTTCTCCATTGGCTGAAGTGTGGCTTTTACAATCTAATCTGGTTGGCTAGTTTTCACTGGGAAGATTTTATAAGAGGGAGAAACGTGAAACCAGTACATCCTAGAGTGAAACACAGAGAGGAACACATGTAAAAAAGCTACAAAATGGAAGCCTGTGAGTTTCTGTGTGATCTTGTAACTTTGACAGAAAAGGTTGCTGTGGTTTCTTACAGTGAGCAATGCTGAGATCTGACTTTGAAGCCTCTGAAGGAAAGATCAACATCTCTCTCTGCAAGAGATCTCGCTATGTCCTCCCCCCCATCCAGAATTGAAAGGATTATTGTGAGTAGCACATATAATCCTTGGTCTCATGCTTTAACTTCTTGGGTTAAATTTCAAAATTTAGCAAGAGACTGAGCTCAATATTATTTTTTAAATCTCTAGAAAGAAAATTGAAATACTTCACATATGTGCATAAGTATTCCGGAGACTTTAAAGCATGCTGAGGGATGGGGTGCAATATGAAGAGTGGGAGAGGGAATTAAGTGGCAAGAAATAGAACTTTGAACCAAGACTTCAAGCTACTGTAGTAATTTTTGAAAAGACCCACTTTCAATCCCACTAGTTATTATTCAACGAGTGTTTCATTTTGATTTGATGTGGTCACAAAGCTTCTGACCTTGCTGTGGCCTTGGCGGCTGGAACCTTGCTACCAGGAACACGTGTGGGGGATGAATGTTTGCTTACATTCCTCTTGGAAAAGATCTTTGGAAATAATCCAAGTCAAAACTGCAAAACACAAAGATGTTCATTCCAGTCTTCTCTGAGAGCCAAGCTATAAGCACTAAAATGTCACACAAATATTTTGGTGGTTTTTTTGTTTTGTGGGTCTGGGGATGGAACCCAGGGGCATTTGACCTCCAAGCTACACCCCTTGCCCTATTTTTTATTCTTTATTTTGAAACAGGGTCTCACTGAGTTGCAGAGGGCCTCACTAAACAGCAGAGGCTGTCCACGAACCGCAATCCTCCGGTCTCAGCCTCCCAAATGCTGGGATTACAAGCGTGCGCCACCACGCCCGGCCTTGGTGATTATTTTAAAGTATTCTCTCAATATGCTTGGTATAGATGCCCGCAGGTATAATAACTGAAATGATATGGGAATACAGAATGTTTATAGTTCATTAAATTAATACAAAGTAGAGTCGGGCATGGTGGCGCACACTTGTAATCCCTGTGCTTCGAAGCTTGCCGCGCTGGCTTAAAGAGACCCTGTTTCCAAATTTTAAAAAGTATAAAATAGATCTGGGAGTGTAGCCCGGAGGTAGAAGGGTTTCCAGGAACGCCAGTACCAACAAAAAAAAAAATTAATACAAAGTAATACAAACGCAGTATAAAAATGCCTACAAACTATGAAGAGCTACTGGATGGTGGAGAGTTCTCTTCTTTTCAAAATTATAAAACATTATTGTTTTTACAAAAATACAAAGTTTTTACCACCAATATCTAACATTCATGGGGTGCTTGCTTTGCTAGATGCTGCGCATACATTGCCTCATCTAACTAACTTAGAATTAGTTCATGAGGTGGGTGCCATTGCCATGCACATTTAATGGATGAAGACAGGCTTGGAGAGTTTATGTAAATTCCACAAGGTGATGTAGTTAGTGGGGTTGTTGGTATACCAAGAAGCCCAACTCTAGCATTTATTAACCTACCTAATATTAATGCTATGGTTTTTGTATATTAAATGTCTCCCATAGGCCCATGTGTTAAAGTCTTTGTTGGCAGCTTAGTGCTATTGGGAGGTGGTAGAAATTTTAAGAGATGTGACCTAGTGGGAGGCCTTTAGGCACTGGCGACATGCTCTTGAAGCACTCTGGACCCTTTCTCTCCCTAATACTTCCTGGCCTTAAGTAAATAGTTTTGCTTCAGCACTCTTGCTGTGTTGTGATTCTTCACACACACAAAAACATAGCATATAGATTATGGACTAAAACCTCTATGAGTCAAAATGAATATTTTCTCTTTATAAGTTGGTTACCTCAAGTATTTGTTATAGTAACAGAAACTTAACACAATTATCTAACACAACTAATTAGATAACTGATATCATCATTTTTGGCAGGTGCTGCTCTAATTTCTTAACATTTATTAGTTCACTTAAGTCTCACAGAAACTATAGGAGGTAGGTTCTATTGTTATTTTTATTTTATAGAAATATATTTCATTGCTGGGTGTGGTGGCAGCACCCTTGTAATCCCTGCGCTTGGGAGGTGGAGACAGGAGGATTGCGCAGGTTTGAAGCCAGCCTCGCTGGCTTAAGAGACCCTGTTTCCACATAAAAAAGTAAAAAAATAGGTCTGGGAGTGTAGCCCGTGGGAGTGTATCCCACAGGTAGAAGGACTTCCAGGAACCCTAGTACCACCAAAAATAAAAAATAAAAAAAAATAATAAAAAATAATAAAAGAAAAGAAAAAGAAAAAAAGATATTTTATTTTCTCATTTTATGAATTATTTCTTTTAACTTTCTTTCTATTTACCTTGTTCCTTATCTTTTGCATAGAAACTGAGACCCATCTCAGATGTCCCTTGAGTCTTGGTTGTGTTCTGTAGAAGAATGGGGCACTAAGAAACTGTTGGCAATTTTTGGTTATATGGGTGTATTTGTGGACTGTGAGATTTGCTATAGAATCATTTGGTGGACTTTAATGCTGGGAAATCTTTAATTCCAATATCTTTAGGTCTTCTCTTAGGCTGGACAGAATTTTCCCAGAGAAAGATTTTCAGAGTTTCTGTGAAGAAGATACATGCCCAACTGGCAACATTATGAAGTCTAAGAGGACAAAGGGGAAAACCAGCTAGAAGCCACTGGAGAAAAAGGCAGAATCCATGACTATTCAGGTAACTACAGAAAGTTTATTCATTTTAGTTTTATAAGACTATAAGCCAAAATTGACTAACCTTATAAAAACTCATTTAATAGCTCTAAATGTTTTCTTTTATAGCCTGTGAAAAATTTTAATATGTAGTTATATATCTGCCTTAGATAATCTTACATTTCTAAATTGTCCAGTTAAAAAAAGTATTACTATGACTCTATGAGTAAAATAGGACATGGACAAGAAGTTTTTGACAATCTTCCCAAGGCTTTGGAGACAGCAGAGAATAATTTTTTTTTTTTTTTAGCAGAGAATAATTTATATTCTTTTGACAACTGTTTGGCCGAAGCTTTCTTTTTTTTTTAATAATGAAAACAGCAATTATAGTACAATCTAAATGATTTCACAAAAACATATGAATATCAGCATATGAAATCTTTATTTACTTTCTTTACAGTTTCTTTATAAGGTAATAGAATTATAAATCTCATCTTAAGTAAAAACAAATAGTTACAATTAAAAAGTAAATTTTAGTTTTTCAAGTTTTTATATACCAAGATTTCCATGGCAGTCAGCCTATTTTGTACATATTTACATTTTTCTAAATGCTCCTACAAACCTATATAATAAGTGGAAATTTTTGTATGGTTCGTTTTGATTTTGCAAAGATTAGATCATGTGTTGCATGCCTTACTTTGTACCTTGCTTTCTGTGATGCATCATAATCAGTCTTCAAGATTTTGAAATATAATATGTTCCTTTATTCACTTAATATAAAAATAGAAAATTATCATTCCTTATCCTATCAGACAGCTTAAATATGTTTATTTTATTATTATTTTTTTTTACAAATAAGGCTTTAGTATGTGGCCTTTGTCTTTGCATCCTTACACTTAGTTTAATTTCTATGGAGTTGATTCACAAGTGTGATAGTTCTGTAGTGAAATATGTGTTTTTACATTTTAATAAATGTTGCTAATTGATCATTAGAAATCTACAACTCACAGCCAGATGTGGTGGCGCACGCTTGTAATCCCCACGCTTGGGAGGTGGAGACAGGAGGATCCTGCAGGTTCGAAGCCAGCTGCGCTGGCTTAAGAGACCCGGTTTCCAAATAAAAATATAAAAAAAAGGTCTGGGAGTGTAGCCCTGAGGTAGAAGGGCTTCCAGGAACCCCAGTACCACCAAAAAGAAAGAAGAAAAAGAAAAAAGAAAGAAAGAAATCTACAACTCACATTACTACAAGTAGTGCGAGCTGGTAGATAAGTAATGCCAGCTCACTTTGTTTTATTTTGAGTTTTTCTGACCATTATGAAGGCTCAGTACCATTTAATATACTTCTTGGCCATTTTAATTTCCTCTTCTATAAATTTCCATTATTGTCTAACATCCTGTTGAATTTTTTCTAAATAAAAAACTTGGATATTAGATATATTAGTTTTTTTCCTATTCACATGTGTTGCAAATATTTTTTCTTGTCTATTTTTTCTTTTTAGTACCAAAATTTTAAAATATTATTTATGCCAATAATGACATTAATACTGTTATCAAAGGGCAAGTTCATAAAATTATTGAAGCCAACATTCTACTTTGAGTTTATATCACAAGAATCAAAGCAATACATTCTCACATACCATGAACATTTTCTTTCAGTCTTCTTTACCCTGTGTCTCCAGTACCTCTGAAGCCCATTTCTGTGTCTTTTTTTGTAGAAATACTCAGTTAATAGAGACCTAGTCAATAATTTCTGTGCTGGACTGTATATCTGTGTGTAAATATAATCACTAACACTAAGAAACTTGATCCTTCATAAAAAAATTCTTTACATAATGTTCTCTTGAAAATCTGGAAGGGAGGCAGGACAATCAAGTTGATATTAATCACATTCTTTCATAATTTATAAGAACTTGAAATCAAAGATTTCCTTATGAATTTTGTTGTCATATGTATGCTATGGATTCAATGTTTTGTCTTGCTTAAATTTGCATGTTGATGCCTAACCTGCAGTGTGATGGCTTTTAGACTTAGAAACTTTGGGAGGTAACTCTGTACTTATGAATGCGGTTAACAACCCTATAAAAGAGGCAGGAGGATGGCTGACCCCTACACAGGTGAAAATACACTGAGTTGGCATCTGTCCACAGGCTAGAAGCCTAAACCTCACCTCACATCAGCTCTGCGGGCACCTTGATCTGGGAGCACCCAGCCCCCAGAACTGTGATACCTGCTTTTACTTAAGCTACCCAGTCTGCAGAGATTAGGATGTGAGGGTCCTGTCCTAATGGTGGAGTTGCTGAGTCATAAAGGGAGGGAGGAGCCCTGCCCTCCTTGGCCTCCTACCTCTGGCCTTCCACCTGTGTGGTGACACAGTGAAAGGGGCTGCCAGGTGTGGTGCTGCTGCTGAACTTCCTGCCTCCAGGACCGTGGGTTGATAAGTTTCATTTGATCTAATTTACTCAGTCCCAGGTATTCTATTAGAGCAGCACAAGACGACGAGGACAGTCACCTTCACCCATAAACACCTGATGTTGTTGACAGGACCTAACATCCACCCCCAGTTGTCAGCCCCATGCTTCAGAACCCACCTTGCGCCTGGCTGTCCTGCATCTTAATGCAAAGTCAGGCATTCCCCTGAAGAATGTCTCCTTCAGCTGCTGCTGTCCTTCCCTCAGCTGTGGTTACAAAGCAGCTCCCTGCTCTCTGGCCTGGAGTGGCTGAAACCTCCCTGCTCTCCTTGTCCCCCCCCCCCACCTCTAGTGCCCCTCTCCAGGCCCGAAAACCTGAGTTTCTAATATGCCATTCTGATCCTACCACTAATCTACTCAGAATCATTCTGGCAATGTTGCCATTCCCCAAAGGATAAAACCTCAGCTTCCTGCAAGGAATCCAGGAGTGGCTATGGCCTGACACTGACACAGACACCTCTGCTTGGGAAATGCTAAACCCTAAATGCTAAATCCCCTAAAAAGCTCTGACCTCTCACACTGAACCCTTGGTCTAGGGTAACCTCTCCCAATTTACTGTCAATTTCCTCTTCATCCTCAAAATTGAAGAGTAAATATTTGCATTAGGTAACAATAAAATTATGTAATGGAACTTTCAAGTAAAACATAATCAATAGAACATGGCCACTGTCTCCATGAGGTCCTAGTTTGGAAGGGCATAGCTTCACTCCAGCCTCCCTTTGGCTCTTCCTTTTCCTAGCCTCCTGGGGAGATGGAGAACAGACCCAGCAGAGAGCCTCACATCCCCTGATGCTCAGGAGCCACCAGCATAGTGAATCTCCTGTCCTTGAGAGTCCCTGAGGGGGAGGAGGTAGCAAAAGCAAAGCAAATGCTCACCAACTCCCTCAAACCTCCTTTGCTATTGATTGTAGTTTGATGATTTGGGGAAGATAAAACCCAAAGTCTTAGAATTTCCTTTTGTTAATGAACGGATTTACTCCCCTCCAGCTTTTGTGCCATTACAAAGTCCCAAGGCTTGAATACAAATTCAGAAGAAATCTTCAGTTTTGAAGTTATTTCTAACTCTGCCTCCCACCTACCTTTCAACATGGTATTGCTTGGGAGTGACCTTTATTCATTTATTTATTTATTTAAACTTTTTATTGGTGCATTGTGGTCCTACATCTTAATGAGATGAAAGAGTTGTGGAGATATACATGCAACATCACATAATTAGCTCTTTTTCAATGAACTCAAAATTTATCTTAAACCATAGTGATATTTTTGAACTAACTAGATATGTGTTTATTTCTGATTTCAGGGTGAGTCTTTAAGTAGCATATTTAGGTAAGAATTACCTGGTGATCTCTCTGGCCTGCTCTTACTAATAATAAAACTGCTGTGTTAATTGATGACATTCTAAATACATTGTGGGACGCAAGAACCCATTTGCTTTGTTTCTAAGTAACTTTGCTTGAGTTAGCCTTGTGAGTTACTGAGCAACCTCTGGGTTGAGACGCTGCAGAGGAGATGGTCCTTGGGACACTGAGTCCCAGGTGAATGAAAGGGGCCAGCCCAGTGCACGCAGGCGACTACTTACCTTGTCGGAAGTGTGTGGTCCCCACTGCTCTGCTCCCAGTCTATTTGTATTTTCACCCCAACAGTTTGTGGTTTTCTTCATGGGCAGGGCTTGCTTCCTTAATATGACGAGTTATTTGATAGACAAAGGGAACTCAATGCACTTGGATAAAACTGTGACTTTAATATTCTCAGGAATGCCCAGCAGAGGTTCTAAGGGATTGTGAGAGGTGCAGCAAGCATTTGCTAACAGACTTGAATAATCATATGCAGGTATGTAATTATTAAATATCAACTTGTTCTCAGTGGACTCTGACTTCCAAGTAATGCTCTGTGAGATAGGTAGAACTGCAGAGGGCTAATTGTAAATCATCACAGATTTACTGTGTTTACTCACAGTAAAGTATTTAACACAGTAACTCATTTAGCACAGTAACAAGGTAAAAGCGCTAGGTAAGTGTGACAGTTATTAGATAAACAACCATCATGAAATTCTTTCTTTATGAACTTTGAAATTTTTCTTCAGTTAGATCTTGAACTACAACATGTTCAAAGTTGATTTTCTTTTCGTTTTTGGAGATAAGCAAGATCATACATCTTGATTCTTGAGTCAAAATTCACTGAAGCCTCAAGCCCCCTGCCCTGTGCTCTCTTTAGGCCCATCTGGCTGGTGGTCTCTATGTGGCTCCACTCTTCTGCTTTGATTTTTACCCCACTTCCTTCCCCACCAATGTCCATGGATCTGAGAGTCAGTGTGGGCGACTCCCACCTCCACCCCGTGTAAGCCCGGGCTCATCCGTGAGGACACTGACTGTGCCCACCTGTGACCCACTCCACCTGCTCCCCAATCCTGGAGGTGGAAGCTGGACGCAGGCTTCCTTGCCCCAGCAGGATCTTCTGCCACCGTTGTGAGGTGCCTTTAGCACCAGCCCTTCTTTCCCTGGACCTCACTTCATCAGCACCATTGTAAAAGTCACACCTCAGCCAGCGCGGGTGGTTATCGTGGGACAAGATCTATTAGGGCATTCTGAAGGCTGCCTTGACCATGAATAAGATGCTCTTCAGCATCTCTGACAAGGCAGCAAAACCTTCCCCACATTTTCCTGGCACTTCAACAAAGCCCCCTTTTTTCCCCAACACCATTCCCTTTGATCTTGATAAAGCTGTGACGGGGCTGGTAGGATATTGTTTAAATCAAAGGATTAACATGTTCAGAGAGGTTGACAGTTTTCTGGAGGTTACATAGAAGGTAGTAGATTGCCTTACTTTAAGTCTCAATCCTTTTTACAATATCAAACAGATTGTATTCAGTAAAAAAAAAATAACACTTTTGGAGACAAATAGCACTCCTTTGAATAGGAATAAAGTTTTTATTATACATCTGGAGATAAGGTTCAAAATGCAAAGCTTCTCCCTATAGTGGGAAACATTAACAATGGGCTTTAACACATCCAAACTGTTAAACTTATTCTAGGATTATAAAATTGTTTAAGATATGGTCATTCATAGAAGAGTTCTAGGTTGACTTCTTTCTGTAAAAACGTATATCTGTATATATAAGCACATCTATTTAGAAAATGCATTGCTTTGTGCATTTGTGCCTTTTCTCAGCCAACACATATGCTGCATTCACAGGTGTTTCCATCCCATTCCATACTTTGAAAGCCAGCATGGTATTTTATCAAAAAAGAAATGCTTTTAGTCAGTTGTAACCTTTCACAAAGACTGTCTAATCAAGGGCTTTCATGAGTACAAATCCCAGGTTTTTAAGAATTTGGCTCCAGACTCAGGTTATTTCTCACATTTAGCATCTTAACCTTTCATTTGCCACAGAAAGCATGATGACTTGATTTTATTTAATACAGCAATTATATGTTCGTGGCAAATATAGTATGAAAGCAATAAAAAACACCATCACTGAATGAACATGTGTGGTATTTCCTGTGATAAGAAATTCCCTGGATTTAGAAGCTCTGGATCTTCTCCATGCTTAATCCTGATCCTATCTTTTACCGTGCTGTGGAGTTTTACCTTAGAGCTCTGATAGATTTCATAAAAGAAAAGTACAGAAGTGGAAACAGAGGTAGATGGAGAAGACTTTGAGCACAATAGCCTGTTATGTGCAAGTTGGGGGCAGGTAGGAAGATCACCTCCACTGAGTTTAAATAATGTTTGGCTAAAAAGATAGAATGCAAAGAGTCACAAGAAATATCCTTCCTCAATAGAAAAGATACCTTATGCCAAATGGTAAGGCTTATTAGCCTCAATTTCCCAGCCTATGTTCAATATTTCTCACCGAAATTTTAAAATTTCATTTGCTTGAAAGATGATTTCATGGGAATCTTGATTCTACTTGCCTGCCTCTACTTTATTGCTTGTATCTCTACAGAGCAGAATGAGCTCCAGGTGCTGTGGGAAGGAGGAGTCAGAAGACTGTTACAGGGACGGCATCTAGACGTTCCCAAATGTTAGGATGGTACGGATGCTGAAATAGGAAACAAAAGAGATTGTTTTGTCACTTACACAATTCATTTTCTTCCATGTGCATGAATGAAACCAGTAATGTGTCTCAGTGAAAGTCTGTGTACCCGGCCACTCCATTCCCTCCCTTTGCCTTAGACCAATTCAGTGTAAAGACAATTTGTCCTTTCTGGGTCTTTCTTTTCTGCAAACTTAAACTCACAATATCCTGTCTTTAGTGGCCATTTACACTTCAGTTCTCCATTAGCATCCTAAAAAGTCATTTTCTGAGAGCCTGCATGCCTGGTATAAGAACTATAACCATGGATACTAGCATGCAATATATTCTTCTACTTGCCATGTACTTTGTAGCTGCTCTTTAAGCACCATCTTATTTGAGTACAAAACTAAACAATAAGGCCATGATGTAGATTTTCAGATTATTTCTACTTTTAGAGATTATAAAAACTGAGACTTAGGGCTGAGGTTGTAGCTCAGTGGTAAAATGTCTGCCTAGGACCTGTGAGGTCCTAGGTTCAATACCCAGTACCACAACAAGACAAATCAACTAAAAACAAGTGCCGGGCGTGGTGGCACACGCTTGTAATTCCAGCATTTGGGAGGCTGAGACCGGAGGATCACGGTTCACAGACAGCCGCAGCTACTTAGTGAGGCCCTTTGCAACTCAGTGAGACCCTGTTTCAAAATAAATAATAAAAAATAGGGCAGGAGGTGTAGCTCGGAGGTCAAATGCCCCTGGGTTCCATCCCCAAACCCGCAAAAAACAAACAAACAAACAAAAAAAAAACCAAAAATCAACCAACTAACCAAACAAACAAATAAACAAGTTAACTGATACTTATGTTCATAAACATGTAGTATGGAGTGGGTATTGGGATTCAAACCCATATACAGTCTTGGATGAAGAAAACTTGTCTAAAGGGACTGATAGTTTAATAAAGTTAAGGCTATGTTAACAGTTTAATAGAACTTTGATATAGAGATATTTAAGAATTCTTAGAAGCAGGCAATAAAGTTGATGTAGATTAATTTCAAGAGACTTCCTTCTTGGGAAGATTAGAAATGTAACAATTATGCTGGAACTAATGTCTTTTCTAAAAACCACCTTCTGATGAACAAATACTTTTAGAAAAAGATGATCTTCATATCTCAAAAATTTCTACATATGTAAAAAGTATATGTAGATAATTTAGAAAATATAAAGCAGCATGAAGACAAAAGTAAAAATAACTTATAATTAAACAATGTAATGATAATTAACATTTTCAATTTTTATTAGTGCATTTTAGATATGTACAATTTTTTACTGTTCTTGTTGAAAAACTGGGATTATATTATATGTGAGTTTATGTATTTTATTTTATAAGTCTAAAATTACATTATGAAAATTATCCAATGTAATAACGTCATTTTCCTTTTATGTGGTGCTGGGGATTGAACTTAGGGCCTTACACATCCTAGCTACAGCTTTAGCCCAACTTCATTAATTTGTAATATATGACTGACATTTAATGTTAGACTTTTAGTATGTTTCTAATTTTTATAAGCAAAAATAAACATACATGTATGTTTAATATGTGCTTTGATATAATAGACTTGTAGAAAAAATTGCTGGAAGAAAGGATCTATGGCTTTTAAAGATTTCTGATCATAATTACTTAATTGCTTTCCCAAAAGAATACAATAATTAGGATTCCTACACGCAGTATACAATAGTGACCAAATTACCTTACCCTTACCAATGCTGAGGAGTGCAATTTTTAATCTTTGCCTATTAACAGGGTTTATGTTACTTGGATATTCAAATTCACTATCAGGCAGAAATTCTGAAGAGAATAGACACCTTGGAAGAGTTCATCTACTGCTCAACACTGCCCTCTGGTGGTGGTCATCTCTGTCTGCCATCATTCTTTTAACCCGAGGATGATAATGAGGACCACTAAGATTTCATAACTACTGTGTTTCACAGTCCTTGAGCTTCAAGGCCGTGTGGTTCCAGAAAAGCAAATGGCTTTACTAACAAATGGTTCTAACCCTGGCTTCTGGCTCCCCTGAATCGTGAGGGTGACCTCACGATTTGGACCAAGTCATGTTCTCTCTGCGGTTTCGTTTTTCTCCTACAATAGTGAAACTGGAAGAGTTGTTTAGAAATCTCTCAAAGTAACGTAGGCAAAACCGTTAATAAATAAAGCAGCTAGAGCTCCGAGGGTTCTATTTTCTCTCTTTCCTTACAAATGCTTGTGAAATAAAGAATATAACATTTCATGTTAGTGCCTAAGAAACACGATTTAAAGTTGAAGATTTCATGAGAGGTGTGGAGCAGTGGAGCTGGAGCCTGGGCACCAGAAGTGACTCTTACTAGTTGTGACTCCTAGAAATGCGGTCGACAAAACTCATCTGATTAGGTGATTGCAAGTGTTCCTTGTTAGAAGTAGAAAAGATTGTCTTTTTTCCCCTAAGGTTTGGAAAAGCTGTAAAATGTAAATATCTAACATAGTATTTGTACCCTTCCTCTTTCCTCTTTACCCTAATTTTTTTTTTTTTTTTTTTTTTTTTTGTGGTACTGGGGATCCTGGAAACCCTTCTACCTTGGGGCTACACTCCCAGACCTATTTTATACTTTTTATTTGGAAACAGGGTCTCTTAAATTGGAACCTGTGCGATCCTCCTGTCTCCGCCTCCCAAGCTCGGGATTACAAGTGTGCACCACCACCCCGGGTTCAGGGACTCGCTAAATTGCTGAAGATCTCTCTCCGCTGGCCTCGATCCTCCTGTCTCAGCCTTCCAAGCTTGGATGACAGGCGTGCGCCACCACGCCAGGCTACCCTAACTTTTATCTGCGAAAAATTATTTGTAAAATGCAAAGAGAGATAGTAATTATTATTAATAACAATATTACTATTTCTTTTATGAAAAACCAGTAGTATCTATATAGAAAATAACTCCAATGTAGTTTCTCCCAGTCTTATAATTAGCACATTTGGGGGATATCCTGAACATGATTTAAATTGAGAGCAATTGATGGTCACTGTAGGTGGGCAGGCAGAGGCTTTGGTGGTCCATTTAATGATCATGATTGCGTGACTCTGATTCTTTCTCTTGGAAAGGTCAGTATTCTCTTATAAAGAAGGCTGAGGATCCCTGATCACTCAGACTTGCTGTCAACGTAATTGAGCTTCAAGGGAATATGAAGCCACTGTTCCTGGCATCCACATATGATCTTAGATGTTCTACAAGCAAAGGCTGAACGGGTTATGGAAAACCAAAGCTCTCCAACTTACCATTCTTCCACATTTCCATCTTCTGCTAGCTAATCCCCTACCATACATAAGAAGAAACTTAAAACCGACCTCTTTCCAGAGCGAAGCAGGTCAAATCCTTCATTTATTTTCTCAAAAGGTAAAACATTGCTTATTAATGGATCCAGTGAAAACTTCTTATTCATAAAATCAGCCACAAGTTTGGGGACAGAATCTTTACTCTTATAGCCTGAAAAGAAGACAATAGCATTGTTATATTCAGCCAGGGGTAAGTAGGAGAATGGGAAAAATACATTCCAATAAAAGCTTTCTTCCAATAAAAAAAAAGTTTGTAAAAAGCGTTACATTCTGCAGTCTGCTATTGGTGAGGTTAACGAGAGAACAAAATTTTCAGTACTCTGTTGCAGTTCTTTGACGTTCTTTTTGAACCCCCTCCCCCATGAACTAGGGTTCTTACCTAGCTCTTGGGTCCTTATTAGCACTTCCATAGAGAAATTATAGTACAAATAATTATGCCCCAAATCAAGGAGCAAATTTAGTTGTCTAAATTTGCAATGAGTGTAGACATCAATTATTGCTGTGGATTTCCTATGTCCTATAAAGAATTTTGCCCCTTATGAAGTTACAAGTATAAAAAGAGCTGGTGCTAAAAGGCTCTGGTTAGTTTATGAAGACAGCGTCTGTTTTGGGACTTTCTGTCTGTACTAGTTCTACATTAACTTGATTTGGAGCCTATAAATACAACAGGAATTTTAATTTAATTTTTATCATATTGCTTCTCAAGACCTGACCTTGTCACTTGCAAAAGGGAAAAAATTGTGAGATGAATGAGAATTTGGTCCCAGGGCCTAACTACATACCACCAAAAATTGCTCCTTTCCAGGTGCGTCCAGTCAGTAGCTCAAAAGGGTGCACGGAGAGTTGTTCAGAACCAGGAGGCACCCCAACAATGACACTTACACCACATGAGTCATGAGAGCACAACAGGGCAGAAACCTGGAATAAAAACTACTATTTAGCATCCCTAGAGTCTCTGATAGTACATACTACATCATACATACAGAGTATGATGTAATGTTGACTCAACTAGTTTATAATTATGTGGAGGGAGAAAATTATGTCTCTTGCTTCCTCATAAGAATTCCCAGAAAATATTTTTGTATAATAGAATGGATGAATGGATTTATTCATTCTTACATACTAATAAAGAGATAAATGTTATTGCAAACATAGGAAAAGTCTGTATCCTCAGAGAAAGGATACTGTTTCATCATCACATGATTCTTAGGCAATCTGTGATTTGGGTAGTTCATTTTTCCCTCGTCTATTAAGCAGCTATTTTGTTTGTTTTTGTGGTGCTGGGGATGGAACCCAGGGGCTTTCTACCTCTGGGCTACACTGTCAGACCTATTTTTTATATTTTATTTGGAAACAGAGTCTCACTAGGTTGCTGAGAGCCTCACTAAGTAGCTGGGCTGTCTTCGAACCTGCACGATCCTCCTGTCTCAGCCTCCCAAGCACTGGGATTACAGGTGTGTGCCACCACGCTCAGCTAAGCAGCTATTTTGAATTTGGTATTTTGAATCAAGTATTTTGGTGGTAAATCAAATACGATTACCACATACATATTTATCTCTTTACCACTTGGTAACCTGTATTTTTGTGTGTGGGTGTGTGTGGTACTGGGATGGAACCCAGGTGCATTCTACCTCTGAGCTACACCCCCAGCCCTATTTTTAATTTTTTATTTTGAAACAGGGTTTCACTATGTTGCAGAGGGCCTCAGTAAGTAGCTGAACCTGGCCACGAACCTGCAATCCTCCTGTCTCAGCCTCCCAACTGCTGGAATTACAAGCATGCACCACCATGCCCGATTGTAACCTGTCTTTTGAATAGAATCTTATTCTATTTTCCATTCTTAAAATGGACATATTTTAAATTATGCTTTTGCTTCCTAGGATATATACTGATTTTACTTTAAACAATACCTAATACCTATTATTCAGGAACCTCAAAAGACAGTCCAAAGAGCCTTTCCTTTCCTGTTCATTTTGAACATATTCTGCAATAAATGAATGGTTCAGAATCCCCCAAAGTGTATAGTGAATGGCCTTTTGATTTTGAAGTATGACATTTGGAAGGTGTGATATTCTCAGAACATGTGGCTCTTGGGCATTTAGCATCTTCATATAAAATAACAACCCAGTTCCACATGGGAAAACAGTGAGGAAAGCTATAGCCATGGAAAAAGTTGGATTTTTCTTGGAATCTTCCTCATCCATGAAATATTGTCCCATCTTAGCTGGGCATGGTGGCACATGCTTGTAATCCCAGCGCTTGGGAGGCTGAGACAGGAGGATCACACAGGTTCGAATCCAGCCTTAGCTACTTAGTGAGGCTCTCAGCAACTAAGTGACACCTTGTTTCCAAATAAAATATAAAATAGGTTTGGGAATATAGCCTGGGGGTAGAAAAGCCCTTGGGTTCTGCCCCTAGCACCACAAAAAAAAAAAAAAAGAAAAAAGAAAAAGAAAAAGAAAGAAAAGAAAAAGATATTGTCCCATGTTGAGGCTGCAAATAATTTTATTCTCAGGATGCAGTTTCCCATTGTCAGTGCTGCTAGGATTTACTAGAGAATCTCAATAATAGGAATTTATTGGTCTCTGGGGACTTTTTCAGTGAAATTCCATAGAGCTTTGGATGAAATATAGCTATGGAAGTTTACCCCATGTCAACTGATGATATTTGTAATTATTTGAAAGTAATATGTATACTCCAAAGATGATGTAAGTACTGCAAATGTGGAAATTATATTCTATGTCGGTGACAGCAGCTGACATGTACTGAGATCTTACCACAGGGGAGGGGCCACTGTAATAAGTATTTTGCATGTATTAGCTCATGTAATCTATAAATAATGCTATGAGATATATATCTCTTAAATTTGGGGAGTGGCCAAATCTGTTACTTTTTTAGTTTTCATTTCAACACATTGTGTGTGCTTGCTATATGCCAGTCACTGTGCTGTCTCTGGTAAAATACAGTGATACTGTATTAAAGCAGTCACTTTCCTCAGGGCATATTTTATGTTAATAAAATAATACTTGGCCTCAAAGTCCTCATTTTCCCTTTGAACGAATGATGATAATTGGATTTATTAATTAAGCATAACAAAATCATAAAATCACATTTGTTAAAAAGTGGAGGAAATCAAATGTGCCAGTTTAATAACAGAACTTATATTATTTATATTTATTTGGTTTTTACTAAAAGCAATAATTTGCAATGGCTCAATTGAGAAACAAACACTTTCTCTCATTAAAGGAGACCGATTAGGAGGAGGACCTTTTGAATGTAGGAAGTTCCTAAAAAGTTCATGGGTTGGCAGTGTACCAGTGTTCAGAGTTGAGGTGATTAAATCAGGACTACAAGTTTATCAGTGAATTAATCTACTGGTGGATTAATAGTTTGAATGATTTACTGGGTGGTAACTGGATAGACAGGTGGGCATAGCTGGAGGAAACAGATCATGAGAAGTGTGGCTTTCAGGAGCATATATATCCCTGGTACCTTCCTCTCTGCTTCTGGAAGCCATGAGCTAACTGCCTTCCTCTGCCACACCCTGCTACCATGATGTTTCTGCCTTGGAGCTGGATAGCCACGATGGAACCCCTCAAACCACAAGCCAAATAAGTTTTTCATCTTCTATGTTGTTCTTGTCGGATATTTTGGTCACAGTGACAAAAGGAAAACATATTTGCTGAGTTGATATAAGGAAGGACTTTTCATAACAATAAATAATCTAGTAACAAACAGTAGATGAAAATTTGCCATTCCAACAGTATCTTTATATGTAATATTTGTATTTTGCTGCCTAAAGCATATTCTAGATTGCAGAAATAGAAATCACAAGACATATGATGGTACATACCATGGTGTCAAGCCGACCAATGACTTCAAATGAAAAATCCACACCTCCGTCACTCATTTCCTTTATCACCTCCTCGATGGGTTTGGTGTAGTCTTGAGGGCTGATGCACTCGGTGGCACCCATCTCTTTGGCCTTTGCAAATTTGTCCCTGTTGATGTCCACACCAATGATCCTGGCTGCTCCTGCTACTTTACACCCCATGATGACAGACAGGCCAACTCCTCCCAGGCCAAACACAGCACAGGTAGAGCCCTGGGTGACCTGTGTTTTCAGAAAATGCAAAATGGGTTAAATAGTAATTTTTAGAAAATACCTAAGCTGTATGAAGTGCTATGCCTTGCTTATTATCAGGCTCTACTAAGAATCTTATGTACAATCTGCTCTAAAACCCTCTCTGTCTATAGTTGTTTCATGTTTTAACTGAGGAGGTTGAACTAAATTGGTGGTTTTCAAACTCTGATACACATCAGACCCCCCTCTCTGGAGAGGTTTAAAAAAAATCCATGATTTCCAGTCAATATCAATTAAATCACAATCCCTGCAGGTGGAACCCCACCCCCAGATCACTGTGTTGGGAAGCCAAGGCCGAGAACCCAAAGACTGAATGATCCTTGAGCTCTAAATGTCTAGGATTCTAACCTTGAAAAGGCTCAATGGCTCAAATCCATTGATAGCCAGCTTCAATATCTTACATGTTCACTAAAACAATTTTGGGAAAATGCTTTAATTGAACAGGGTCATTCTAGGAGAATGAAAAAACAATCCAATTAAACTATCCCTAAGTAACTCCTTCCTTAGTTCATTAACTTTCAGTGTGTGATGATTACCACCAGTGTAATGATAGCAGAAAATAGTTGTGAAGCATGTAAGAGTCATTCTTTAAAGCAGAACCTAAGCAACAGCAGAAATTCAGTACATTAAGATACTTCAGCATAAAACCAATTTGATCTTTGTGGGTCTTTAAAAGTAAACACAGGAGAGTGATGCCATAAAAAGTTGGTGATAATGTATGAAATCTGTTTCTATGAGTATCCTTGGCCCCCGCCTGTGTATAGGCTCATCTAGACACCTGATAAAATAGATGAAGCAATTGTAAAAGGACTGATTACATTCAGAGTGGAAGGCACAGACATTTGGGAAAGATCTGCTCTATATTGCTTACATTGATTGGGGACTGTTTAACAAAGCCTTCAGTATAAGAAAAATACTCCTGTCCCAAGTAATCTCAATGTTATATTCTCTTCTGGGTGTCTTTTCATGCCTTCATCCACTAAATGTTATTAAATGCTATAGGGCACAACACCACCTTCTACTCTACTTAGAAAAATATGGGGCTTGTGTTTGTGATTAAAAAATGTTGGTGGAGACTTCCGGGATGATGGCAACCGAGAAAAGCGGGGCTTAAGAGCTCCGCTAACAACCAATCTCCATTACCACAAAATCAGCGCCTTTCATAGCCAGAAAACACCATCACCAGAGAAACAAAAAAATCACCAGGCTCCATAGAGAAAGTGGACCGAGAACAGAGCTCAGAGCCACAGACACCGGCCTCACGCCCGAGGACGCGGCAGCAGCGCCATACTGCCGGCGGCAGCAGTGAGTTCACCGGACGGCTACAGCAAGCCGAGGTGAGCCGCTGCGGAACAGCCAGGCGGGATTTCTCACCGCAGGTAAAATCTAAAGCTCCCAGTGGCTGAGCTCAGCACACGCTTCAGGGATTCAGAGTGGAAATCAAAACCAAGAAGAAATACGCCAGCCTCATGGCCGAGGGCATAGCAGCGGTGCCATATTGCCATCGGCGGCAGCAGCAGTAAATTCACCGAGTCCAGTACAGCTACATCTGCGTACTCAAGAACAGTGAGTCAAATTGCGGACCACAGAGGAGAAATCCCAGTACTGTACTCCCTGGGACTTGACCCAGTGGGGGAGTGGCGGTGGCAGAGATATCACACCATAGGAGAACGTGCAACCTGGCACCCCCCACAGTCTAAAGCAGCCTCTATCGACTCTCTGGGTCAGAGACTCTGTGAAACAACCCAGTAAAGGAGTAGTGGGGTCTGAGATACTACTGACTCGAGATCCAGAACACCTTAAGTGAAGTCATAGTGACCCAAGGGAAGAACCCAGAGAAGGCACAAACTTCCGAAATCATGGGAAAGAGGAATAACACTGGAGCAATGAATGCCCACAACCCCACAACATCAGAACCCGATAAAACAGAAAATCAGAGATTTCTAGAAGATCAAATCAGGAAAATAACTGTAGAAATAATAGAGGTGCTTCGAAAAGAACTCAAGAGAGAGCCAAAAAGAGATAAAGGATGCAATTAATGAAGTAAAGGCCTCAATTCAAAGCACAAACAACCGATTAGACCACATGGAGAACAGAATCTCGCTCTTAGAAGATGATCATTCCAAAAATGAACGCATAGTTTCTAATCTAGAAAAAAATATCCGACAGCAGGAATCTGATATTGAAGAAATATGGGCCCATTTTAAGAGAGCTAACCTAAGAATAATTGGAATAGAGGAGGGAAAAGAAAGTGAAACCAAAGGGATCAACAATCTCTTCAAGGAAGTAATAGCAGAAAATTTTCCAAACATAGAGCAAGAGGTTGATACACAGATCCAGGAAACTTATAGAACTCCCTTTAGACAGGATCAGAGAAGAGGATCCCCACGCCACATAATTGTCAAAATGACCAATGTGGAAGCCAAGCAGAGAATCTTAAAGGCAACAAAAACAAAGGGCCAAGTGACATTCAGAGGCAAACCAATTAGAATCACTTCAGACTTCCCAAACCAAGTCATGAGAGCCAGAAGGGCTTGGAGTAACATATTCCAAACTCTGAAAGAAAACAACTTCCAGCCCAAAATTTCCTACCCAGCAAAACTTTCTATCAAATTAGATGGAGAAATAAGAAGCTTCCATGACAAACAGAAACTGAAGGAATTTATGTCTTCAAAACCAGCGCTAGAGAAAATACTCAAAGAGATTAACTACAAAGAAGAAATAGGTAACACACACCAGAACCAGAGAAACAAGATTTTCCATCCAACAGACAACTAAGATTGGTTATCTGTGGAGATTCATTACTTATGTTAGTCTTCTACCTATCTCTAAATGGTATTGTTTGCCCTTATTGTTGTTAATTTTTAGGATTTCTAGTTGGAATATTAATATACCTTCAGATATAGCATTTGGAAATATTTTATCCCATTCTATTAGTAAATGTTAACTCTGTTTACATTGTCTTTGGATATACAATATTTTTTTTTATTTTTTAGGGAGTTTGTATACTCTTCTGTTGCCTGTGCCATTGAAATCATATCCAAGAAATCACTGCCAATTTCAATGTTGTGAGGTTTTATGACCCAGATTATCTACTAAAAGTTTATAGTCTTAAGATTTATATTTATGTCTTTTATCTATTTTGAGTTAATATTTGTATATGGGATTAGGTAAGTGTCCAATTTTATTCTTTTCCATGTAATTATTATTTTTCAACAATATTTAGTTAAAAGATTATTATTTCCACCACCAAATATTCGTGGAAACCTTGTCAAAAATAACTTGACAATATAGGGAAGAATTTAGCTCTAGGCTTTTATTTAATTCCAATGGTTTATATATCTGCCTCTAGAATAGTATTATACTGTTTCAATTATTGTAGCTTTATATGGGTTGAAATCAGAAAATATATATCTTCTAGCTTTGTTCTTTTTCAAGATCGTTTTGGGTATCTAGAGTCCATATTCCATATTAGGATAGATTTTTTTTCTGAAAAATAAATATATAAATATATGATAGTTTCACCTAAAAAAATAGAAAAAAAATTCTCTGGTAAGAAAGAAAGTAAAAAGAAATATTGAAATGTTATCTTTAAGTCATCAAAAGCTTGGTATCAGACAAATGAAACTGTTATGTGAGATTATCATTGTTAATTTTGGATAAATTGCTATAATAGTAGATGTCAACCACTAAGCCAAGCATGGGAGGGAGGGATGGGGAGAGAATGGGGTGGGGATCAGGTGGGGGCTGACTGGGCGATGTGTGCGTGTATGTCTTCAAAAGTTTGTGTCCCACTATGATGTATGAATACAGTGCACCAATAAAAAAAAAGAAAAAGAAAAAATAAATATTATTAAGTACTTATATGTTCAATTATATGATTTTAAAAGATTGCCAAATATAGTTCCTGTTCCCAGGAGATTTATCATCTTTTTGGGGAGACAAGACTCCTGTTTTTTAATTTAGCAAACATTTATTGAATGCTCATGTGTGCAAATTAAAAATCATTTATCTAGAGGAGTTTGTAGACTAAAGGAGATAAAATATGTACATGATATTATGAAACAAACTTGTAAGTAGTAAATTAGCATAATAGGAGTTAAAATTAAGTGTTATATATTTGTAGGTCATACACATAGAAAAAAAGGTCTCAACAAAGTAGTATAAACTAAATGCTAATGAGTGATGTTGATGATACAGAGCTTTAGAGGAAGGATTAGTTACCTAGTTAGAGGGCACTTGGGAGAAATTTCATTTAGAACATGACTTAAATTCATTATTAACCGTAAGAGCCAGAGGTGGTGGCACACGCTTGTAATCCCAGCAGTTGGGAGGTTGAGACAGGAGGATCACCGTTCACCGACAGCCTCAGCTACTTAGTGAGGCCACTTACAACTCAGTGAGACCCTGTTTCAAAATAAAGAATAAAAATAGTGTTGGGAATGTAGCTCAGAGGTAGAGTGCACCTGAATTCCATCCCCAGTACAAAAAAATAAATAAATAAAATAAAAAAATAAAAAAAATGTTGGTAATTATGTGTTATAACTTCAGACTCATTAGAAGATTTGAGAATGATCTTCCAGTCTCAGCTCTCATATTTATCAGGTGTGACAACTTGGACAAAGAATCTTATGTCTCTGGATATCAGTTTTGTAAAATAGAAGACACTACTAGATCTTCAAACTTTTGAAAAGAAAAAAGCCTTATTAAGAATTTCTACATGAAATGTACCACCTCTGGAAGTGTATGCTCATGGCAAGGAGAAGATGTAGCAGTGAAATTCCATAATGGGTAGAATAAACGCATGACTAAAGCTTCATTCCTTCCCTCCTAGAATCCTGGGTTTAAAGATACATTAAGTAAGGCTTTAGAATACACTGTTGATCCTAATCTCAGGAGTAGAGCATGCATAGACTTTTGCTCATTTCCTTTATTTTGGCTGCCTCAGAACTTAGCAGAACCTATTATGCCTGATGAATAGCTATATATAGTCGTTCTCCAACTTAAGAATGACTGAGTTCCCAGTCCTAAAATGTGGTAATCCCACCAAGAAAAATATTTAAAAAACTATTGAAAATGGATTATTTTTTCTTTAACTATCAACAATAATTTTGGCTGTGATAAATAGGTGAATATCTAGGACATGCTCTAATTCCTTCTGGGACATTTTTTTTCTATTAATTGACACCACAAATAATGAAAATAATCCCTCATTCCTGTGACAAATTGCTTCCCTTTTGCTTCTTGGCAGTCTGATTATGACTGGTAGTATTGGCCACTGTCAATCCTACCTTGGCAACTTTGACTGCGGAGCCATAACCAGTCGTAAATCCACAGCCAATGAGGCAGACTTTCTCCAGCGGTGAAGCTGCATCGATTTTAGCCACTGAGAACTCATCTACTACGGTGTACTGGGAGAAGGTGCTGGTGCCCAAGAAGTGGTAAACGGGCTTCCCCCTGCAGGTGAACCTTCTGCTGCCATCCTGCAAGGTCCCCTGAAGAGGGCTTTGCAAACTGGTCAATGGAACACAGAGACACACGGAACATGAGACAGAACATAACTCACGCGCAACTCCATTGGTTGTGCAAGGGGAGGATAAGAAACCTACTCGTTTTTCACACAGAGGTTGCTTTCTGGGTGTTTACAAATTCTGCATTTTCCACACTGGGGAGTAAAGAGCGGGATGACTTTATCACCTAGAACAAGATAAAAGAGAATTTTAAAGTTTCAAAACAGGAATTAGTAAAGCAAGAATTTAAAGCTTATATGTACAAGTGTGTGTCTTTGAAAAGTTTCCAAGAAATGGGGTCCAATCACAACTATGCCATTGGTCATTGCCTTCTGAGTTCACTGTCCATTTGGGTTTACACATGCATGAAGATTCCTGAAGAGGAAATGCAAATGTAGAAAACAACATAGATTTGCCGGGCGTGGTGGCGCACACTTGTAATCCCCGCGCTTGGGAGGCGGAGACAGGAGGATCGCGCAGGTTCGAAGCCAGCCGTGCTGGCGTAAGAGACCCTGTTTCAAAAATATAAAATAGGTCTGGGAGTGTAGCCCGGAGGAAGGAGGGCTTCCAGGAACCCCAGTACCACCAAAAAAAAAAAAAAAAAAAGAAAACAACATAGATTTAAAAAGTTTTTCCCACTGTTGGGAGTGGGAATATGTAACTATGTTTATTTTTTATTGTGAAGTGAATGCTTTAAAAAAAAATCCTTGTTCTTTTTCTGAGGAAAACTAGTAAAAATGGAACAAAGAATTCAAGAAATTCCTTTGAAAAATCTCAACTCTCAACAATAAATGAGGCACTTTCTTTTAAAATAAGAATTAACCAGGCATGGTGGTGAATGCTTGTAACCTCAATACTTGGGAGGCTGAGACAGAAGAATCACAGGTTTGCTGCCAGCCTCAGCTACTTAGTGAGGCCTTCTGCAGCTGAGTCAGACTCTGTTTCAAAATAAAAAATAAAAAATAAAAAATAGGGCTGGGAGTGTAGCTTAGAGGTAGAATGCCTCTGGGTTCAATCCCCAGTAAACCCCCCCCACACACACACACACATTGACTTTCTAATGTATTTATCTGATAATTTATGAACTATATTTCCTGCTATATAGAAAGCAGGGGTGAAGAGTAAAAGTGTCTTTTTTTATTATTTATTTCCAACTAAAAGAAATACTAAGAGCTGAAACTCAAACTAGATTAAACTATCTGTTATTTTCTTTTCACAGTTTAGTTAGGTATTTGGAAGGACAGGCTGAATCTACTGCTAAAGTCTTTTGAGAACTAAACATAATTTGTGTTTTTAATAATGTATGCTACCTATCCAACCGGGCTCAGAAAATACGGTTGGCCCATCACAGTTCATAGATAAACTTGATGTGGGGACAATGGCATGGAAATTATCTATATTTATCCTTTTCCTCTGAAAATCCATAAAATTAAAGTAAAATAAATATTAAAATAAAATAATTAGTGATTTGCAATCAGCCACCTTTAACCCTGACTAAAAATAATAAAAATAACATTGTTTATGGCTAGATGCCTTCATCTATGTTTCTTTAATTTCCTTTTAACTAGTCTGTTTTGTTCCATGTTTGTTTGTTTGTTTTGTTTTGTTTTGTTTTGGTGGTACTAGGGTTCTTGGAAACCCTTCTACCTCCAGGCTACACCCCAGACCTATTTTATACTTTTTATTTAAAAACAGGGTCTCTTAAGCCAGCACAGCTGGCTGTGAACCTGCGCGATCCTCCTGTCTCCGCCTCACAAGCGCGGGGATTACAAGCGTGTGCCATGTTTAATAAGGAAGAACATACTGAAAAGGATATTGGTGAGTGGTCTCCACTTCCCATCTAAGAAAAAAATTATGTTGACCCAGTCATAGACTGGCAGTCCCTATTTTGTGAATTTAGTACAGAAGTTTTCATTCACTGTTCTAGAAACTCTGAATCTTGACTTCCATTTTTTCACTTATCAGTGCAGCAACATTAGTATGTAAACTACTAGATGATGAACTTTGCTTTGGCAGGCACTTGTCTCTCTATTTAAATTAAATTAAATTAAATTAATTAATTTATTTATTTTTGTGGGTCTGGGAATGGAACCCAGGAGCATTCATTCGACCTCCGGCTACACCCCCTGTTCTGATTTTTATTCTTTATTTTGAAACAGGGTCTCACTAAGTTGCAGAGGGCCTCACTAAGTAGCTGAGGCTGTCCATGAACTGTGATCCTCCAGTCTCAGCCTCCCAAATGCTGGGATTACAAGCATGCAGCACCATACCCGGGCTTTTTATTCTTTACTTTGATACAGGGTCTTACCAAGTTGCAAAGGCCCTCACTAAGTAGCTGAGGCTGTCTGTGTACCGCAATCCTCTGGTCTCAGCCTCCCAAATGCTGGGATTACAAGCATGCACCACCACACCCGGCTCACTTGTCTCTTGATTCTCATGGACCCCAAGTCTCTATCTAATTGGCATCTGGCATCTAGTAGATACTCAATAAATAGTTGTTGAAGGAGAAAATACATGATTGTCTGAATGCAACCTGCCCAAGTCAGGAGGAAACCCCTCTAGTCTGAGTTTCTCGTGAACCTCCTGTGAGTTTTCTATCTCTCATTACTTCAGTTTTTTTTTTTTCTCAATGGAGCTGGATAATATTGTAATATTGGGATACTGAACCAAAGCACATTCCCTGAGTGTGAATTTTGTACCTGGTTTTACTGTAGTCACCCCTTCTCCAATGCTCTCAACGATGCCAGCTGCCTCATGACCTGCTATCACAGGAAGAGGGGTGGGAAGAGTTCCTTGAACAACATGGTCATCTGAGCGACAGATTCCTGTGGCCACGATCTACGGATCGACGGGAAGATGATTAGAACAAGAAAAGATTATGGCTCTCGGAAAGATGTAACATACTCAAATTTCTGAAACTGTGTGTGTGTTTTTGATGTTGTTGTTTGTTTGTTTGTTTTTGATGGTACTGGGGTTCCTGGAAGCCCTCCTATCTCAGGGCTACACTCCCAGGCCTATTTTATACTTTTTTAAAACTTGGAAACAGGGTCTCTTAAACCAGCGCGGCTGACTTGGAACCTGTGTGATCCTCCTGTCTCCACCTCCCAAGCACGGGGATTACAGCCTGCCCCACCACGCCAGGCGTGAAACTGTGTTTTTAAAGAGTTTTCAAGGATCTTGCTGATAATACCTTCCCTACTCTTCCCAAATACAAAAGATTGAGTTCATTCTCAAGATTATCCAAACCCTTTCTTCTCTATCTTGCCTTCGTGAATTAAATAATTTAGAATAATTGATTGAAATCATTCAATTTTAATTGAGAAATAATTGATCTTGAAATATTTGTTTCATATAATATACAAGAATACAAACTTTTAATGGAATGAAAAATCACAGGCTAACACCAAGAAAATATCTAATATTAATTGATTTTGAAATCTGTACTATACATTTCTTCCTAGTTTCCAAGCATAGATTCTTTTTTACTTTACTGGGATTATACTATATATACTCTTTGGTCACATATAAACAGTGCTTGTTAGCGGTTTTTTGGTTGTTTCTATTTTGAGTGTTCTTTGATTTTTTTAAACCTAAAATTAGATAGAAGTGGAAATGCTTCACCTTAATACGAACTTCATGGGCCTTAGGAGGGGCAACCTCCACCTCCTCAATGGAAAAAGGTTTCTTTATGTCCCATAGCACAGCTGCTTTGCATTTTATTACCTGGGAAATCAAACAGAAAGATGACTTTTTTGGAGTCAGATTTTGTGTGTTTTCACCTTTGTACACGCAACATCTGGCACAATATAAACATTTCTGGCTTACAAAGAGAATGAAAATACCTTTTGAGGAAAGAAAGGACAGGCACAGGAAAGACAACAGACCAAATAATGCTATGAGCATATCAAAATGTATGGCTTTGAATGTCCCTGTCATATACTATTACAATGCACCAATAAAGAATGTGTTTGTGTGTGTGTGTGTGTGTGTGTGTGTGTGCGCGCACACACACACACAATACTGGGGATGAAGCCTAGGGGCATTCTACCTCCGAGCTACATGCCCAAATCTATTTTTTATTCTTTATTTTGAAACAGGGTCTCACTGAGTTGCAAAGGGCCTCACTAAGTAGCTGAGGCTGTCTGCAAACTTCAGTCCTCCTGTCTCAGCCTCCCAAATGCTGGGATTACAGTATACAGCACCACATCCAGTTAATAAAATTTTTTTTAAATGTGTAAAATAATAACATAAGGAAAGAGAATCATAATTAGTTATAATACTCGAAGATTAAATGGAACATATTCTTTTAGATAGTCTTTATGGTTTTTTCTCCATAGATGTTTATTCCTGATATTTTCTAGTATTGTCCTGAAATTGTTTGCCTAAATCCTTTGGCTTATATATGAACTTCTAAGTAGCCATTATTTTGCTGACAGAGTCACTGTCCTCATAAAATCATTATCTCCTTGGTTAATTTTCTACATAGCTAAAAATATTTGACTTTATAATAATTTCACCCTTGCTTCCCCAAATAGGATGATTTCTTTCTTTACTTGCCTTTCTCCTCTTTTAACTAAATTTACTTCTGTAAAATTCTTGTTTGCATTACACCTTTGAAACTTAGCTCTGACAAATTTTTTTCTAAAATTTTTTTCTAGTTTAGTTTATGTGCAGGGACTTCTTCCAGATCATATTTGAGCCTCAAATTACAGAGGCTACACACACACACACACACACACACACACACACACACACACACTTCAAAGCTGGACAACTATATGCTTAAATTTCTATATATCCCAGTTTACTCATCGATGTCCTTAAAAATAATGTAAGGTGAACAAAGAGTTAGGTATCTATGTCGCACCTGAAAGGACTGATTGCCTTCACATCACTTACTGATTTCATTACTGTGACTACACTTTTGCATTACAAATCCACTATTTCTTTTAATCTAGGTTTTCTTTTCCCTAATGACTTTTCTTTTGAAATGTAATATGCCAATATCAGTACTAAACAGTAATGATTTAAAATGAAGTGAAATGGAATAAGAACACTGGCAACTGGTCACATATGTGATTTTTCCAGTTTACTCAATATGGGATTGTGTTACACAGTGTGTGTAGCAGCTTCATAACCTTTAAACAGCATTATCCTGGTGAAATATCGTATCTCAATTCACTCCAAAATCAACAAAGGAATTAGAAACAATTGCATAGGCTTTGCAATTATATAATTAAATAGCATGAATTAACTATATTGAATAGCTGCATGCATTTTCTGTACCTTAAACATGCTGACCAAATACGTATGAATTTATGACAATCTTAGAACCAAATATCTGCGTTTTCAGTGCTAACAAGTGATTTAATTTGTTTTTGTATTAATTTTCCATAGAATCTGGTTGGATTTTGCACAGAGCAAATACTGTTCTACAGGATTTCTGTGAAAATTTCTGGATTTGTGCCATAATGAATACATTAATCAGAATTTGCATTCTAATGTTGTTTTTCTTGATCCTGATGATTCTAATGCTTTGAGATCAATATGTCTCTTGTTAAAGAATTTATAGAAAGGTTAAAAGTAAATTTCTAAGTCTTCTAAATCAATTAATTTCCTAAAACGCTGGCCAGACTTAATTTTCCTGTATTCGTAAGAATAATATGATTAAAACGAATAACACATTAAGTGATGGTTTCTTAATATAAAAATCTTTTGGATTAAACATGTTTCTAATTTTAGAATTACACATTACCACAGTTGATTTGGAATAAACTATAACTTTACAACAAATTTATTTAATGTAGGAAACAAAGATTTTAATAGATTCATATTCTATACATTCTTGTTAGAGATATTTAGGAATAGTTTATTTCTACTGTAGTTCAGTAAATATATATTATAGAAAATATCACATATTTAATTTCAGTGCATATTATTTCTCATTTAGATAGGAGTTTGGATTTTTCAAGAAAACTGTATTCTTTTATATATCATGCCAAAGAGAGCATATCTCCAACAGTAAAGTCAGTTTTGCTTACTTTTCCTGCTGTGCTCATGTTGTTTCTGTCTTCTCTGCAGACCAGGAGGCTGATGAATACCCGTGAACTTCTCTGGTCTAGTACATGAAGCCAATGTTTTGCACAAATATTTTCTTTGCTTAAATAACAGCCAATTCCACATGTAATCGAGACCTTTAAGCCACACCCACCAGCTTATCTTCAGCCTGAATTAAGTCAGAAATAAAAGGCACTGAACTGTCATTCAAAACCATGATTTTGTAATGTGCCAATTGCACATAACATTTTTCTTCTATCGGTTTAAGTATCTCGTAACATATAAATGTTTATCTTTCTCCTTTTTCTTCCTGGACTTCATATCCTCCCCTCAACCTCCTCGACCGCATTCAGATTGTTTTTCTGCTGTCTGCACTGACCTCCAGCTTTGAATTTATATGCTACAGTGGGGACAAATGAAGTGGGACAGACAGAGCTGTGGGCCAGAGCGTCCTATGTCATCCAGCACTCTGCTTCCTCTCAAGTGGAGAGGCAGACACCCAACCAGCCACAGCAAGGCTGCCCATCGTCCTTGGCATTTCTGCTGCACACAACACCAATCAGGTTGCCTAAGCACCGCCTGTGCAGACACTTGCTGGGTGTGTGGACGGCAGCGATGAGTGACATGGCCTCAGAGGCAAGTCTGACAAGGCCAAGAGGCAGTCTGGGGCAATGGTTATAGCATAGCCTTTGGGACCAAACAGAGTCTATTCTTCACTAACTGTGGAAACTTGGACTTATTATTTAATTATTTTTACCTTAATTTTCTTATTTGCAAGACAAGGATGAATAATGGTACCATTTCAAAAGAGATAATCTGAGCCAGGTGTGGTGGCGCACGTTTGTAATCCCAGTGTTTGGGAGGCTGAGACAGGAGAATCACACAGGTTCGAAGCCAGCCTCAGCTACTTAGTGAGGCTCTCAGCAACTAAGTGAGACCCTGTTTCCAAATAGAGTATAAAAGAGGTCTGGGAGTATAGCCTGGAGGTAGAAAAGCCCCTGGGTTCCACCCCCAGTACCTCATACACACACAAAAAGAGATAATCTATGTAAAGTAACCCTCATGGACCCTGACAGGTGGGAAACCCCTCAGTAAATATTAGCTACACTTTTTTTTTTTTTTTTTTTTGGCGGGTTTGGGGATGGAACCCAGAGGCATTTGACCTCTGAGCTACACCCCCTGCCATGTTTTTTATTCTTTATTTTGAAACAGGGTCTCACTAAGTTGCAGAGGGCCTCACTAAGTAGCTGAGGCTGTCCGCGAACCGCGATCAGCCTCTTGAATGCTGGGATTACAAGCATGTGCCACCATGCCCGACTAGCTACACCTATTTAAATGGCTCACAGCTTATAATAGGAGGAGAACAGATAAGAAATATATTGTTATTTCAATTATACAGGTGAGGTAATAGAAGCTCAGAGAGTCCAGGCCCTTAAATGTTTTTTCTAACCAGCTATGTTGGTTTCAAGAACAGAACCTTATTCAGGATGGTGTTAATGAAAGAGTTTTGTATATAGTAGGTAATCACAAAATATCAAAGGACAAGAAGTGTCCTATTGCACAACTGGACATGGGAGAGAAAGTGTCTCTCTCTCTCTCTCTCTCTCTCTCTCTCTCTCTCTCTCTCTCTTTCTCCCCTCACCCCCCCCCATCTGAATGAACTCTGGACCAAATTCTTCTTTTAACTAGAGTCTCTCCAACACTTAGCTGGATTAGATGTCCAGTCTGGGTTGTTGTCTGGCTATGAAGCAAATCAGTTAAAACCAGAAGGTTGAGGTTTGCAGGTAGAGAGCCACACCATCTTCAAAGGTTTTATGAAGCTTGTGTTAGGGTAGACAAAGGTTTGTGTAATTATGAGTGAAACACCTGGCATAATGTAAAGGGGGAAACATTTATTTTGGCTCATTGTTTCAGGGGACTCAGTCCATGGTCTGCTGGCTCTGAGGCAGAAACATCATGGCAGGAGACAGGGATCTGGGACAGATAGAGTGCCCAAAGCCACACTCCAGTAAACTACTTCCTCCAGCCATGTTTTCCTGCCTATCGTTTTGTCCAACTCCCATAGTCCATACAAATTATTTTTGTGTGGTATTGGGGTTTGAACCCAGGGGCATTCTACCTCCAAGCTACAGCACCAGACTTATTTTATTTTTATTTTGAAAGAAGGTCTTGCTAGGTTGATGGGAGTCTCACTGTTGCTGAGGCTGTCCCAGAACCTACAATCCTCCTGTCTCAGCCTCTCAAGTACTGGGATTAGAGGTGTAAACCACCATGCCTGACCTCATACAAATTATTAACCCATAAGTGAGTTATCCATTGATGAGGTTAGCCCTCATAATCCAGTCTTTTCATCTCCAAACATTGCTGCGTAGTCTCACACTTGAGCTTCTGGGGGATATTCCAGATTCACACCATGACAAAGCTGGTAGGTGGTGGCAGCAGAATCCCAATCACATCTCTCTGGTTCAGAAGCCCATATTCTTCCATTACTGTATTAAAAAGAAATGGGGCAGACCAGAGTTCACTACATTTAGCTGTTTATCACGAAGGAAGCTCCCTTATTTTGTAAGGTCTAAGGAAAAACAATTTACTTGGCAAGAACTTCAGAAATTATCCCATTCAAAATTTTCATTTTATAGGCCAAAGGACTTGGCAAAACAAAGTAGTTAATGTTTACTTAACAATATTTGGAAAGGAAAAGGGCATACTTTTTCTTGTGGGTGCACAAAGAGTTTAATAGTTTTCAAATGTTGTGGTTTGGAGCAGGTAAAGGACAAGGAAATTTACATTGCTAGGGAATGTGTTTAATCTACACAAAGCCAATTTCATAAATGAAGCATTTACTTAATATTTTACTTTAACACTGAAACCAAAGTTGGTGAGAGTTAAAGTTACCTCCCTTTTTCCCAATTAAATATAGATTAGTGGGCGTGGTGACACATGCTTGTAACCCCGTGCTTGGGAGGCTGAGACAGGAGGATCGCACAGATTCAAAGCCAGCCTTAGCTACTTAGTGAGGCTCTCAGCAACTTAGTGAGACCCTGTTCCAAAAAAAGTATAAAATAGGTCTGGGAGTGTAGCCCGGAGGTAGAAAAGCCCCTGCGTTCCACCCCCAGTACCACACACACACACACACACACACACACACACGCACACACACATGCTACAGTGGGGACAAATGAAGTGGGACAGACAGAGTTGTGGGCCAGAGGGTCCATACAATATATATATATATATAGCCAACCTTGACCCTGATTTTGATATAAAGAGCTTGGATAGTATTTTGGGAATATTTGGTCATAGATATCCCTGTGAAAAATCTGAAAAATAATCTCAGTGAGGCCAAGAAAAACTGAACAGATGTTCTTGGCAGTTTCCTCCCTAAAGTTATCTTTCCTATGCCAAACTAAAAGAATCCAAATGTCAGAAAATGTTTTAGCAAAATACTGTGGATCAGCACAATGAAGTGCCATATACATGATGATCAGAAACAAAAATAGTATATGATGATATTAAAATAATGCAGAAATGAATCTCAAAGTTACAATATTATAAAAACATTAAAATATAAAATATATACCAGAATCTATAAATTGGAAATAGTTACTTAAAGATACAGGATATATGGCGACTCTTCGTGGGATAGTAGTATTTCCCTTGACCATTTCATTATGTCACCATAGAGCCAAAATTATTATTTTATTAAGTGTTTTGCTTATATTGGCAAACTTAGTATTATTTTTTGCAGTACTGGGGATGAAGTTCAAGGGCATTCTACCTCTGAGCCACATCCTCAGCCCTACTTTTTATTCATTATTTTGAAGCAGGGTCTCACTGAGTTGCAAAGAGCCCCACTAAGTAGCTGAGGCTGTCCGCGAACCTCTATCTTCATGGCTCAGCCTTGCAAATGCTGAGATTACAAGCCTGCACCACCACACCTGGTTGCACTTAGTACTTAATAGGAAATTATGATAAGCAATAATTTATGCAGAAACTGAGGATAAGAGATACTAAGCAAATTGCCTGAGACACAAGTCTAATAGGTTTCCAAGGCTCTGTCTGTGTTCAAGTTTCTATCTAAGGAACAGTAATAATAATGATGATAACAGTTAAAATTATGTGATTTGTACTCTCCAGACACCTAAGTGTTTTACACTTACTAACTCATTTATCCCTCAAATCAACCTTCTAAGAGAGGTACTATTATTTTTTTCATTTTATAGATGAGAAAACCAAGGTTCAGAACCAGGTCCAGGCAGTGTGTGTCAATCAAGATTAGAACTCAGAGCTGGGCATGATGATACAGGCCTATAATCCCAGTATTTAGGACACTGACATAGGAGAATCTCAGTTTCAAGGCCAGCCTCAGCAATTTAGCAACCCTCAGCAACTTAGTGAGAGCCTATTTCAAAATAAAAAACAAAGTAGGACTGAGATTGTAGCTCAGAGGTAGAATGCCCCTAGGTTCAATCCCCAGTAAAACACACATGCACGCACGCGTGTGCGCGTACACACACACACACACACACACACACACACACACAAACAAACACACACACACACACACACACACACACACACACACACACACACATGAACTAGGAATTAGAACAGTCTAGCTGCAAAGTTTTCATTCTTGTCTGTTTACTGCCCTAGTCCCAGGGTCCCAGGGCATAGAGGAAATAAAGAATATAAAATTTAATGAAACATTAAAATGTGTGTGATAATTCCAAAACAACTTTAAACATTCCAGCCTGAATGAGTGGGAGAAAATGAGTGGTTTATTGACTAAGATGAAAAGTTGATTTGAACATGCTAAGTTTTAGGTAACCTCAAAGTATTCTGGGTAAAACATGTGGTTGGCCCTTGGGAAACCTGGGAATGTTATAGGTAATATAAAATAATTCAATGCATGGATTGAGACCTATTGAAAGAGAGAGATGATAATTCTTAATTTTCACTATAAAGTAATTTCTTGAGAAAGAAGATCTAAAAAGAAGAGCAGTATTTGAGAAAACTGTCAACAAGAAATGAAGAAATGAACAGCAATCTGAAGATAAAGTAACACAGAATCAAGATCAAAGAAGCTGAAGGAAAACAGGAAACTTGGTTCCCAAAGACTCTGTTATTATTTTTATATTTTATTGGTGCGTTGTAATTATACATCATAGTGAGTTTCAGTCATACAGATATGCATACAGGTCTTGGTATTGTAACGTTGAAATTGAGTCGGAGTTGCAAAGGAGGCAAAATATGGCAAAGTAGTATGATATTAGGCCCCTTTTTATTAAAGTGTCGCTCCCAGGGCAGGGCTATCAGTCTACAGAGTCATGCTGCAGAGAGGAATGAAGGGTATTTATGTAGCCAGGGTCTTGGGGTGAGGCTAGCAAGGCAGGAGAATGCCGGTCCTCTCCTGGCATCTAGAGTCTGCCCATCTCTGCTTCTGGCTTCTGAGGTTCCAACTCCTGTTCCAGCTGCAGGATCCTGTGAGAGGAGGGGGAGGGATCCGACCCATCAGGTATGATTCCCTCCAGGTCTCACCCTGCTAGCTACCCCTCCACATATGTAAGCACATACTAAGCACCATATAATTGTTAGCTGTTGTAATTATTATTCTGTAGTTAGGAACTTGAATCCAGGCAGGGTCTAGGAAATTTATTAGACTCTTATCTTAGGCAACTTGCTTAAAGTATTGCTTATGATAATAATTTTCTGATAAGTATTGTTTGTTGATACAAATAAGTTACTTAATAAACTGATCAGTTTTAGCTTTAGCCACAGCATAATCTGAACTGTTTCTTTCATCAGTTCTTCTCTTTCCCCTCTCCACCTCCCTCCTTCTACCCCCTTCCATTACTCATTCTACTGGACTCTTTCCTCAATTACCTAAACTTCCCTTTTCTCTTTGGCTTCCACACAATGTGAGAAAACATAGGACCCCAGCTTTCTAACACTGGGTGGCCTCACTTAGCATAATATTCTCCAGTTCCATCCATTTTTATCAAATGACACACTTTTGTTATTTTTTATGGTTGAGTAAAATTTCATGTGTATACATATCACATTTTGGTTGTTCATTCATCTGTTGACCAACACCTAGATTGGTTCCATAATTTGGCTATTGTGAATTTTGCTGTTATAAACATGAATGTGTATGCATCACTTTAGTATTCTAACTTTAATTTTTGTTCTTAATGACCACAGAGGGAGAGATTGCCCTGTAGCCCGAAGCCTGGGGAAGCAGACAGGAGAGGAAAGAGAATCAAATCATTCTTGGAGGAGTTTGTCAGCAAAAGAAAGCAAGAAGACAGGGGGCCACTGGAGTAAAGACCAGACTAAGTGGGAGTTTCTATCACTGTAGTTAGTGACCCGTGCAAGAGCTGCAGCTGCTGGGAAACCTGTTCTCACTGGAGACTGGTGCTAGAGAAGAGACTGCCTGTGGAGACGGGGTCTGCCAGTGCTGGGGGGCAGGCAGAAGCTTCCGGCTTTCTGAAGTGGAGGTACCTTCTGTGTGGCAGTTGCAGGGAAGCACAGATAAGTGTAGACTGGTATTAAAGTAAACGAATATGAATGCTGTGCAGGTCACTCTGTCTTGGTCTGCTCTGTCCTTCTGCCCTGTCTTCCCAGACCCAGTGTCCCAGGCTCCCTTGGCATCTGACTTCCCTGACACTTTTGCAGAGGGGAAGTATTGGAGAGATGCAGGCACAGGAGGAGAAGGGCGCTTACTTTGTGGGTCTCATTAGTGTCACTCCTTCATGTCACATGTTGGCTCCATCTGCCAGCTGCTTCAGGCCCTGCCGACACCAGCCTTGCCTCATCCTTCAGTGAGACTAGGAGCCACATAACCACAGGCTATGGCCTTGGATCAGAGGTCCCACCCCAAACTTTAGGGCCCTTGTTCTGAAATCTTAGTTCTGGTAATAATTTAGCATTCTTTCCTTCCAGCCTTCAGGGGACTGACTGTTCAGAGTGACTGCAACTTGGCCTTTGCAATCTTTTAGCCTTCCAATCTAGGATCAGTTTTCTGTAGTAAATTAACTTGTTTAAAATACACAGTTCTCTCTTTTCCTATTGGACCCACTGATATGGTTCTTGGTGCCTGCAGTGGTCTCCGAAGCAGATCTTTGAGTCTATTGGGTTGAGTTTGATGGTCTTTTTAATGGTTGCAGTTTGGTGAAACAGCACTGGAGTGTGCTTACAGGGCTTGAGAAGAAAGAAAATCCAGAAGAGTTAAAAAGGGGGAAGCCAAAAAAGATGACTAGCAGAGTCTATTCCCATTACAGGTTTGCTGGATCTCTAGTCTTCAGTGTTTACCTACCGCTTATCTAGCTGCCTCTGTAAGCTTTCCAGAGCACTTCTATGGCATTTGAAATATATAACCTTTTGAATCCATGTATGATATAGTCACTAAATATATAATTCCAGTCATGCATATCAACTTGCATAATGCTATGAAATTAAAAAAAAATTATTTCTACTTCTGGCAGATAGCCTGGTTAGAAACAGGGCCTGGCTTGCTCCCCAAAGCCCTCTAGGGAGCCAGGCCAGTGGGTAGCTGGAGGCTGGGGACAGGCCATGGTCTCTGCCCTGCAGACACTGGATCCCTCCTGCAGCCCTGGGCAGCCAGGCCCAGGCACTGAAGCACCTGCCCCCACCCTACCTCAGTCCTGTGGGCTGCTGGGCCTCTGGGCCCAAGCCTGCCGGGAAGGGGAGTAGAGCTTAGGTGGGTGAAATGCTTAGCTGGCTATTGAGCAGTTGGTCTTGCTCTGCCAAAGAGAGAAAAGATAGAGTGACAGACCAAAGTTGGTCAATTGGAAATTCACACCACTCTTTGGGAAGATGACTGGCTGTTTGTAGAAGGCCTGAGTATGTAATATGAAAAAGCTGCTCTCAACTTCTCCCCAACTTTTTTTTTTTTTTTTTTTTTTTTGCGGGTCTGGGGATGGAACCCAGGGGCATTCTACCTCTGAGATACATTCACTGCCTTATATTTTTATTCTTTATTTTGAGACAGGGTCTCACTGAGTTGCAAAGGACCTCACTAAGTAGCTAAGGCTGTCCGCGAACCGTGATCCTCCTGTCTCCGCCTCCTGAATGCTGGGATTACAAGCGTGCGCCACCACGCCCAGCATCCCCAACCTTTTAAAAGAAAACTTTTGCTACAGCAGGACATTCTAGCTTTTAAAAACTGATGGAAAATACTGTACTTGCAAATGGCATCATTAAAACACTTCTGTGAACAGTATATTGTCTCTGTTTTTTCCCACTGGGTTAAGGGAATTGGGTGGGAAGATATTGCAAAATTCTGCAAAAGATGTTAGTATGTACTAGAAAATTTTATCTTTCCTATTGCCCTTTATGTTAAATGCATTTATTTAACTTTACTATGCTGTGTACATTGTATATATATACTAGACAAGTAAGTCCTAATTTTATATATCTTATTTCTATATATTAAAGAACTTTCCAATATATGACAAAACTAGAGTTAATAGACTTTTGTACACTTTGTGTTAATCATCATAGAAAGGCTATCTTCTGAAAATGATGGATGGAGGTGAAATTGTAACATTACATCTAAGTGGCACAGGTGCATCTATCAAAAGGTGTTAGCAGAGCAGTGCTGCCCCAGCAGCTGGAGGAAGGAATGCTTTCCTGCCTTTTCCTACTTCTCTGGATGCCTGTATTTCTTAGCTTGTGGCCACACCACTCCAGTTTCCTCCTTCTTTCCCTGCTCTTTTCCTCTTTCTGAGAATTTCCCATACACATGTCTCACTCGGATACACACATATACCCATGCAGACATCCACACCAGGCACACAATAAGATGACTGAATATTAAAGAAATACAGAGAAAGTGAAGAGGAGAGGATATAAAAAGATACTCCATGCAAATAAAAACTCAAAAAGATAGGAACACCTATATTTATATCAGATGAAATAAAATTTAAGTAAAAAAACTTTAAAAATAGGCAAGTAAGATTATTATATGATGGCATAGAGGTCAACTCAGCAAGAAGATATAACAATTATAAATATGTTTGCACCAACATCAAATCACCTATATATAAAAGCAAATATTATAGATCTGAAAGGAAAGAAAGACTACAATACAATATTAGTAAGGAGGCTCAACATTCTACTTTAAGCAATGGACAGAATATCCAGACAGAAAACCAACAAGGAAATATTGAACCTAAAATACATACAAGAATATTTTATCCAACAGCTGCTGAATACACATCCTTTTCATCCACACATGGAACATTGTCCAGATAGGTCATTTCTCGGGCCATAAAAAAGGTCTTAACAAAATTAAGCATATTGAAATAATTATCCTTTGTGAACATAATGACAAAATTAGAAATCGATGTCAGGAGAAACTTTGGAAAATTTTTAAAATGCATGCAAATGAAACAATATGCTTTTGCCTAATCAATGAGTCAATGAAGATATTAGTAGAGAAATTTAAAAATATCTCAAGGCAAATGAAAATGCAAGCACAGCATCCTCATATTTACTGGATGCAGCATAACCAGCATCCTGAGGAATTGGAAAAACAAGACAAACTAAACCCAAAGCAAATAGATGGAAGGAAATGATAAAGTTCAGAGCAGATCTTTAGTGAGACAGAGACTAGAAAAAGAGCAGAAAAATCAACAAAACTAGGAGTTGTTTTTTAATTAAATGAACAAGATCAACAAATCTTTATCTATATTAAGATATAGACCAGACTCAAAATCAGAGATAAAAATGGAAACATCACAAACTGGTGCCACAGAAATCTAGATTAAGATATTTACTCTTAAAAGCTTAGTGTTGATAAATTGGATAACCAGAATAAATAAATAAATCACTACACAAAATCAACTAAAGCTGAATCATAAAGAAATAGAAAATATGAACTGGGTGCAGTGATGCATGCCTGTCATCAAAATACTTGGGAAGTTAAGACAGGAGGATGACAGATTCCAGGTCAGCCTCAGAAACTTAGTAAGGCCTTCAACAGTGTAGCAAGACCCTGTTTCAAAAAAAAAGTAAGAAAGGATTGGAGGTAGAGCTTGAAGATAGAATGCTCATGTACCAAAGAAGAAAAGGAGAGAGAGAGGAAGAGGAGAAAAAGGAAGAGAAAGAGGAGGAGGAGGAGGAAGAGGAGAGAAATAGAAACTCTCAACAGACCAATGAGCAAAAAGACTAAATCAGTAATAAAAAGTCTCCAGCAAATAAAAACTCAGAAACTGAAGGCTTCACTGATGAATTAATCAAATATTTAAAGCTGAATCAAATCAACACTTCTCATGCTTTCAAAAGATTACAGAGAAAGAAATATTTCAAACTCATCTTACAATGTCAGCATTACATTGATACCAAAGCTAGACAATAACACTACAAAAAAAAACACTATAGGCCATTATCTCTGACAAACGTACATGCAAATGTCCTCAACAAAATACTAGTAAACCAAATTCAACAACAAAGTAAAGAGCCTGTCTACTATGATCAAGTGGATTCAACTCTGAATTGATAGCCCAGCATAAGCAAGTCTATATTATATATCACATTAACAGAATAGACAAAAGTCATATGATCAAATTAAGTATATAAAAAAATATGTTTGACAAAGTTTAACTGTCAAACACATGATAAAATTTTAGCAATTTTATGATAAAAATCTTAGCAAAGAAGGTATGGAAGGAATGTACCTTAACATAGTGAAGGCCATTTATAATGAACCCACATCTAACATCATATTCAATGAAAAAGAGTTGAAAGCTTTTCCTTTAAGAATAAGTTAAACAGGACAAGGTTGTCCACTCTTGCTATTTCTATTCAACACAGCACTTGAAGTCCTAGCCAGAACAATTGAGGAAGAGAAAGAAATGAAAGGCTTCCAAATTTGAAAGGAAGTTAAATTGTCTCCGTTTGCAGATGACATGATCTTCTATGTGAAAAATCTTAATGACACCATCAAAAAATTATCAGTACTAATCAACAAATTTAGTGAAGTTGCAGAATACAAAATCAGCATACAAAAATCTTGTATTTCTGAAACAATCTGTAAATTTAGTAGAAAAAAATAAAGAAAAAAATTACAAGAGCTATGATTATACCAAACTAAAAATCTTTTGCCTAGCAATAAAAACAATCAAAAAGAATTAAGTGACAACCCATGAAGTGATGTTTGTAAACCATAAATCTGAGAAAGAGTTAATATCCAAAATAAATCAACTCAACTCAATGGCAAATAAAAACAGCCCACTAATAAGGTACAGAGGGCCTAAATATTTCTCAAAAGAAGACATATGAATTGCCAGCAGTTTATAAAGAAATGCTTGACTTTGCTAATTATACAATAAATACAAATTAAAACCACAATGAGCTATCACTTCACACTTGATAGAATGGTTATTATAAATGTTCTATATCTTGACTGTGGAAAGTTGAGAAGTGCATTGGTCAAGGCTGAGTTGAACAATTAAAAGGTGCATTTTTGTGTATAAAGTTGATGCTGAGAAGAATTAAAATTATCTTTCTTTGCAGATTGCATGATCCTATATCTAGAAGACCCAAAAGCTCAACCAAAAGACTACTAGAGCTGATTAGCCAATTCAGCAAAGTCGCAGGATACAAAATCAACTTAAAGAAACCAGTAGCTTTTCTATTTTCCAACTATGAACCCATGGAGAGAGAAATCCAGAAAATAACTCCATACACAATAACCTCAAAACTAATAAAATACCTAGAAATAAACCAAAGCAAAGATGTAAAAGATCTCTACAATGAAAATTATAAAACATTAAAAAATTGAAGAAGACCTTAAAAGATAAAAGATCTTCCTTGCTGTTGGATAGGCACAATAAATATCATCAAAATGGCTATTCTACCAAAAGTGATCTACAGGAATCAATGCAATTCCTATCAAAATACCAATCAGCCATAAATTTCATATGGAGAAACAAAAGACACAGAATAGCCAAAGCAATTATTAACAATAAGAACCATGCAGGAGGAATAATAATTCCTGACTTCAAATTAGAGTACAGTTATAGTAATTAAAACAGCATGATACTGGCACAAAAACAGGCATATAGATCAATGGTATAGAATAGAAGATACAGAAACTAATCCAAGCACTTATAGTCAATTGTTTTTGTTTCTGTTTTGGTGGTACTGGGGTTCCTGGAAATGCTTCTACCTCTGGGCTACACTCCCAGACCTATTTTTTATATTTTTATTTGAAAACAGGGTCTCTTAAACCAGCGAGGCTGGCTTCAAATCTGTGCAATCCTCCTGTCTCCGCCTCCCAAGTGCAAGGATTACAAGTGTGCACCACCATGCCCGGCAAATAGTCAATTGATTTTTGAAAAAGGAGCCAAATACTTATGCTGGAAAGGAGGCAGTCTTTTCAACAAATGATGCTGGAAAAACTGGCTGTTTGTAGAAAAATGGAACTAAGTTTTTACCTCTCACCCTGCACAGGAATCAACTTGAGATGGAACAAAGGCCTGGAAATTAGACCAGAAACTGAAGTTATTAGAGGAAGGCATAGGTTCAACACTCCAACATATAGGCACAAGTAGAAACTTCCTCAACAAGATTCCCAAAGCTCAGAAAATTAAAACAAGAATTAATAAATCGAATGGCATCAAACTAAAAAGTTTCTGCTCATCAAAGGAAATCAATGTCTAAAGAGAAAGCCAACAGAATGGGAGAAGATCCTTACCAGCTATCCTTCTGACAGAATACTAATATCTATACTATACAAAGAACTTAAAAGACTGTACACTAGGGCATGAGAAGATGGTGGCAGCTACAGTCACAGTGGCGACCACGGCTGCTGAAAAGGACGTGCATTCCTCGGAGAAGCCATGGACACCAGATTTTGGGTTAATATCTGATTGGGACAACTTAAGGAGACATTTCCAGCCGTGACTTCCTATCTAGAATACAGAAGAGAGAGTGGATAATGGCAGAATTAGAAGCAAGATGAAAAGGAGGCACATGCAGTGCAAGAAAAGTGATTTTTGGAAGAACATCCCAGAAGGGATTAGAGAAAAGACTGCCTCAGCCACGCATGATAGGGACTCTTAACAACAAACCTTGTAAGAAAATGATCCAGGTGTGGTGGAGGGAGCACAGCAGTGCTGGGCGGTAAGCCCAGCTGTGCATCCCAGGAAGCTCAGTGCGCCTGGCCACTACATTCCTCTATGCTGTGCTGGGGGCCATGGTGCACTCAGAACAGCAGATCCTACTATATGCGGTGAGGCTGTGGGCCTCTGCTCTTGGAGGGGAGATAAAATCCATTGCTGCTGAGTACTCAATCTCACAACCTCTCCAAAACATACTGTCTTCTCTTATTTAACACACACACACACACACACACACACACACACACACACACACAAACACACACACATGTTGGAGAGGGGCCAAGATAGTGGTGGTGACAGTCAAGATTCAGGAGATGCAGACAAATCCTATCCAATTCACCTGGAACTTAGGGTAAAAAATCCCCGTGAAGGGGATTTTTTGCCACACATGTTTAAAAATTCTGTACATCATATCATGTAAGGAAGGAGCTCAGCAGAGAACTAGGAGGAAGGTGGTGGCGGTGGCAGTGGCAGCAATGGTGGCAGTGGAGGCTAGTATCTGGGAGAGGCAGAGATCTGATCCATCCCACCCTGATCTTCTGAAGAAATTACCCCAAAGGTAGAATGCTACTGCCACACATGCTAAGGAATTCTGGACAACATGCAGTGTGGGAAAAGTGTTTGGGAGAGAACGGTGCCCACTGTTCTATCTCACAGAAATTTCGAGAGCCTGTCTTGATCCCTACATAGTATCTCTTTTTTATCTTTTCTATAATAACTATATACTTTTAAAAAGTCAATAAAGCACTTTTACTAGTGTAGTCTCCTTCATAAAACTGAATGGAGTAGAGCAATGATTAGTTCTTCCTTATTTTTCAAATGGAGAAATGGGCTCAGAGAGGTGACTTGCTCAAGATATAAAATAACTTTTTTTTTTGCTGGAAGATTCTACAGTTGATGGAGATGAGTATTTTTAGTATTTTGTTTATCTTCTTATTTGGTTATTTTTATTTTTCATTTTTAGTACTCAGGATTGAACCCAGGGGCATTCTGCCCCTGAGCTATACACTCAGCCATTTTAATTTTTATTTTTTACTTTGAAACAGGGTATTGTTTAGTTGGGGCAATCGAGGCTGTCTTCAAATCTACAATCCTCCTGTCTCAGTCCCCCAAGTACTGGGATTACAGCCACACACCATCATGTTGGTTTATTTGGTTCATTTATTCAATAGAATTGCAAATGTATGCATACTACATTTCAGATATGCAGGCAAATTTGTTTTTTAAAAAATTATGTCTGAGCTGGACGTGGTGGCGCACATTTGTAATCCCAGCACTTGGGAGACTGAGACTGGAGGATAGCGGTTCACGGACAGCTTCAGCTACTTAGTTAGACCCTTCACAACTTAGTGAGACCCTGTTTCAAAATAAAGAATAAAAAATAGGGTACAGGGTGTAGCTTTGAGGTCGAGTGTGTAATGTGCTAATTCAGTGGGGGTTTTGCAAAAGAGGCAAACACCAGGTTATTATAAGTAGCTTTAGTCAGCCTAATCACCTGGTGCCTTTGGGTGAGTCTGCTGGCCATGGGGGAAGGGACCGATTAGCCTGAGGTTAGCAGAGTTGGCCAGTAGTCCCGGTCAGTCAGCAGAATCACGTGGCAGAGTGGAAGTATCAATTTTTAAAGGTGGAGTTAAGGTGAGGCTAGCAATGTGGGAATGCCAATTCTCTTGTGACATCCATAGTCTTGTGACCTCTGGAGTCTGCCTTGCAGTGCCCTAAGTCTCATGGCATCTCCGCTCTGACTTCCGGGGCTCTGCCTCTTGTCCCCACTGCTGGGTCCTGTGGGGCAAGGGAGGGACCCGACCTATCATCCCGGCCTTTTGGTGATATTGGGCGAAGACCGAGTCCATAACTACTTCCTGCTGTCAGGGGACAATGTAGGGGGCCCCTTGGCTGGGAGCGGTCAAGTCCTTAGGATATGGTCAGGTGGGAGTATGGCTGCAGTGGAAGTTGGAGGTTACCCTGGACAGCTTGGTAATGCATGTTCGAATAAACTTTAACAGATGAGGAGCTATTAAAAGAAAAGGCAAATTGTGAAAGCAGGTCCTGGGAAAGGCAGAAGTCCATTAGCTACTGGCCTTTGCCTGAAAGGGAAGGAACCCAGCATCTGCTGGCCTTTGGAACTCTTCCAGATATGGCGTAGATTGTAACTATCATGTTTTTTAGATTTTGGCTTAACCTGGTCAGAGTTTAGACATTTTCTTCCATTAGACTAGATTTATTAATATAATAGCAGCACTTTTCCTGAGAAAAAGACATACACCACCCTTTTCAGCAATTCTCTTCACTACACTAGATTCATTAATGTAATAGGAGCATTTTCCCTGAGAGAGACACACGCCACTCTTTTCATCAGTGCATATGTATGGGTCAGTCTGGTCAAATGGAAAACATGCTATTGGGTCAGGAGCATCAGTAACAGATTTTAGAGAGTTTAATACGTATGACTGTCTGGCATCCAGAGAGGGAGACCGCCATATTATATAAAAAGTGGACCTGCTGAAATAAAAGCATTTAACAGAATTATGCCGAGAAAAATGGAGCTTATTGGGCCCCAAAACTGTACAAAAGAATTTTTCATGAGGATGTTGTAATGGAGCCCTTTTTAGCCAAGTAAGGTGTGCCAGTTGGGGTCCCCCAGCAGTTTGGTTGCAGTAGGTGTGGTGAGGATCATTGCAAAAGGCCCAGCCCACCATGGTTAGAGATGTTTTGGTTAGAGCGACTTGAGGAGGACTTGATCCCGTCTTAAGGGTCTTGACTGCTGGGTGTGGAGCTGCTTCCTCAGTGCTAGGTTGGGGAAGATATTGGTCAGCATGTTCCCTAAGGAGGTGCCTGAGAATAGACAAGTAAGGAAGATAGGAAGTCAAAGGAGGGGTCCCAAAGGAAGAGCAAGATTAAGTAAAAATGGGTGACCATACAGCAGTTCAAAGGGGCTCATAAAGGTGGGCTTTGAGGTGTGGCCCTTACACAGGCCAGAGCCAGTGGTAGGAGTTCAGGCCATGATACCCACAGCTCCAGGGAAAGTTTTGTTAGATGGTTTTTAAGAACCCCACTCATTTTTTCTACCTTTCCTGATGACTGCAGTTGATATGGGATGTGGAGCTTCCAAGAAGTGCCAAGGGCCTCTTCCACCTGTTGAGTAACCTTAGAAATAAAAGCTGGTCCATTATTAGACTGTAAGGAATTAGGGGGTCCAAACTGAGGGATGAGGTCCGAGCATAGAACATTGGCCACCATGCTGGCCATTTCATCCTTTGAGGTAAAAGCCTCCAACCAACCTGTTAGGGTGTCTACCATGGTAAGAAAATATTTTAGTTTTTTGTGAGAAGACATTTGGGTGAAGCCAATTTGCCATTCCTGTCCTGGCAAGTGTCCTCTCATTTGGTGCTTAGGAAAGGAGGGGTGAAGGCCTCCTTGGGGAGAAACAGCGGTGCAAGTAGAACAGGAGACACTGACTTTACTAATCAGCTGTTGCAGGAGAGGGGAATAAAACAAGGGACTTAGGAAATGTTTAAGTGCCGTAGGTCCCATGTGTAGGTAATTATGTCTTAGGTTTATAACTGCTTTGGCCTGAGCCTCAGGCAGGGCAATTTTGTCCTGTAAAAGAGGGCCTGTGGTGCATGGGCGATTGGCTTACCTGCTACCTTGAGAGTTACCCCGGCCTGGCAAGGATGATCAAGGTTGAGGAGTCTGGAAGCCATAAATCTTTGGCCAGGCCAAGTAGGGACAGCAGCAGGGCCTGGTCTGGAAGGGTAGTCCCCCTGTATTGAGGCACCTGTGGCTCATTGCTTTTCCAAGGGCACTGTTACACAGGTGATGGTCTGGTTGGTGGCCATGGGCTTGCCACACTTGAAGCAGGTTGCTGGAAGTAGTTGTTGTTGCTGTCCTCCACCCCTAGGTGGTGCTCCAGAGGAGTGAACCACCACCACCAGGTACAAGGTAGCTACCAGGGATCTGCCTTTTGGCAAAGTTGGAGTGTACACTCCATTTCAGCCTGTTCCTCTTGGGAATTAAAGACTTTAAATGCCATGTTTACCAAATCTCAGATAGGAGTTTGAGGACCATCATCAGACTTTCTTAATTTTTTGAATATCAGGAGCTGATTGCCCAATGAAATGGGTTGCCAACACCACAATTCTGCCTCAGTAGATGGATCTAAGTGGGTATAAAGGGTAAAAGTCTCCTGCAGCTGATTAAGAAAAACAGCTGGTTTTTCATCTGGACCTTGGGTTTCATCTGGACCTTAAGTTTATTGTAATTAACCACTTTATGGGAAGCATCCCGCATGCCATCAAGAAGGCACAGTATCATATGGTCTCTCATTTTTATTTCTTCACCCCTACCATTAGGGGCTGGCTGATAATCCCAATGAGGATCCTAAGAAGGAACCACAGCTTCTCCTGTAGGGAATGCTGAGTTGGTTAAATGAGCCTAGTCTGCCCATTCCTGCGCAATCTTTACAATACGATCATGTTCATTCGGTGTTAAAGCAGAGGTTAAAATAACATGAAGATCCCACCATGTTAGATTATATGCTTGCACAATGTATTGAAATTCTTTAATAAAACCAGATGAACTGGTGGAAAAAGAACCAATTTTTTTTTCAATTTGAACAAGGTCAGGTAGGGAGAAAGGAACATGGACATGGACTATGCCTTCTGCAACAGCCACCTTGTGAAACAGGTCCCAGAGAGAAGGGGGGTCCCTGGAACAAGTACAGTAACCTATGGGGGAAGGCAAGGGGAAGGTAAGGGTTGGTCTCTTAAGGGAGGATGGTGGGGGGAAAGGAGTGGGTTAGAGTGGGAGGCTGTCCTAGGATAGGATAATGGTTGGGGCGGTGAGGAGAGATTCTGTAGATCAGGACCCTCAAAGAGTGATGCCTGAAACCCAGCAGGGTCAGACGCTGGCACCCACATGTCGCCACAAGATGGTGACTGAGCCTGTGACTCAGAAAAATTGCAAACTGGTGCATGCCAAGATGGCAACTGTGAGTTAGCCTGTGACTCAGCAAGACCACCAGATGGAGTCTGTACGCCACCATGTAGTGACCAAGATGGCAACTGCATAACATCACAAGGTCACAACTGTGTAACGTCACAAGATGGTGACCAAGATGGTGACTGTGACGTCACAAGGTAGTGACTAATCGCCATCACAAAATGGTGCTCTCAGGAAAATGGTGGTTGATGGGGGGAAGCAGTTGGAGGAACAGGAGTGCAAGAAAAAGAAAGCCTGGACATAAAGGACTTCTGACCATGTTCCAGACTACTTACAAAAGTTGCTGATTCCAGTCAGGGTATTAAAGTCCAGAGTTCCATTTTTGGACCACAGTGACTCATGATTTTGAAATTCTGGCATCCCATGTGTGGTTGGTGGGTGAGAATAAAGAACAGAAAACAGGCATCCCCATTTTCCTGATCCATCACTGAGAATGGAGTTTCTCACCCGAAGAGCCCAGTCATCACTGGGGTCTAATGGGTGAATGGTCCCAGTGGATCAGAGAACAATGGGTCACCAAGCACTTGGATTTTAAGTCCCAGTGGACCGACAGAGTACCCAAGTCCAGAGAGGAACCTGCTGACCAAAGGAAGGGGAAAGAGCTTACCCTGTTTGAAAGACCTCTGCAGGGTGCAGGAGTACTGAGCCAGCACAGCAGCGGTAAGTGCATGGCTGTGGTGTGCACAGTGGGGCCTGAGCAGCTGTGGGGCACATGCCACCCAGCGAGCCTGGTGGTGGCAGGGCTGAGCAGCTGGTGGTTGTGCACCACCCAATTAGCAGAGGCATGGGACCTTGGGGCACAGGAGCGGCTCGTGGGTGCGTTCCACCCAGTGAGTCTGGCAAAGGACCTTGGAGTGTACCCAGTCTAAAAAAAATGGTTGGTTCAATTGAGAGTTGGGTCGGAGAGTCTGGGGCTCAAGGAGGAGTACAGCAATAAAAAAAAAAGAGAAAAATACAAAAATCCTCCTGGGTTTCATGCACCAAATGTAATGTTGAAATTGAGCGGAGGTTTCACGAAGGAGGCAAACACCAACCAGGTTATTAAAAGTGGCTTTAATCAGCCTAATCAACTGACACCTTCGGGCAAGTCTGGCCATGAGGGAAGGGACCAATGAGCCGGCCAATAGTCTGATCGGTTGGCAGAGTCACACAGCAGAGCAGCAGTACCAATGTTTTAAAGCAGGGGAAATGCCGATTCTCTTGTAACATTCATAGTCTCAAGATCTCTGGAGTCTGCTTCACAATGCCTGGAATCTCGCAGCATCTCCGCTCTGGCTTCAGCGGTTCTTCCTCCTGTCCCTGCTGTGGGGTCCCATGGAAGAAGGGAGGGACTCGATCTATCAGAGTGCCCCTGGGTTCCATCCCCAGACCCGCAAAAATAAAATTATGTCTAAAACAATTGTGGGTCCGTGCAATGATTTAAGTAATCATTTTAGGTTGTGCCCTTTATATTTTAGTAAAAACAAATGCTCAGTCCCTTGGAGTCTCCCTAACTCTCTCCCAGGGCATTCAGCAGAAGGAAGACTTCAGCACCACCTGAGAGCACAGCTCTGCAAGGGATGTCCTCCTTGCCTACAGTAAACCAGCTGGCAGTGGTGTTCCTACCTGCCTGGGTGCTACTTGCCTGCAGCACTTATTGCAGAGGCTCTCACCTGGTGGAACTTGTGTTCTGCTGTATCGTGGCAGGGTGGAGTCAGTATTATTCTGATTGAACACCACTCACCTTTGCTCTCACCAGTGTAGCACACCTCATGACCACCACGTGGCCTCCTACTGCGCTATTTCTTCCCAAGCCCAGGTTGGGAATCTGGTTAGGCCTCACTAATCCAGACCCTAAGCTCTTCAGCCACCTGAGTTCTCAATCATTCCCCTCCTCTTCTTGGCTCTGCCCTGGCATAAGGAGATAAAGAAATATTTAGTTACTGTCCCTGCCTTGCAATGTAACCAAAAACTTGAAGGTGCTATCTAATCACACTGATTTGCCAAGTTAAACTTTAATGTGGCTCTGTCCCAAGATACTTTTTTCAGACATCCAAACAAGGATCAGTAACTCCCTTCTCCCTACAGCATTTCCAGTCCTGAAGCCAGAGAGGAGAAGTGAAGGCATCTAGATATTCTCTGCTTTTCCTTCTCCCTCTCCTCTTTTCATCTCACACACCCTGGTACAGTGGGGCCACCTTCCCTTTCTCTCTCTGCATCACCTCCTCTTCCTGTCATCAGGCAGCCAGCCCTGGCTGTCGGGGGCACAAGGGAGAGGGTTTCCACTGTGTCAAAAGTCTGAGTCTTTGACATATTTGTGAATGCACATTAAGTACACGAGAAGGAGGGAAGGGGTAGGGAATGGGGTGGGAATTGGGGAAGGGCTAAATGAGTGATGTGTACATGTATGCCTCTACCATATTGTACCCCACTAAGGCATATGACTATAATACATCAATAAAAAAATTAAAAAATATAACCAAACCTGACAGTTCTACTTGGTTTATATATTCCTTCATTTACACACACACACACACACACACACACACACACACACACACACAGAGTTTGAGTTTTCTCCTGGCTTTAAAAATAAAGAAAGGAATTTGAAAAATTGTCTTCCCTAAAAACTTGGCTTTTAAGCTGGGCATGGTGACACATGCTTGTAATCCCAGCATTTGGGAGACTGAGACCAGAGGATCATGTTTCTCTGCCAGCCTCACCTACTTATTGAGGCCCTTTGCAACTCACTGAGAACCTGTTTCAAAATAAAGAACACAAAATAGGGCATAGGGCTAAGGGTGTAGCCGGAAGGTAGAATGCTCCTGGGTTTCATACCCAGTACTGCGTGCGCGCGCGCGCGCACACACACACACACACACACACACACACTTGGCTTTTAAGTTTACTGTGTTCCAAGTCCTACTTTAAGTGCCAGGAAGTAAACATCAACAATCTTGATTTCCATTTCCATGACCTCCAGCCATAGGGATGTTTCAGGTCAATATAGAAGAAAGTTGAAGAAGATAATACCATGGAAAAACAAACAGCTCTACCCAGAAGGCTATGCAGAAATGGGTGGAAAATTTCAACATCTTTCAAATGCCTTATTGCCAAATCTGAAGGGCATGCTGTTGAGTGGGAATGTCTGCTTTCTCTCTGGAAACCCATTTTTTAAATCTGGAATCTGAACTTTATCAGATACTTACTAATAAAGTTTACAGGGCCCTCATAGCTGCAGTGTTAGTTACTGTGTAAAAAATAAATGAAAAGCTCCAGGTCTTTCATAGACAAGAACTCCCAGACATGCTCACACACTACTAACACATAACCCTCCGTGGCTTTCCCTTCATGTTCACCCTATTTACACTGCTGCTCAAAGTAAAGAAAAAAAAAAAAGGATCATTCCCTGTGACCATGTTCCAGGTGGAATGACACCAACCATATCAACTGAGCTTCCAAGTTCACACTCTTACCAAGAAAACCAAAAACACAGGACCCTGCTTTCTACTTGGCACAGCATGTAGTAACTTGGAAAGAAGCAAAAGATCAAGAAAAGTGCCCAATCTGTGGAGTCAGAATTTCCTGGCTTATTTCTAGTAATGTTACAATACGATTGGAATAATTAACTTACCAACAAAGTTTCAGAGCATACTGTGCTTGGGTTCCTTATAGAAAATAATATTCTTAAGAGACTGAAAATTTCAATGAAAGTTTATCATAAAGCAAATTTGCAAAACTATCCTAAAAGCAAATAGATAATTGAAAAAATATACATGTAAACCTATTATGTAGAACATGAAAATATTAGTAAGTAGAACAAAGAAAGAGGATATAGTTTTCCTCCTCATACCACAAACTCAAACCTTTTAACATCTGCTTCCATGTATTTATTCTTTAATTTGAATTGCATACTCTTAATTAATTCAGTATTACATTATAACCCATAAAGAATATAAAAAAGTTTAAATATTATGCCATTTTAGATCACTAAACATCTCAGGGCATAAATATTCCATATTCTTTTTAAATATATGAAGACTTACAAAATGAATAACTAGGCTATAGACAAAACTCTTATTAGCTCCCAAGAATAGAAATTGTATAAGTCAGACTGAAAAGTAGATGAATTTTGAAATGGAGCATTTCAAAATGGGGCATTCTGGTTGAACCCAGAATCATTCTACCTCTGAGCTATATCACCAGCCTTATTTTATTTTTTATTTTGGAATGGGGTCTTGCTAAGTTGCTGAGACTGAACTTGTACCTGCTATCCTGTCTTTCTAGAAAAGATAATGTATGGTGCATATTTTGGCTAGACATAGAATAAGTGAAAAGTGGTAGTCAGGGGAGATAATTTTTTTTTGTTGTATTGGTTTTTTTTACTTTTTTTTCTTTTTTTTTTAACAATTTTTTAAATTGAACATAAATAGTATACATTTACACTATATTTGGTGCCCTCTCCCCCCCACCCCCGTCTTCCCTTCCCCCCTCCCACCAATGGTTGTCCAGGTTAACCATGTCTTATTCATAATTTTACACATGTTCAGGTGTAGACCCTCATTAATCAAGATAGGCCTTCCTCCTCTCCTATCTTACCATCCAAACTTAGCTAGTATTTCCCCGTCAATATCTGGAGTCCCACTGGTATTATTGAACATAAATAGGATACATTTACACTATATTTGGTGCCCTCTCCCCCCCGCCCCCATTTTCCCTTCCCCCCTCCCACCAATGGTTGTCCAGGTTAACCATGTCTTATTCATAATTTTACACATGTTCAGATGTAGATCCTCATTAATCAAGATCGGCCTTCCTCCTCTCCTATCTTACCATCCAAACTTAGCTAGTATTTCCCCTCCAATATCTGGAGTCCCACTGGTATCCTTTGTGTTTCCTAGTTTGGGCATATTAGAGGAAACATATGTATCTTTTCCTTCTGTGCTTGGCTGATCTCACTTAACATAATGTTCTCCAGGGCTTTCCATCTTCTTGCAAATGATATAATTTTGTTCTTCTTTATGGCTGAATAGAATTCCATTGTGTGTATTTCCCACAGTTTTGCTATCCATTCATCTGTTGATGGTGATCTGGGTTGGTTCCATATTTTGGCTATTACAAATTGTGCTGCTATGAACATAGGTATGCATATGTTGCTGTATTTCTCTGAATTCAACCCCTTTGGAAAGTACCCAGGAGTGGTATAGCTGGATCATATGGTGGATCTATTCCCACCTTTCTTAGGAATCTTTTGAAAAGCACATAGGATCTAGCTATATGCCACTTTATAACCTTGTTTATATTTCAAAGATACATTTTTTGCTATCTCTATTAAACATATTACTGGGAGTCCTAGCCAGAGAAATTTGGGTAGAAAAACAAAGAAACAAAGAAACAAACTATCCAAATTAGAAGTAAAATTGACACTGATGATGACAAGATTAGATTGACAGGCAGATAGATGACCCTATGTATTCCAAAAACGTGATGAGAACCTAATTGTCAAAATTAATTCAGTAAAGTTGCCACATGTAAAACCAATATACAAAATTCAAACAAGAAAACAATTCCATTTACAATAGCATCAAGAAGAATTAAGGAGACTTCTGGGAAGATGGCGACCAAGAAAAGCAGCATTTATGAGCCCTGCTAATATTTGATCTCTATTGCCACAAAATCAGTGCTTTTCATAGCTAGAAAACACCATCAGCAGAGAAATAAAAACTGTAAATACAAAGGACAGAGAAAACGAAGGCTAGAAGAACAACCAGAGACCAGAAAAGAAACTAGACGGCATTGCGGCGGCAGAGCCATGCCATCACCATCTTCTCTCATAGCACCAGGCTCCAGCAGCTGCGGATCCAGCAGCTGTGGGTCATCCAGGTGTAATTCAGCAGTTTTTTCAGCACAAAGAATGTCTAAAACTCCTAGTGGCCAAGCTCAGCATGCCCTCCATGGACTCAGAATGGAGCTCAAAACCAGAAAAGAAATACGCCAGCCTCACGGCCGAGGGCATGACAGCAGTGCTATGTTGCCGGTGGAAGCAGCAAGTTCACCACATCCATGACAGCTCCAGATCAGCGCACTCAACAACCACCAAATCCACCACAGCAATCTTGGAAACTACCTCTTCCACCTCTTCTGGATGGTCCTGAAGCTTCTGAATCATGGGTATCTTGATAGCCTATAATATTAAAACACACACACAAAAGAACAACACAAAAAAGTAACAACAAAGAAATCTTGGGGACATGGTGATCAAATTTAAGTTGTGCATAATTCAATAGCTTTAAGTAAATACTTTAAGCATTAATGGATAGTTACTAAAAGCAAAGCCAGTATTGATCAATAAATAAATGTTCAAATTTACTAATATGAATTTCTATGACTAGAAAACCCCACTGCTTGCTTCAAGGATCAAAACTAAAATTAAGTAAAGGGAAAAACTGTCAATTGAAAAAAAAATACTGAAAGGTGCCCAACTGCACCATTAGCTGTATTCCTACAATCTACAGAAGGATCAAATAAATTTTAGGCTTATATTTGCTTCTCACAGAAAATAATAAGTATCTTAATCAAAGCACAGCCAAGTAAGAACATAGACTCACTTCCTGTTATAAAGTTTGTTTTAATTCAAATGAAACAATAAATAAAAGAAGAATTAAATACTTAGGAATAAATTTAACCAAGGAAGTAAAAAAATCCTTTGTACAGAAAACTACAAAACAGATGAGAGAAACAAACAAAGAAGAAAAATAAATGGTAAGATGTCCTGTTTATGATTTTAAGGAATTAATATTGTTAGCAATTTATAGATTCAATAAAACCCATTGAATTGATTATTTCTGAGGATTTGGGGATTGTACTAAGTACCGGGGGCTGAACCCAGGAGTGTTGAAAAATATGAAAGAATATTCATTTCCAACATTCAGGTCAAAATTAAGAAAACTTGACTCAAAGAAACAAAAAAAACCTTTGGATTTAATTGGCTAAGCTCTCATTCCCTTAATTATAAAGGTATTTTTTTTATTTCAAGTAGTGGAACTGACCCCACTTCTTTAAATGGCTAGCATTCACTCACACAGGTTTGCTCAAGCAGGGCCAGTTCTGAATGCTTTGCTTGATGTTGAGATTTTATTAGGAGAGTTTAATATTGTTATTCTTTAACAACCATATCTCTACATTTTATGAGGATTACTAGATAATGTTATGGCATGGCAGGTATAATTCATGGGTGCTATTCATAGCAGACTTGGGAATGTAAGAAAATATAATACAAGCATCTTACCATAAATTTATGATAAACAGAAAAAAATAAAGTATTTTTAAAATAAATTTTTATTGGTGCATTTTAGTCATATTTCTTAATAGGATAAAATACTTGAGATATACATGCAGACATCACCCAAACAGCCCTTACCCAATCCCTAACCCCTAACCTCCTCCTCCCTCCTTCCCATGCTTAGTTTCCTGATTAACTTCGATATGTTTAAGTACATCATTTGCTTAAAAGAATTTTCCTCTTCCCCCTTCCATCCCCTCAGATAGGTCACTATAATTGTTCTTCTATAGGATCTCTTCTTCATCTAGAGTTCCTCCTGTTACCCATTTCTCCCTAGTTTTTGCACATTAGGGAAAGCATCTGGTTTCTTATTTTTTGTGATGTTTTACTGCAAATGCCATAATTTTGTTCTCCTTTATGGCTGGGAAAATTCCATTGTGTACACATCTCAGAGTTTTGTAATCCACTCATCTGTTGAAGGACATCTTGGCTGGTTCCACAGTTTGGCAATGGTGAATTGTGCAGCTATAAACATGGTTGCTCATGCATTAGTTTGGTATTTTGGTTTCCATTCTTTTTGGTAGATACCCAGAGGTGGTATTGCTGGGTCATATGGTAAGTTTGTTTTCTTCTTCTGAGTTCCTTCCATACTGTTTTCCAAAGTGATTGCATTAATTTTTTTTGTGTGTGTTCAATTCCAACTTTCTTTTTTTAACTTTTTTATTTTATTTTTTATACATTTACTTATTTATTTACAGAAAAATCTATCCTAACATGAAATATGAACTCTAAACACCCAAAAATATCAAAAAGAACACAGCTAGAAGATGTACAATTTCTGATTTCAAACCTTATAATGCAACAATAATCAAAAGAGTATAGTACTGCTATAAAGGCAGATATATAAACCAATAAAGTAAAATAAAAAGCCTAGAAATAAGTTCTTCCATATATGCTTAAGTTATTTTTGACAAGGTTTCCAAGAACATTTGGTGAAGGAAATAATAATCTTTTCTCTAAATATTGTTGAAAAATAACAATTACATGAAAAGGCATAAAATTGGACCCTTACCTAACATCATATACAAATATTAACTCAAAATAGATAAAAGAACTAAGTATAAATCTTAAGACTATAAACTTTTAGAAGAAAACCTGTGTCATAAAATTTCACAACATTGAAATTGTCAGTGATTTCTTGGATATGATTCCAAAGGCACAGGCAACAAAAGAATAAACAAACAAACTTCATAAAAAATAAAAAAATGTACATACAAAGACAATGTAAACATAATTAAAAGTTACTGATAGAATGGGATAAAATATTTCCAAATGCTATATCTGAAGGTGTATTAATATTCCAAATAGCAATCCTAAAAGTTAGCAACAATAAAAGCAAACAATACAATTTAGAAATAGGTAAAAGACTAAAATAGGTAATGAATCTCCAAATATTTTTATATGACCAATAAACACATGAATATCACTCATCATTATCATAATATAACTAATAATTAAGAAAATACAAATAAAAACTATAGTGAAATGCTACTTCACATTTGTTAGGATGGCTGCTTAACATGAATTACCTTGCTCCAGCCCTTTACCTTGAATTTACTATATTTACTTGTAAAGTGTGTTTCTTGTAAGCAGCAGATGGATGCTTACATCCATTAAAAACATGGTTTTTAATCCATTTTGCCACTTTATGTCTTTTTATTGGGGAGTTGAGGCCATTTACATTCAGTGTGATTAGTGAGAGGTAACTTTTAATTCCTAACATGTTGAGATTTTATTTCTGTTTGAAATACTGTTTATTCTTCTTTGTTAGTTGTCTGCTGGATAGAAAATCTTGTTTCTCTGGTTCTGGTGTGTATTACCTATTTCTTCTTTGTAGTTAATCTCTTTTGAGTATTTTCTCTAGCACTGGTTTTGAAGACAGAAATTCCTTCAGTTTCTGTTTGTCATGGAAGTTTCTTATTTCCCCATCTAATTTGATAGATAGTTTTGCTAGGTAGGAAATTTTTGGCTGGAAGTTGTTTTCTTTCAGAGTTTGGAATATGTTATTCCAAGCCCTTCTGGCTTTCATAACTTGGTTTGGGAAGTCTGGAGTGATTCTAATTGGTTTGCCTCTGAACATCACTTGGCCTTTTGTTTTTGTTGCCTTTAAGATTCTCTGCTTGGCTTCTACATTGGTCATTTTGACAATTATGTGGCGTGGGGAACCTCTTCTCTGATTCTGTCTAAAGGGAGTTCTATAAGTTTCCTGGACCGGTGTATCAACCTCTTGCTCTGTTTGGAAAATTTTCTGCTATTATTTCTTTGAAGAGATTATTGATCCCTTTGGTTTTGCCTTCTTTTCCCTCCTCTATTCCGATTATTCTTGGGTTAGCTTTCTTTCAATGTCAGATTCCTGCTGTCTGATTTTTTTTCTAAGTTATAAATTATGCATTCGTTTTTGGAGTGATCATCTTCTAGGAGCAAGATTCTATTCTCCATGTGGTCTAATAGATTGCTTACAGTTTGAATTGATGCCTTTACTTCAATGATTGCATTCTTTATTTCTTTTAGACTCTGAATTATTTTCGAAAGTCCTGTATTATTTCTACACTTATATTCCTGATTTGGTCTTCTGGAGATCTCTGAATTTCTGTGTTATCAGGTTCTGATAATATGGGGTTGTGGGCATGCATTCATTGCTCTATTGTTGTTCCTCTTTCCCATGATTTCAGAAGTCTGTGCCTTCTCTAGGTTCTTCCCTGGGTCACTACGACTTCACTTAGGGCGCTCTAGATCTAGAGTCTGTGGTAATCTTAGTCACCACTACTCCTTTACAGGGTTGTATCGCAAAGTCTCAGACCCAGGGAGTTAATTGAGGCTGCACGAGACTGTTGGGGGGGGGGGCTGGGCATTTTCCCACAGGGAGCTGCAACTAGAGTGTGGTATCTCTCACACCGCTACTCCTTCACTGGGTTGGTGGTTATTGTGTGTACTCCTCTGGAGCTGTCGCGGGCCTGGTGAACTCGCAGCCACTGCCGGCAATATGGAGCCATTGCCACGCCCTCTGCTGTGAGGCTAGCGTATTTCTTTTCTGGTTTTGAGCTCTGTTCTGAGTCCCTGGAAGGTGTGATGATCTTGTCCCCTGGGAGTTTTAGACGTTCTTTGCACTGGAAGAACTGCTGAATTCCACCCAAATGGTCCACAGCTGCTCACTTTAGCTCCTTGTTTTGGTATTTTTTTTTCTTGAGGTACTGGGAATTAAACTCAGGGTTATTCTATCTCTGAGGTATGCTCCCAAGACTATTTTATTTTTATTTTGGACAATTGTCTCACTAGAATGTTGAGGCTGGACTCTAACCTGTGATCCTCTTATCTTATGCTCCCAAGTACTGGGGTTACAGGCTGCACCACCACACCCAGCTAGAGGTTTAATTTTTTGTACTTTTTGTGTGTGGTACTAGGGTTCCTGGAAGCCCTTCTACCTCTGAGCTACACTCCCAGTCCTATATTATATTTTTATTTGGAAACAGAGTCTCTTAAGCCAGCGAGGCTGGCTTCGAAACTGAGCAATCCTCCTGTCTCCACTTCCCAAGCACGGGGATTACAAGCATGTGCCACCACGCCTAGCTTTTATGTACTTTTTGATCATTTGTTTTTATTTTATAGATTGTTAATTCATTTTCATTGCCAATTCTTCTTTGAGAGTTTTGGATTTTCTTCTTACTGAAGTGTGAGAAATCATTGCAGAAGGTATGTTAACCATTTATATTTAATTTTCAATATTTTTCAAGTCATCATTGGCAGTTATGAGATTTTTATGAGTCTTTTATTCATAGTTATGTGTTTTTTATTATTAGTGGTATACATCTGATTGTGTGTGTGTGTGTGTGTGTGTGTGTGTGTGTGTGTGTGTATAGCTTAAATCTCTCTGGTTTTTATTCAGATATATGGAATTAGATAGGGACATGATCCAGTAACCCAATGCATATTATTGAATCATGTCTTTTTGAATTGATTAAAATGTCAACTTTATCATATATTAAATTCTTCCATATATTTGGTTCTATTTAGGGGCTACCTAAATTTGTCCTTCTGGGTGGTTTCTCTGTTACTGTAAAGATAGTTTTACTTTTTTTTTTTTTTTTTTTTTGGTGGTACTAGGGTTCCTGGAAACCTTTTTACCTCCGGGCTATACTCCCAGACCTATTTTATACTTTTAAATTTGGAAACAGGGTCTCTTAAGCCAGCAAGGCTGGCTTTGAACCTGTGTGATCCTCCTGTCTCTGCCTCCCAAGTGCGGGGATTACAAGTGTGCGCCACCACGCCCGGCAATAGTTTTACTTATAATTTTATTTTCTATTTGTCATTGGTATACAAAAGTGCACTTTTATTAATGATCTTTTTAAACTTAATTTAAAAAATCATTTGGGAACGTGAAATATTTCTTCTTTATTTTCTAATTTTTTTGAGGTACTGGGGATGGAACCCAGGGGCATTTTTATCTCCAATCTTCACCCCCAGCCATATTTTTTAGTCCTTTTATTTTTGAAACAGCATCTCACTGAGTTGTGAAGGGCCTTGCTAAGTAGCTGAGGCTGTCTGCGAACCGCGATCCTCCAGTCTCTGCCTCCCGATGCTGGGATTATAAGCATGTACCACTATGCCCAGCTCCTTTCTAATTTTTAATTTTTTTTTCTTTTTCTTCAGGCATCAACATATTTTTTAAAATTTTATTTGGTACATTATAATCATACATCTTAATGAAGTACAAGATGGTAGAGACATACATGCACACATCACTCATTAGGCCTTTTTCCAATTTCCATTCCCTTCCTGGTCCCTCCTTTCTCTTGTTTGGCTTAGTGATTAACTTTTATATGTTTGTGAATATACATCATGTACATTAGAGTTCCGCTTACCCCTACCAATCCCCCTCAGTTAGGTTGCCTGTTTTTGCTCATCTATGGTTTCTTCTTTTTTGTCTAGAGTTTCTCCTATGACCCATTTTCTCCCTAGCTTCTGCATATTAGGAAAAGCATCCAATCTTTTACATTTTGTGCCTGAATAATCTCACTCACCATGTCTTAAGTATTTTACTTCTTTTTTGTGTGTTTGGTACTGGGATAGAACCCAAGGGCATTCTACCTCCAAGCTATGCCCCAGCTCTATTTTTTTTTATTCTTTATTTTGAAACAGTGTCTCATTGAGTTGCAAAGAGCCTCATTAAGTAGCTGAGGCTGGCCATGAACCTGGATCCTCCTGTCTTGGCCTCCCAAATGCTAAATATTTTATTTCTTATTGTTACCTCTTTTTGTTTTTTTTTGTCCAGTATGTCCAGTAAACACTGAATAAAGGTTGTATTTATATAAATATTCTTGTTTCTTGGTCAATTTCAATAATTTATTATGAAGTATAATGTTTGCTATAGATTGATATATAGATATGTTTTATGAGCACAGGAAATTTCTTTAAAATCATACTTTAAGAGTTGTTATAACTAGATTTGAGTTTTAGCATATGCTTTTTTGCATCTATCATGATTACTATACAACTTTATCCTTTTTCTAATTTTTCTAATGGTAAACTAATTTTGCACTGCAGGAAATAAATCCATTTGTTTATAATATATGTCTTCCTTATATATGCTGAACCCATTTCATTTACAATATTTATTTTTGTGAGCAAGATTGATCTGTAATTCTGGATGTGTGTGTGTGTCTCTGTGTGTGTGTTTGATATTCTGCTGGATTTATAACATGTGTGAGAAAATATTACCTCATTTTTTTATTCTCTGAAAGAATTTGTATAAAGTGAGTATCATATCTTCCTTAAAAGTTTACAAGAACTCACAGGTAGTGTCATTGAGACCTGGTTTTATTACTATTCATATTTTAGACATAGTGCATCGGTCCAGCTTGATAGAACTGGAGCCATCTTGAGTCATAACTGCCATGATTGCCCCAAGAAACCCCATGAGATTTTGTGCATAGTTTTCTGGCAAACTGTAAATAGACAAAACAAGTACAGTGGTATGCGGAGCTTTCAACTAGACTGTGGTATCAGGAATGTGCCTGCTTGTTGATTTTAGCTTAAGATAAATTAAAGTACATTGTAGCTAGATGAAGTTGCTTTTGTCCTAATCCATATGCACATCTCTCCTTCTGACCTTAATTGTGTGGATCCAACTGGTGTTACAGCCACCTGGGAAATGCTTCTGTCAGTAAGACTCCAATAAATTACAGTCTATGCAGTCCTAGGTCTGTGCCTCTCTTCCGTCTCACAGCATCTTGGGGCAGGTTCTTACATACAGGATTGAGGTGTTACAGAACACAGATTATAGTCTATTTATTTTTTAAGGAAAACTTTGCTTTCTGCCTGTTTTTGTAGTATTTCATTTTCATCCAACTAATTGTATATAATAATAACATTTTGTATGTGTATGGTATTAAGGATTGAATCCAGGGACATTCTGCCTCTGAGCTACACCCTAGCCTTATTTTATTTTGAATAGAATCTCACTAAGTTGCTGAGGCTTGCTGTGATGGTGTGATACTCCTGTCTCAGCCTGCCAAGTACTAGGATTACAGACATATGCATCCATGCCCAACTGATGTCATATTACTGATAATATTATCTTATTTTTAAAAATATTTGTAGCATCTGAGGTTATAGCAATTTTTATTGTTACAGTTTTTTTTTCCGATTTGGTCATGAGGTCACTTTCTTTCGAATGGCCATGAACAAAGAAGGCCACTCTCTAGGAAAGCCCTGACTGGAATGAAGGTTAGATTCAGACTTGATAAGGATGCTAAGATCACTCATTGTGAAAAGACAGTTTTTTCAGCAAATGCTATTGGGAATATTGGATATACACATTCAAAAGAGTAAAATTGGATCTTACCCTATACCATATAGAAAAATTAACCCAAAGTGCATTAAGACTTGATGTTATAAAATTTCAAGATGAAAGCACAGGGGGAAATCTTTATTTTTTAATTTTTTTTCACAGTTTTATTTATTATTTTTTTAATTAATTTATTTTTTAAATTGGTGCATTGTAGTCATATATCAATCACATTGGAGTACAAGACTTGAGAGGATATACAAGCACACATCATCCAATTAGCCCTCCTCCAGCCCCCGTCCCATTCCCTCCCCCTCCCTCCATCCCACACTTCTTTGGTGATTTACTTTGATACATTTGTTTATGTACCTCCTGCGTTTTAAAGAGGCTCCATCCTCCAGTATTACATACCCTCTAATTGGTCACATTAGTTGCTTCACTATAGGGCCCTTTCTATAGCTCAACCTCTTCCTGTTGCCCTTTTCCTCCTAGTTATTGCTGATTAAGAGAAGCGTCTGATTTATATTTTCTGTGATATTTCTTTGTGCATGCTGCGTTGCAAGTACCAATCCCACTCTTGATGGTCCCAGTAGTGGCCTGGCTACTCAGTGGACTGATCCAGACCTCGCTGGCTCAAGCAGCGGCCTTGCCTCATGGAAGGACCCAGTTCTGGTCTCGCTGGCCCCTGAGCCGGTCAAACCCCTAAGCTGGCTTTGGTCCCGACCTTGGAGGCCGCAGGAGTGAACTTGCCTCACGCCAGGCTCCGATGCTGGCCATTGGCCCCTGCACCGGTCTAACCCCTTGGCAGGATTCCAATCCTGGCCTCGGAGGCCCCAACACTGGTAATGCCTCACGGCAGGCTCCGATGCCGGCCTCACTGGCCCCAGCACCGGCCTAACCCCTTGACAGACTCTTATCCTGACCTCGGAGGCCCCAGTACCGGCCTTGCCTCAAGGCAGGCTCCGATGCCGGCCTCGCTGGCCCCAGCACTGGCCTAAACCCTCGGCAGGCTCCGATCCCGGCCTCGGAGGCCCCAGCACTGGTCATGCCTCAAGGCAGGCTCCGCTGCCGGCCTCGCTGGCCCCAGCACCGGCCTAACCCCTCGGCAGGCTCTGATCCTGGCCTAGAGGCCCCAGTACTGGCCTTGCCTCAAGGCAAGCTCCGATGCCGGCCTCGCTGGCCCCAGCACCGGCCTAACCCCTTGGCAGGCTCCGATCCCAGATTTGGAGGTCCCAGCACTGGTCATGCATCACGGCAGGCTCCGATGCCAGCCTCGCTGGCCCCAGCACCGGCCTAACCCCTCGGCAGGCTCTTGTCCTGGCCTCGGAGGCCCCAGTACCTGCCTTGCCTCACGGCAGGCTCCGATGCCAGCCTCGCTGGCCCCAGCACCGGCCTAACCTCTCGGCAGGCTCCGATCCCGGACTCTGAGGCCCCAGCACTGGTCATGCATCAAGGCAGGCTCCGATGCCGGCCTCGCTGGCCCCAGCACCGGCCTAACCCCTCGGCAGGCTCTTATCCTGGCCTCGGAGGCCCCAGTACCAGCCTTGCCTCATGGCAGGCTCCGATGCCGGCCTCGCTGGCCCCAGCACCGGCCTAACCCCTCGGCAGGCTCTTGTACTGGCCTCGGAGGCCCCAATACCGGCCTTGCCTCACGGCAGGCTCTGATGCCGGCCTCGCTGGCCCCAGCACCGGCCTAACCCCTTGGCAGGCTCCAATCTCGGCCTCGGAGGCCCCAGTACCGGCCTTGCCTCACGGCAGGCTCCGATGCCGGCCTCGCTGGCCCCAGCACCGGCCTAACCCCTCGGCAGGCTCTTATCCTGGCCTTGAGGCCCCAGTACCGGCCTTGCCTCAAGGCAAGCTCCGATGCCGGCCTCGCTGGCCCCAGCACCGGCCTAACCCCTCGGCAGGCTCTTATCCTGGCCTCGGAGGCCCCAGTACCGGCCTGGCCTCACGGCAGGCTCCGATGCCAGCCTCACTGGCCCCAGCAGCGGCCTAACCCCTCGGCAGGCTCTTATCCTGGCCTCGGAGGCCCCAGTACCGGCCTTGCCTCACGGCAGGCTCCGATGCCGGCCTCACTGGCCCCAGCAGCGGCCTAACCCCTCGGCAGGCTCTTATCCTGGCCTCGGAGGCCCCAGTACCGGCCTTGCCTCACGGCAGGCTCCGATGCCAGCCTCACTGGCCCCAGCACTGGCCTAACCCCTCGGCAGGCTCCGATCCCAGCCTCAGAGGCCCCAGTACCGGCCTTGCCTCAAGGCAGGCTCCGCTGCCGGCCTCGCTGGCCCCAGCACCGACCTAACCCCTTGGCAGGCTCCGATCCCAGCCTCGGAGGCCCCAGCACTGGTCATGCCTCAAGGCAGGCTCCGATGCTGGCCTCGCTGGCCCCAGCAGCGGCCTAACCCCTCGGCAGGCTCTTATCCTGGCCTCGGAGGCCCCAGTACCGGCCTTGCCTCACGGCAGGCTCCGATGCCGGCCTCGCTGGCCCCAGCACCGGCCTAACCCCTCGGCAGGCTCTTATCCTGGCCTCGGAGGCCCCAGTACCGGCCTTGCCTCACGGCAGGCTCCGATGCCAGCCTCACTGGCCCCAGCACTGGCCTAACCCCTCGGCAGGCTCCGATCCCGGCCTCAGAGGCCCCAGTACCGGCCTTGCCTCAAGGCAGGCTCCGATGCCGGCCTCGCTGGCCCCAGCACTGACCTAACCCCTCGGCAGACTCCGATCCCGGCCTCGGAGGCCCCAGCACTGGTCATGCCTCAAGGCAGGCTCCGCTGCCGGCCTCGCTGGCCCCAGCACCGGCCTAACCCCTCGGCAGGCTCCGATCCCGGCCTCGGAGGCCCCAGCACTGGTCATGCCTCAAGGCAGGCTCCGATGCTGGCCTCGCTGGCCCCAGCAGCGGCCTAACCCCTCGGCAGGCTCTTATCCTGGCCTCGGAGGCCCCAGTACCGGCCTTGCCTCACGGCAGGCTCCGATGCCGGCCTTGCTGGCCCCAGCACCGGCCTAACCCCTCGGCAGGCTCTTATCCTGGCCTCGGAGGCCCCAGTACCGGCCTTGCCTCACGGCAGGCTCCGATGCCAGCCTCACTGGCCCCAGCACTGGCCTAACCCCTCGGCAGGCTCCGATCCCGGCCTCAGAGGCCCCAGTACCGGCCTTGCCTCAAGGCAGGCTCCGATGCCGGCCTCGCTGGCCCCAGCACCGACCTAACCCCTCGGCAGGCTCCGATCCCGGCCTCGGAGGCCCCAGCACTGGTCATGCCTCAAAGCAGGCTCCGATGCCGGCCTCGCTAGCCCCAGCACCGGCCTAACCCCTCGGCAGGCTCTTATTCTGGCCTCGGAGGCCCCAGTACCAGCCTTGCCTCAAGGCAGGCTCCGATGCCGGCCTTGCTGGCCCCAGCACCGGCCTAACCCCTCGGCAGGCTCTTATCCTGGCCTCGGAGGCCCAAGTACCGGCCTTGCCTCATGGCAGGCTCTGATGCCAGCCTCGCTGGCCCCAGCACCGGCCTAACCCCTCAGCAGGCTCCGGTCCCGTCCTCGGGGGCCCCAGCACTGGTCATGCCTCACGGCAGGCTCCGAAGTCGGCCTCGCTGACCCCAGCACTGGCCTAACCCCTCAGCAAGTTCCGGACCCGACCTCGGAGGCCCTAGCACAAGCCTTGCATCATGGCAGGCTCCAATGCCGGCCTCGCTGGCCCCAGCATCGGTCTAACCCCTCTGCAGGTTCCAATCCCGGCCACGGAGGACTCAGTAGTGGCCTTGCCTCACAGCAAGCTCCGATGTCGGCCACTGGCCCCGGCGCCCGCCTAACCCCTCAGCAGGTTCCGATCACTGTCTCTGTGGTTATTATTTCAAAGGTTCCAGTTGTAATGTATCAGATCTCTGCCTCCCCCGAATATTGGCCACTGGCATTGCCACTGCCTCCACCGTTTCAAATCCTTCCCAGGCTCTTTTTCCACTCTGAATGTTGTCCAGTGTTCCTAAGCATGCGTGATGGTAGCATTCGACATTTGGTGTAATTTCTCCAAAAAAATAAAGTTGGTAAGATCCGGTTTCTGCTTCTCCTGAATACAAGTCTCCACCACCATCGCGAAGAACTCTTTCAACACCGCATTTCTCCTTGGTCTCCGCTAAACTCTCTCCTTATATGTGATGTCTGAGATTCTTAACAATATAGAGAAATAGCAGTCCTCTTTCACGGCGAATTTTTCCATAAGTTCTAGTGCATTTAGATAAGTTTTGTCTGCATCTCCAGTGTCCTGGCATCCATAACGGCTTTCTTACCACCTCTCCGATATTTTTCTTTATCTTTTTCTGTTCTGGGCCCAGTTTCTCCAGGGGTCTGGCGTGCTACACGCAGTTCGGCCCGGGGCCCAGGGTCCCGCGACCCGGGCCCCGGCTTTTGTGCGCCGCGCGCGACCCCTGCCCAGAACCCAGCGTCTTACTGGGCCTGGTTTCTCCAGGGGTCTGGCGTGCTACTCGCAGTTCTGCCTGGGGCCCAGAGTCCCGCGACCCGGGCCCCATCTGGCGTGCCCCGCCTGCGACCCCCGCCCAGAACCCAGCTTCTTACTGGGTCCGGTTTCTCCAGGGGTCTGGCGTGCTACGCGCAGTTCGGCCGGGGCCCAGAGTCCCGCGACCCGGGCCCCATCTGGCGTGCCCCGCCCGCGACCCCCCGGGGGAAATCTTTATAATGCTAGATTTGCTATTTCTTGGATATGACATCAAAAACACAGGAAACAAAAGCAAAAATAAACAAATGGGACTACATAAAACAAAAATGTTTGCCTATCAAAAGACACAATCAACAGGATGAAAAGGCAACCTATGAAAATATTTTCAAATCAGATATTTGACAAAGGATTAACATACACAATATACTTAAAAATTTCTACAACTCAACATCAAAATATCAAATAAATGGACAAAGAACACAAATAGACACTAATCCAAAGGTGACATAGAAATGACCAATAAACACATGAAAAATGTTCAATATCATTAATTGTCAGAGAAATGCAATGCAAAACCACAATGAGATATCATCTCATATCCATTAGGATGGCTACTATAAGAAAAAAAAACAAACAATAGAAATTAACAGTGTCAGAGGGGATGCGGAGAAAATGTTTTTGGGCTGTTAATGGGATTGTAAAATGGCATAGCCACTATGGAAAATATGGTATTTCTTCCAAAATTTAAAAATAGAACTACCATATGATTCAGCAATCTCACCAGTGAATGTGTATCTAACAGATTTAAGGTGAGCCCTCAAAGAGAAATTTTCATACCCATATTCATCGCCACACTATTCACAATAGCCAAGTGGGAGAAGTAACCCAAATGTTCACTGATGGAAAAGTGGCTAAAGAAAATAGTATTGAATGAAATACTATGCAGCCTTAAAATAAAAGAAACCATTAAGTGTTCTATAAAATGGATAAACGTGAGGGTACTAGGGTAACTGAAATAAGCCAATCCCAAAGGAAAACTACTATATCATTCCACTTACATGATGTATCTAAGGTAGTCAAACTCTTGGAAATAGAAAGTGGAATGAGTTAGGAGAGGGTGTATTCATTTTGAGTCACCCCCCCCCATGCCATTTTGGCATGGAGCTGTATTTCCATTTTCTGTATTTCTATCTTTCTAATAAACTTCTTTAAATCTTCAAAAAAGAAAAGAGTTAGGAGAAGGGATAAAAGGGCAGTTAATATTTAATGGTTGCAGAGTTCAGTTTTCCAAGGTGAAAATTTTCTAATGATATGTTCAAATAAATTAAAAGTAGATAACTCTAGTAAAGAATACACTTTAAAATGTTAAAATGGTGACTTTTATGATGTACATCTTTACCACAATAAGAAAAGAATAGATTCAAGTTAAGGTTTTAGACATGTGGATGAAAGTACACTAGATAGGAAAGGATTGATAGCAGATTATATGTTACAGAAGAAAAGATTAGGAGTTTGAAACAACAACAAATACAAATATAAACTACCTAAAATTAAATATAGAAAAAATGAAGAAAACATTGAGATGTGGGACAACTTCAAGAAGAATACTATATTTAACTATAGTCCTAGAAAAAAGAAGAAAAGGATGTAAAACATATGTGAAGACACAAGGGTTGAGAGAAGTTGCTGACTGACCTGAGGTGTTTGCTCTGGAGAGGAAGAAACTTGGGATAAAGACAGAGAAAGACAGTTTGCAGTCATCCTCAGCCATCAGAGGAAAGGCCAAGGTGTGGGAAAAGACCGAACTAAAAAGAGGCAGTTGAGTCTGATGTGAACAACTTATTCAGACTAGCTGTCACAGTGTAGCACAATTTTGGAGAGAGCTAATGTCTCCCAGGCTTGGAGATGTTCTGGAAGAGATTATACAACTTCTTGGCACACTGCAGCGGGGAGTAGCCCTATAGCAGATGGGAGAGGTGGTCCCAATGGATGAGTTCTAAATCTTTCCCTAACCAGAAATTAGAATCTTCTGGGTTGCGGAAACACACATTGTTCCCTGACTTTTTCACAGTGATCAACAATTTCATCTGTTCTGAAACTTTAGTGATGAAAAGACACACTCACTGGTGGAAAGTGAAGTGTCCTGCTGAAAGGAGTAGGAGAAAATACACTAAGAAAAGAACATCTGTTCTTGTTTCTGCTTGGAACCTAGGAGCCCTTTGACTTAACTTCCCCACCCTCCTCACCTATAAAGTGAAAGGGTTGAATTTGAAGAAATGTAAGGTTATTTCCAGCTCTCACTGCTTCTAATTCCAATGAGGTTTCTTTAGCAGTTATTTACCTTCTACTTACCATAAATACTAGTTCAGTTTCTCTTTGGATAAAAACAAAACAAAAAAAAAAAAAAAACAGTGCGTTTTTAGTTCTCTTGGTTTCGTTTATTTTCAGATTGAGGAATTTGGGCATTCTTTCATTTTGTCATACAAAAACTGGCTACCTCAATACTCTGCTGGTAAATAATGCCACAGGGGGAAGGTCAGTGGTAGTGGAATGTGAATCTCCTATGTCAAGGAATATAAAGATTAGAGGAGGGATGTAGAGAAAAGAGGATCAGAGCGACAAGATAATTTGCTCTCACATCATTCCAGTTCACAGACAGCTGCCTTGTACAAACTATGCATGAGGATGGACTCATAAAAACAAAATCCACAGTGGAAATGGCAACCATCTTGGAATGATAATTACATACAATATACATATATCACATTATATATTTGATCCCATAAATATGTACAATTAAAATAAGAACAAGGAGAAGAAAGAAAATGAGCATTTCTGTCAGCATCCTTGGTTCCTAGTTCTCCTCTCCTCACTATACTACCTGTGAAGGCTTTAATTATGTTCCCAGGATTTGTGTGAGAACCAGTTCACCATTTCATGGCTCAACCAGCATCACCATTCCATTTTATTGAACAAAGCAGGTTATCCACAGGGCTCTGAAGGCTCTGAAGCTAGAGAAGTCATGGCAATGCCTCTTCCTCACAACCCCTCTCAGCAGCTCTCCTTTCAGCCTCTCAGAGGAACTGTTGGCTGGCTTTGCCCATAAGAGAGGATGTGCTGTGCAAGTCCTCTGATGTCACCGAGAACCAGGCTCTTCTGCCTAACTACTGCCTGCCACCATTCCCCAGCAAGGAGATAAGGCACCATTCCCCAGCAAGGGTTGTGCCCATCCTATAGACAAGAAACTGACCATCACTCTTCAGAAAGATGATGATTCTGACCTTTCCCTTTTTATTCTGGGGATCTCTATGCCTGTCTACTGTTCTGTTCCTCCCATCCTGCTTATTCTGTATGTATGGAAACATTGAGAATTGCTATTGATGGAAGCTTGACTCTGAACTGCTGGGATTTTAGGCAGAGACTCTGGGCTGGACTATCAGCTCTGAAGGGTCCTGGGAGGCACAGGGATAACTGCAATGAGCTGCAGCGTTGCCTCCAACTCTAGTGCTCCCGGCCCTTTGCCAAGGAGCCTTCACCATCTCAAGTGAGGGGGGACTGGGTTACCTCACGTGCCTGTCATCCAAGGTCAGGATATTATGGAGTCTCCAACTAGGTTCTGAATCCTCCTCGATGATGATTTCAGGGCCAGGAGATGTGGGTGTGGAGGAAGATGCCAACACACCCCAGAGCTTTTTTCCCTCTTGGCACATATTCTCCAGGTCATGTAGCCCGATATATGTGGGATGTACTAGCAACTCTCCCAGTCTGTTTATACTATTATAACAAAATGCCATAGATGGGTAGCTTATAAACAGCAGAAACTTATTTTTCATAGCCCCAGAGGCTGGAAAGCCCAAGATCAAGGCACCAACATTTTGGGTGTTTGACAAGGACCCTCTTCTTGTTTTGTGAGCAATTACTTTTTTGCTGAGAACTCTCATGGTGGAAGGGGCCCTTTTTATAGGGGTGATAGTTTCACTCATGAGATATCTGCCTCAGTGACCTAATCACCTTTTAAAGGCCTCACCTCCCAACACCATCACCTTGGGGGTTAGGATTTCAATATACAAATTTTAGAGGATTCATAAACATTCAGACCATAACAAGCATTTTACAGGTTGAACTTGAAAAAAGGATATGCAGAAACATTTATTTACCCAGAAGGCTTTATTTAGGGCCTGGGTACTCCATGGAGCACACTCAAACACACATCACCAAGACAGTCATGTAACATTCCGAACTTGACCCACCATTATGGGTTATCTGTGTACAACTGGCCATCTGGTGGGTGGAGGTTGGGGAAATAAGTAGAGCATGAGGTCCTGAGTGCTGAAGGTGGCGAGACTTGCTCTAGTTTCACCACACTGAGAGCACTAGATTTTCCCACCCTCTCTGCCTTAGCCCCCAAGACTGCATCGATAAGTCCTCACCCCTATTTATGTGATGCAGAGCAATAGTGAGACTGCAGCAGACAACTCCTCTCCCCCCCAGTGAAGTGGCAAAGCATTAGATCCCAAAGCTCAAAGGTCAATGGAAAGAGGCCTTCATTCTGACAGAGAGCTGTGGGCCTGTGGCCTGCATACGCCTGCCTTCTCAGAAAGGTATTGCTAGAAACTCCTCCTTTCTTAGCCAAACACAAGTCTGGAGAAAAAAGTAATTTCTTTTGCTATATATAAGGCCACTAAAAAAAAAAAAAAAAAAAAAAAGTTCATATTGGATTTCTACCATAGTCTCTTTTGCTATGTAGCTAAGCCAAGAGGCCAAAAGGATAGAGGCACCCATCACAATCAGTAGGTACCTGTCTTCCACTGTTACCAAGGTGAGGGGACTCCTAGAGCCCTGCTGAGAAAGTGCCAAATCAGTAAAGAAACTGAAGTCATTTTAAATTTATTTTTCAGTCCAGCGTGGCATAGTGGCGCACCCTTGTAACCCCAGCATTCGGGAGGCTGAGACAGGAGGATCACGATTCGTGGACAGCCTAAACTACTTAGTGAGGCCTTCCGCAACTTAGTGAGATTCTGTTTCAAAATGAAGAAGAATAAATAGGGCAGAGGGTGTAGCTTGAAGGTCTCATGCCCCTGGGTTCCATCCCCAGACCCGCATAAATAAATAAATAAATAAATAAATAAATAAATAAATAGTTTTTTCAGTCCTTTCACTCTCCTAAACTTGACTTTTAGCCTATAAAGTTGTAAGGAAATCAACAAGTTTTTTTTTATCTTTTAATATACTTTTATTGGTGCATTGTAATCATACATCATAATAAAGTTCAGAGTAATGGAACGTACATGCACATAGCACCTGGAGAGCTTTCCCCTGGATCCCACTCCACTCCTTACATGATATTGAGATTGAGATTGACAAATATATATATATATATATATATATATATATATATATATATATATATACAGGATCAATTGAAATGTTTGCTTTGTCAAGTCTCCCCTCCATCCCCATCTTCCTCTGACAAGAAGTTTTTGTGTGTGTGTGTTTATACAGTATTGGGAATGGAACCCAGGAATATTCTATCTTTGAACTACATCCCCAGCTCTATTTTTTATTTTTTATTTTGAAATAGGGTCTCACTGAGTTGCAAAGGGCCTCACTAAGTAGTAGCTGGGGCTGTTCAGGAACTGGGATCTTCCAGTCTTAGCCTCTCCACCCACCCTCCCAGGCAGCAGTCAGCCCTTCTTTCAAAGGATCTGCTTGTAGACTTGGATCCTCACTTTAGGAACACTGTTAAAACAGAACAAAGTTTGTCTTTGTGATTTTTACCATATCTCTGAACTTTGGATAGCTAAAAGCTGAGCTAATCACACATAGAATTCGTTACAGTTGTGAAACTGCTACGTTGTGAAACTGCTAAGTGGGGGAACTATTCCAGGGACTCTGTTGGGCTCCTGAGTGAGAGGGAGAGAGAGAGAGAGAGAGAGAGAGAGAGAGAGAGAGAGAGAGAGAGAGAGAGAGAGAGAGAGAGAGGAGAGGGAGGGAAAGAAGAAGAAGAAGAAGAAGAAGAAGAAGAAGAAGAAGAAGAAGAAGAAGAAGAAGAAGAAGAGAAGAGAAGAAGAAGAAGAAGAAGAAAAAGAAGAAGAAGAAGAAGAAGAAGAAGAAGAAGAAGAAGATGAAAAAGAAGAAGAAGAAGAAGAAGAAGAAGAAGAAGAAGAAGAAGAAGAAGAAGAAGAAGAAGAGGAAGAAGATGATGATGATGATGGAGGGGGAAGGGAGGGAGAGAGAGAGAGAGACAGAGACAGACAGACAGACGTAGCTGCGGGTTCTTGTTCTGAACTAGGTATAGAAAACTCTGGTCCAAACTCTACAAGCTTAAGCCACTTTATTATTACAAAGATGGAAAGAGAGAATATAGATTAAAGCACTAAGTCACAGAGAGAGAGAATGACATGTGGGATGACTTGAAAGGAAGTCACTAAAGATTCCTAGATACAGAGTACTTTATATCAATAATATTCTAACCAGACTAGATCTGCCTTTTTTCTGGGGCGGGTCTTTTGTTGTAGAGATTCCTCCCTGTAGACCTGCCCTGTCTCCAGCCCGGACCCCACACCTTTGTTCCACTCCAAAATGTGTTAGTTGATATCAGAGTCTGGGATCTCTTGGAGGCTCATGGCATTCCTCCACCCACATCCTTGAGGAAGTTCGCTTCTCTTAGAAATGTTAAAAAAACAAACAAACAAAAAAAACCCAAAACCCTAGGCTTTTCGGCTTCCTCTATTCTCTTGCTAATCAACCTTGGCCTGGAAATCTGCAGCCCTTTCCTTGAAGCTTCTAGCTTTCTAATACCAAAGCTTTTTTTTTTTCCCCCACATATTTCCCAATACTGGCACATTCAGTATTTTAGAGCCATTTTGGGCACATTAATATATTTCCAAGCCATTTACCAATACTGGTACAGATTTAACTATACTTTGAAAGTTAAGGGTTGATGACAAAAGTCCTTATATTTCTTGATTCTCCCTAAAGCCAGATTGTAGATATGAAGTTCAAGAGAGAAACCAGCCAATTTCCTATCTGAATTAGACTGCAAACTCAATATTACCTAACACTGGGCCTGTAATGGCTATGAACCGCTGACAAGTCTTATGTTTCCCCAGAATCTGAAATGTGTCTCATAAAGTAATTATCTCAAAATGAATATTCAAAGTAGGGCCATAGAGAGTGCATGTGATTTGAGATGTGGTGCTGAACACTGCGAGACTCCCAAGTGTGTTTCATCTACTAGTGGCTTACTATGGTAAAGAAAATAGGTTCTTTTCTCTTAGTCCACTTTATATCTAAGTAAGTATAATTTGTCTTATACAAGGGAAGGGTAGTCACTGTGAAATTTGACATAGGCTTTTGTAAGTATTATATACTTAGCTGTTGTGTAGCTATATTACATGTTTTCATTTAGCATACCGTTTCTTTCCCTGAAAAAATGAAAGTGAAAAATGTTATTCAATAAGAATCAAAGGTGGGAATGTTACATATTTTTTATGGCAGTACTTTGAGTATTCAAAAGAAAAATCAAGAATCTTTGGGATAAATCTGGAAGAAAATGTACCAAGTCTGTGTGTATGTATGTTTGTATCACTTTGGACCTCACTGTGATGTATAATCACCATGCCCCAATAAAAATATAAAAGTCTTAAGATATGATAAGCTATTGTTCTACTAGGGAACAATAATTTATCATATCTTAAGACTGTTTTATACTTTTACTTTTCCTCAGAGAGTCCTACAGCTGTGAGAAAGGTAAGGAGCAGAGAACTAGTTTAGATACTAGGCAAGCATGTATTTTTTTTTCCTTAAAATATTGCAGCAGGTAATAAAAAAAGGTCCAGCTGCTTTTCATTTGGCTGAGCAGTATAAACTCAGTCTGGTAACTTCATTATTTTATGCTTTCACAATCTGGGTTTTTATTAACAATGTGTGTTTTATTAATAACAATGGGAAAAACAGAAATTGCTTGCCCACTTTATTTTGGTAGATAGATTATCTCAAAACCTAAAGGTCATGAGGGGGTTAGTCAGAGACATAGGAATAGAAAAAGAAACCATCTATGCAAAAACAAATAATTAACCAACAAAGGGAAAGGCTAATCTAATCCATAAAACCTGATTGGTGGTCTCCTTTCAATGACTAGCAATCCATCATCAATTCCTTTTTCATTATGATTGCTATTGGTAAAATTGCTTAAATATGTGAACCAGTTTTTCTTTTTACATTTTAGTTATGTTTTTTCATGGGTTTTTTTTTCCTTTGTTGTGGTACTGGGGTTCCTGGAAACCCTTCAACCTCCGAGCTACACTCTCAGACCTATTTTTATACTTTTTAATTTGGAAACAGGGTCTCTCAAGCCAGTGCATCTGGCTTTCTTACTATTTAAGTTTTCCAAGTTCCAAAGCAGTAACTATTCACCATGAGAACCATGTGATAAAATTTCAGTCACACACACACACACACACACACACACACACACACACACACAGAAACCACCACAACAAATGCTTGGAGATCATGGAACAAAACCATTCTTTCCATCTAGATTTATTTAGAACACATAAACAGAAAATGAAAATATTAATGATATGGCATGCACAATGACATAATTATACCTACGTTTTTGAGAGGACAGGAGACATTGAGATCAGAGAAAATATACTGGAATAATAAAGACTAAATTGAATCCTAGAGCATGAGCAGGAATTTTCTGATATAGGGGAGCAGGATGGGTAGATAGATATTCTAGGAAGAGGAATACAAAAGAAGAGTGGAAGAGGAATATATTTTCTTTGCAAGAGAATGCAAAGAAGATAAGGAAACTCCAGCACGACTGGTGCGGTGAATGCAGGGATTTAATGTTGCCTGAACACAATGGGCAGTGCAGGGAATAATGGGAGCTCATCCAACACATCACAAGGAGTTTTGGTGCCTGTTAACAATCCTGGGGGCAAAGTGGAGACCTTAGATGATCGTTAAGCAAAGGAGTGGCATGGCTAGACTTGCCTATTGGATGCTTCACTGTGGGGACCTGCAAAGCTACATCTAAGGGAGTAAGACAAGAGGCAAAGTATATGAAATTTCCTAAAGTTGTCCTAGTTATTACCTCCGTCAAGAGGATAGCAAAATATTTCTCCAAGCATTGACAGTTTTGCAAAGAATAATGAAAATTAAGTTATATAGACTATGTTTTGGGGGAGTAAAGAATAAATTTATTTTTATCCACTCAGTAAATATGACTGAAAGAATGCTATGATTCCCAAAGAATTATTAAACTTGTCCCAGTAAATGTTAAATTAGTTAAGTCCATGGCAGTAGATCCCAAAGGAGGAAATAAGTGAATGGAAAATAACCCCCCATCTTAGGGGAGGAATAGGAAAGAGTTCCTGCTCCAATGGAAAGGGGGAGAGAGGAGAGATGGGATCTGAGCCCTGGCTGTGGGTGTGCCTGGGCTTGGAATCACTCTTTTCAGGTGTTGGCTTAGTCCTCTTTTACATGAGCAAGAATCAACCAGTCTCAAGAGCGCTGGTCCACAAAGAATAGGGTTCATCTCCTTCTAATGTGCACATCCTGTTCATGCCAGGACCTGTTCTGAGGCTTGAGGGGAAAGAATGTGGAGAAAGGAGATTAGTGCTGCTTTCTTCTTTGCTTTCAAAAAGGCTTTCTGTGTGTGTGTGTGTGTGTGTGTGTGTGTGTGTGTGTGTGTGTGTGTGTGTGTGTGTAAACTAAAAATAATCCAAAGCCATTCTGCAAGAGGCAGGGTTGTATTTTAGGTAGTTATTGCAAAAACCTGGGCAAAGGATGATGAGCCAGGTCAGCACACTATCAGGGAAGAAGAGGGAATTGTTTTATGTTTAGAAAGTAATACCAAGAAGCCTTGATGACTCACTAGATGAGGAGGCTGGTGCAGAGGGAAGAGTCCAGCATGGTGCCTGGATCGTCAGCTTGAGTCAGTAAGCAGATTGGGGGGACATAATTGTAAAAGTCAGGAAATAGATCAATCTTGGTGGGAATGAAGGGCTTAGTTTTGGTCACGTCAGTTTGAATTACCCATGAGCATCTGAGTGGTTGTTCCCAGTAACTGAGAATTTGTCCATGAGGCCAAAATGGCAAGTTATTCTCAGGCCAAAAGTGAGGGGCCTGGATTTGATAAAAATTTCCATTGTGCAAATCTTAAAAAGGAGAAAAATATTATTGGTTAAAGGGTGGAGAGACTTCATATTAGAGGTGTCATAGTGTACCAGTATTGGGAAGAGTCTTCAAAATGTATTAATGTCCCAGTATTGGAAAAGATTTTCAATTTTTCAAATATATCTTTGGTAGTAAAGAATCCAGGAGCTTCAGAAAAAGAAGCTGCAGGATTCCAGGGACCAAGGGAGATTAGCAAGACAACAGAGATAGTTTCAGAGCCTTTTCCATTATAAAGATAAGATTTCCCAAGGAAGTAGAAGGATGCCATAAACCTTTAGGAGATCCCAGACTTCGATAATCATGGGAGGATGCCCAAAGCCTTCAAGAAAGACCAGAATCTGATGATCAAATAACACATTTGGGGGGTCAGTACTAAAAACAGGACAGACTGGCAGGAAGGAATCCCCCCACATCAAAAGGGCAGGCCCTAGAGGGGACAGGTCTGATTGAGGACTGACTATAAAATACTTTGTACCAAGGAATTATCAGTGATTTAGTTCAAAGCACCCCCCCCCATGTTACCCTTGGGTAACATGAGGCCTTAACTATCTTGTATTTCTATCTTTTTAATAAACTCCTTTAAATCTTCAGCAAGAGTCTGGGCTACTGCATATCTATCCTTAGCTCAGGACAAGAACCTGCGGTTTTATGGGAATAGTCTTGGGGAGCCTAACAAAGGTCCCCAGGGACAGTTTCCCAAACCATAACAGTCCAGAAACGGTGACAATAGGTGTGGAGAGTTACTTATTTGCCTTTTTAGGGACTCTTACTATTCCTATAAACGCCAGGGGAAATGTACTGACACCAAATGGAGACACACAACTTTCTCTATAAAAGTCTGGTTGGTAACTGTAGCTGAATTGAGCCATCCTCTCTTTTTTGGTACTAAGGGTTTAACCCAGAGATCTTCTATCTCTGAGCTATACCCTCAACCCTTCTTATTTTACTTTTTATTCTGAAACAGTGTCTCACTAAGTTGTTGGGGATCTCGCTAGGGTCAAACCCAGGCCTCCTGAATCAGGCCAGCACATCATTCCGATACCTGAAGTTTTAATCCACAGGATATAATATTTGCACTTCTTTTTTACATAAAAAGTCCATTTTATAAAAAGGACCTGCTAGATGAATAGTACTGCATCTGATCAATGCTAGGAAGTTATGTGGTTATACGGTTCTTTGCCAAAACATGCACTGAAACATAAAATGCAAAATAAATAAATAAAATGCTAGTAAGTTAAAATACTATATATAAGCCGGGTGTGGTGGCTCATGCTTGTAATCCCAGTGCTTGGGAGGCTGAGACAGGAGGATCACACAGGTTCGAAGCCAGCCTCAGCTACTTAGTGAGATCCTGTTTCCAAATAAAGTATAAAATAGGTTTGGAAGTATAGCCCATAGGTAGAAAAGTCCCTGGGTTCCACCCCCAGTACCATAAAAAAAAACATAAAAAACACTATATATATTTTTTTCAAATGTGCAATTGCAAATTCAAGTGAACATTATTTTAAATAAAAATATTGACTTAAATCTTAGGAAAGGGTCTTGATCATTCACAGTAGAAAAAATTAAATCTAAATTCAAAATAAAGTATTTGACTACCTGAACAAGTGATTGTCAAGATTACATGCATTGTTACTTCATTTAGTTGTTTGGCTAACATGATGATGGGTTGGACATGAGACTCTTCCAGAAACATATAAACCTTCTGATCAATTGTTTAACCAGCAAGAGTGTTTGCATAGTGTCTATTGGGCACAAAATGTTCCACTAAGTTCTGTTTATTTTTTGCCAGTACTGGAGATTTTTTTTCCCAGTACAGGGACACTCAGCATTTTATGTTCAAGCTATACACTAGTCATTTTTTATTTCTTGTTTTGAAATAGGGTCTCTCTAGGTTTCTGAGAATTAAGTCTCTCTAGGTCACTAAGTTCCTGAGGATGTCCTTGAATTTGTGATCTTCCTGTCTCGGCTTCTCAAGAGCTGGGTTTATAGGTTTAATGATTTAACCATTACGTCAGGTTAGAGTACAGTCCTTTTAAAATTTAAAGTATGTAATGGGTTGAACTCTCAGAGAATGTGCTAGTCACTTTGCTACAGCCTACTGGGCAACTGACAATGTCAGAAGAGCAGTAGAAAGAACTCCTGAAACCCAAGGCTGGCCGCCTGCATGACAGGGATTTTCACTCTCCTTCATGAAGGGAATCCAATGCTATCAGGGGTAATGAACAAAAAAATATGGACAATTATATATTCATGAAGATGAATATTGTAAACTACTTTATGAGGCCTCATAGATGCAAACAATTTTAGATAAAAAATAGGAGTGAGAAGCCAGAATGAAAGTGCTGGTGGAAGGAATTTCTGCAGAGACTGAAGTTGCTGTCATGAGTGAGGAGGAACTCCTAGGAAAGCTATCTATACATAGGCTTTTTCTTCTTCTATGTTAAAACCATATCATAGCAGTGCTGATAATAATTAAAACATATTCTTTCCTGAACAAGTACATGAGGAAACTGACCAGGAATTAGCATTTTTCAGTGTCACGAACCTAAATAATACTATTAACATATTGAGCCAAATCCCAATCACATTGACCTTTTTATATTTCATTCTGTGTGGTGTTCTCACAACTGGGAATTTTTTTTTTTTTTTTTTTTTGTGGTACTGGGGGTGGAACCCAGAGGCTTTCTACCTCCGGGCTATGCTCCCAGACCTTTTTTAAAACATATATATATATATATATATATATATATATATATATATATATATAATTTTTTTTTAAACAGGGTCTCACTAAGTTGCTGAAAGCCTCACTAAGTAGCTGAGGCTGGCTTTGAACCCGTGCGATCCTCTTGTTTCAGCCTCCCAAGCGTGGGGATTACAAGTTTGCGCCACCACGCCCAGCACACAACTGGGATTTTTGCTCCTCTCTTCACAGGGCTAGCTCCAGCTGAGCCCTCATGTGTGAGCTTAAATTGGTGTTTTCGGAGAAACCTTCCATAACACCATACAGAAAGTTGAAAATTTCTTTTCTCTCTTTTGTCTCTATTTTTCCTAAAACACAGCATCTGGTCATTGCCTTACTTAAATTGGTGTACTGTTTTCATACATCTTAATGGGATACAAGATGGTGGAGAAATACATGCACACATCACCCAATTAGTCCTTACCCAATTCCCACCTCATTCCTTCCTCCTCCCTTCTTCTCATATTTGACTTAGTGATTGACATTGATATGGTTCTTAAAGTACATCATGTGCTTTAGAGAATTTCCCTCTTCCCCCTTCTCATCCCCTCAGGTCGCTTTATTTGCACACCTATAGAATCTCCTTCTTTGTCTAGAGTTCCTCCTATGACTCATTTTCTCCCTAGCTTTCTCATATTAGGGAGAGCATTTGGTTTCTTATTTTTTGTGAGTAACTAATATCACTTAGCATAATGTCCTCCAGTTCCATCCATTTCCCTGTAAATGATATAATTGTGTTTTTCTTTATGGGTGAGTAAAATTCCATTGTGTACATATCCCATAGTTTTGCAAACTATTCATCTGTTGATGGACATCTTGGCTGGTTCCATAGTTTGGCAATGGTGAATTGTGTAGCTATGAACATAGATATGCATGAATTAGTTTGGTAGTTTGGTTTCCATTCTTTTGGGTAGATACCCAGAAGTGGTATTGCTGGACCATATGGTAAGTTTGTTCCCATTATTCTGAAGATACTCCATACAGTTTTCCAAAGTAGTTGTACTAATTTGCAATTCCACCAACAATGTATTAGAGTTTCCACTTCTCAACATCCTCACCGGCAAGTTTTGTTTGTGTTTTGAATGATTGCCATTTTAATTGGAGTTAGATGAAATCTCAAGGTAGTTTTGATTTGCATCTCTCTGATTGCTAATGATGTTGAGCATTTTTTCATGCATTTATTGGCCATTTGAATTTCTAATTTCTTCTTTAATGAAGTGTCTATTTAGCCCATTTTTTATTGGGCTATTTGTTTTCTTAGTGCTGAGTTTCTTGAGTTCACTGTATATTCTGGATATTAATCCTTTATTGGAGGAGTAGTTGCCAAAATTTTCTCCCATTTGGTGGTACAGGGGTGGAACCCAGAGGCATTCTACCTCCGGGCTATACTCCCAGACCTATTTTATACTCTATTTGGAAACAGGGTCTCACTAAGTTGCTGAGAGTCTCACTAAGTAGCTGAGGCTGGCTTCGAACCTGTGTGATCCTCCTGTCTCAGCCTCCCAAGCGTGGGGATTACAAGTGTGTGCCACCACGCCTGGCTAAAGGAGAGGGGTTTTTTTATACTTTTTTTTTTTTTTTTTTTTTTTTGCGGGTCTGGGGATGGAACCCAGGGGGCATGCGACCTCGGAGCTACACCCCCTGCCCTATTTTTTATTCTTTATTTTGAAACCGGGTCTCACTGAGTTGCAGAGGGCCTCACTAAGTAGCTGAGGCTGTTCGCAAACCGCGATCCTCTGGTCTCAGCCTCCTGAATACTGGTATTACAAGCGTGAGCCACCATGCCCGGCTCCGTTGAGGTTCTTGATAGTTCTCTTTGCTGTACTGAAACTCTTCAGTTTCATGCAATCCCACATATTGATTTGCCAAATAATATTTAAGTAATATATATATATTCACTTGGTCTCTTATAAAATGAGTCTTTTATTAGACTGCTATATGCTCTTTGAGGACAAAGATGATCTGTATTTGTTTTATTCACCACTGTGTATCAAATACCTAACCCAGTTCTTGACATATGGCTGAAGTGGGAAAAAAATATTGTCTAGTGAGTGAGTATTCTTCTCACATGATTTAAGAGATTAAAAGTCTATATTATGCTTTGATCAAGAACCCAGGGGCCAAGGGAACATCTGAGTGGTAGAGTTCTTGAGAGGCCTGGGTTTGAGCTCCAGCACTGAAATAAAAAAGTAAAATAAAATAAGCTGGGTATTTTTTAATGTTTCTCTAGCTATTTCTTGCTCATTTCTTCCTGAAATTGACATTCAAGAGCTTACTATGGCAATGCTTTGTGGCATCATTGATTAGAAATAAGAAATGCATGAAAAAGATTAACTTCCTGATTTCTGATGACTAGAAAAGCTATTCATTTGCAGGTTTCCCTGGCAAGATGGGAGTCCTTCTGTTCACTATTTGGCCATGACAAATTGAGAAGTGAGGAATTATTTAATAAATCTCATAATAAAAATTAACTATATAAAGTTGTTATATGGGCAACAGATTTATTAAAGTACAGTTTTCATGTAGGTTTAGGCATAAAGTAAATTTAATTTCAAAATCTTTGCCCTGAAAAGTTTATTTCTTATTATTTTCTTTTTCTTCTTTTTCTTCTTTCTTGGTTTCTTTTCCTTTCTTTTTTTTTTTATACTGGGGCTTGAATCCAGAAGCTTCCTGAACCCAGAAATATTCTACCCCAGAGCTCCACACTCCCAGTTTTTTTTATTTTATTTTTAAATGGGGTCTTGCTAACTTACCATAAGCTGTCTTCAAACCTGCAATCATTCTGCTTTAGCCTCCCAAGGACTGGGGTTAAAGGCCGGGGCCAGTGCACCTGGCTCTGAATTTATTTCTTCTGATGTACCTATGTTTGTATATAACTATAGGTATACTTATTTGCATGTTTTTTCTAAATTTGAGGTAAGAAATACAAGGGATTTAGTAGAGTGACAATTGTTTTTTATTAAAAAAAAGATTCTTTTGTGTGAGCAGCAGTTTTTCTTCATTAATTGGGTTTTGGGATCCTAACTATAGACATAGTCACTATATGGGGGAAATGTCCCTAAATGATTAGCAAATGATTAATAGGCAGAGACTATATGTTTGTGTATGTACAAACTGTGGCTTAGAATGCTTTGAAAATCATCAAAGATAAGGTGACTTTTTTGTACGTCCCTCTGGCCTCCAGTTTGGCTTTAGAGATACCAGTGTCACCAATAATAACTTGGAGGTTGCCAAGGACTTGTTTAAAAGTGTTAGTAAGTCTGACTGAGAACTCTGACATTTAGAAATAGATAAGATATGGATATTTAAAATCATGTCTTTTGCCGGGTGTGGAGGTGCATGCTTCTAATCCCAGCATTTGGGAGGCTGAGACAGGAGGATCACGGTTCATGGACAGCCTCAACTATTTATTGAGGCCCTTTGCAACTCAGTGAGTCCCTGTTTCAAAATAAAGAATAAAAAATAGATATGGGCATGGTTCGAAGGTAGAATGTCCCTGGGTTCCAGACCCAATACCACACACACACACACACACACAAAATCATCTTTCTTTTTTCCCCAGGGGGGGAAAAATTGCCAAAGATAACTCTAGCTTAGGATGAAGGTACTTCACAGAGGAAGTTATATTTTTCAGGCATTTTAGCTGTATTTATTATTATTATTATTATTATTATTATTTATTATTATTATTATTATTATTATTATTATTATTATTATTATTTTGCAGTACTGGGAATGGAACCCAGGGGCATTCTACCTATGAGCTACACCCCCAACCCTATTTTTCACTCTTTATTTTGAAACAAGGTCTCACTGAGTTGCAAAGGGCCTCACTAAGTAGCTGAGGCTGTTTGTAAACTGCAATCCTCCTATCTCAGCCTCCAAAATGCTGGGAATATAAGCGTGTGCCACCATGCCCAGCCTAGCTGTATTATTTTTTAAAAACTTCAATTAAGTCTGCATAGACAAACTAGTAAATGAAAGAAGAATTTTTAAAACTTACAGCTCAAATGGTTATTTAAAAATTTTTAATTGACATAACAATGGTACAGATTTATGGTATACCATGTGATAATTCAATTCATGAATGCAGTGTGTAATAATCAAATCAGGATGATTAACATTACACTGTGTTAGGAACTTTCAAACTCCTCCCTTCTGCTTATTTTGAGATATATAATTATTTTGAGATATATAATACACTGTCATCAGCTATAGTTACCCTACTGTGCTACAGAAACACTAGATAGTCCACCTGCTTCAGTTTCCATTTTCTAACCCATTTCTGTTCTCCTCCCCTTCCTCGACTACTCTCTACTTCTATGAGATCGACATGTTTAGCTTTCATATATGAAGAACATGTGACATTTGCATTTGTGCCTGGCTATATCACTTAACATAATATATAATATATTCCAGGCTCATCCATGTTGCCGCAAAAGTCAAGATTCCATCATTTATCTGCTCATTTTTGATGGACATCTTAGTTGATTCCATATCCTGGCTGTTGTGAGTAGTGGTGCAGTAAACTTGGGGATACAGAAATATTGATTTATTTCCTTGGGCTGTATGCCCAGCAGTGGGGTTGCTGGATTTTGATAACTTCATTTTTAGTTTTTGCAAGATTTCCATACTGCTTTCCATAATGGCTATACTAATTTACATTCTCAGTAACATTCTATGCCTAGAATTTTGTGCTCAACATTTACATTCTGTGTCCTTTCTCCATATCCTCACCAGCATTTTTTTTGTCTTTTTGCTACTAGTTATTTTAACAGATATGAGGTAACACCTCAATGTAGTTTTGATTTACAAATTCTACATAATTAGTGATGTTGAGAATTTTTCATATACTTGTTTGTCGTTTGAATATCTTCTTTTGTATGTTTTTTCTCAAATGAGGAAGCTAGGGAGTGATCAGGATACCAGAGAGATTGCAGATAATGCAGGAGAAACTAGTGGAGCCAAAGAAGTGTTCCAGGGGAAGGGAAGGAGTCAGGGAGAGGGAGGATAAGTGAAGGAATCACTTCCATTGATGGTATGTACATATGTGAGAATAACAAACAATACCAGTCTCAGTATCCTGTATGAGGGCAGGGGCAGTTGGGAGGGAGCCAGGGGAAGCTGCCAAGTGCTGTGTGCATGGGTATCACCATCACTCTGAACTTCAGTATGATGTATGATTACAGTTCAATGATAAAAAGTATTTTAAAAATCTAAAAGTTAGATGATAAAAATATTGTGATAACTTGCTTATTTTTATGGAATTGTTTGTTTTTTGTTTTTATGCAGGTGAATTATTTGAATTTCTTATGCAGTCTGGTTATTGATAACGCTTTGAATAGATACTTTCCAAATATTGCCTTTCATTCAGCAGATTGTCTCTTCACTTTGTCATTTGTTTTCTTTGCTGTGCAGAAACTTCTGAATTTGATAGAATCTTATTTGTCTGAGTTTTCTTTTACTACCTGTGCTTTTGGGGTCTTAACTAAAAATCTTATACTAATGTCTTGAAGTGTTTCCCCTATTTTCTTTGAAAACTTTTATAGTTTCAGGTCTTTGATCCACTTTGAATTGATTTTGGTTTAACTGGTGAGAGTTAAGGGTCTAGTTTAGTTTCATTCTTTTGCATACACATATCTAGTTTCCTCAGCATCATTTTAATCATGTTTTTTAAGAAACATTCCTTTCCTCATTGTATATTCTTGACACCTTCACTGAAAATCCATTCGTTGTAAGTACGTGGATTAATTTCTGGATTCTCATATGTCCTATGCTAGATCTTTTACAAATACCTTGCTCTTCTCTCTTTTGATTAGAATGGCTCTTCAATATGTTTTCAAGACAAACACTGGAGAGGAGAGAGAGAGAGAGAGAGAGAGAGAGAGAGAGAGAGAGAGAGAGAGAGAGAGAGAGAGAGAGAGAGAGGAGAGAGAGAGAGAGAAAAGGAAAAGGAAAGACAGGCATTGTCATGTTTTCATCTTTGTTCTTTTGTTCTTTTTGCTCAGGATGACTTTGGCTATTTGGGGCCTTTTGTGGTTCCATATGAACTTTAGGATTTTTTTTTTCTACATCAAGTGTCACTATTATTTTGAAGAGAATTGCATTGCACCCATACGTTGTTTTGGGTATGGACATGTTAACAGTATTTGTTCTTCCAATCCATGAAGGTAAGATGTCATTTCATTTTCTTGTGCCCTCTTTAATTTCATTTAACAGTATTTGATAATTTTCATTGTAGAGGTATTTTATATCCTTGGTTAAACTACACTGAGGTATTTTATTCTATTCTTGTAGCCCTTATTAAGATTTTTAAAATTCTTTTTTAACATATTCACTATTGATATGTAGAAATACTACTGATTCTTTATGTTGATTTTGTATCAGGGAACTTTACTAAATTTGTTTATTAGTTGTAACAATTCTTTGTTAGAGTCATTGGGTTTTTTCATGTCATATGCAAATAGGGATAATTTGACTTTCTCCTTTTCTATTTGGATTCCTTTATTTCTTTCTCTTGGTGGACTTTTCTCATTAAGACTTCTAGTACTCTGTTGAATACAAGCAGTGAAAGTGGACATTTTTGTCTTGTTTCAGATTTTAGAGGAAATACATTCAGTATGATTTTGGTTGTGGGTTTGGCATATGTAAATTTTATTATGTTGAGGTATGTTCTTTTCATATATAATTTTTGAGTTTTTTTATCATAAAATTGAGTTTTCTGGGTCTACTGAAATGATCATATGATTTTTGTTCTTCATTCTGTTGATACGATGTATTAAGCTTAGTTTCCATATGTTGAGCTATTCTTGCAAACCTGGGATAAGTCCCACTTGCTATTTTTGTCCTGTTGGATTCAATTTGTTAGCATTTTGTTAAGAATTTTTGCATCTATGGTTTAATATTAGAAATATTGGTCAATAATTTTTCTTCTTTGGGTGTGTCCTTGCCTTGTTTTTGTGTCACAGTAATGTTGGCTTCATAGAATGAGTTTGGAAGAATTCTTTCCCAGAAAAAACAACTTTCATCCATTGAGTTCAAAACATTTTTCATTGGGAAATATTCATTATGTAAAAGTTGCTCATAGTTACGTGGACATTTTGCAATCTCCCAAGGCAGGATTACCCAACTTATATTATTGTCCTTATATTGAAATCCTCAATTTCTGCTATGCCCACCCAATTTCTTATTTTTCTTATAAATTATTTTGTTTTTTTCAGGTGCATCAAAATTTTATCCACAACAAATAAAATTTTAATAACAAAAAACCTCTCTTTTCAAACACATTATGTTACTACAAACTATTTTCTAAAACTTTCAATTTTATGAGTGTGTGTGTGTGTGTGTGTGTGTGTGTGTGTGTGTGTGTGTTACTGGGGATTAACCCAGGAGTATTCTACCTCTGAGCTACACCCCCCAGGCTTTTTTATTTTTTATTTTGAAACAGGATATCACTACCTAATAGGTTGCTTAGAATCTTTCTACATTGCTGAGGTTGTTCTTAAACCTGCAATTCCCTGTCTTAGCCTCTCAAGTACTGGGATTACAGGCATGCCCCCTCTATACTCGGTTTATGAAGATTCTTAACATATAGTATATACATAAAAGCATAGGAAAGATAGATTAGATATGCCAGTACAATTGTACCAAAATGAAAACGCTTTTTGTTAAATGGAGTCATTACTAAGTACATAGGGACTTATAATTTTGCTTTATTAAACTGAATACTAAGATAAATATTACAATGTGAGTCCAGCTGTGCTTTTTATGTTAAGTGGTATTATAGAAAGGTATATTTTGTAAAATATTAACATACAATTGCAAATAGCCTCATGTACACTTATAATGGGCCTTTTCAGTTTTGCCAAGTTATATAATGATAATTCTTAAAGTTAATCATTAAAAAATGTACTCTTTGCATTTCCCACTTTTTTTTCTTAACCTAACCAAATACCATGTACAGTGTAATGGGCTCGTTTCACAATATAGTTCAAGTTAATTTATAACAAATGCTTAAAAATGTTTACATTCAAATCCAGAGAAGAATACTTGCAACGTGTTCAATGAATATTGCTTTAGGAAATGCATTTACCATATCTTGACATGCCGTATCTGCTTTAAGTCATAGTAGTTAGTTAAAACTCTTTGGGTAAATCTCTATTCTAAAAACAAATACACATATGTATTTTCAAAATGTGTAATTATAGCTTTACAAAATATAAGTTTAAAATGTTAATATTTTTAAGTTCCCTAAGTCCCAGGTGCTCATAAGATTCAAAATTTTATAAACATTATATAAACCTTTATAAAGCTTCTATGTTTTCACCAAATCTCTCACTTCTGCTTATATTTCTGAGACAGATTCAGAGGAGGCAACTCTAAGAAGAAAAGCAGTGGGTCACCATCCTATAACACATAGCTCCTGGCTTCGGGATCTCAGAATGTCAGGACAGTTCGGATGCTGCAGTGTAAAAAGAGAATTTTTAGTTATTTGTTTCTGTAATTTTCTAAAAAGAATAGTTTAAGCAATTGACATAGCTTCCTACCACAGTACTTCCTGTTACAGAAACTTCAGGTAAATTCTTTTACTACAAAACCATCTGGGCCTGAGGTCTTCCCTAATTAATTATCTTTCTGTGCATCTTATTTCGGAAAGCCTCAGCAATAGGCAACAGGCTGACAAGAGAATGGGCGTTTTTCAGTCTGAAGAGCACAAATAAACCTAAGCAGGTGATGACAGGAAGGGTAATCCAGGTTACTCAGACTCTTTGATGTTCAAGAGATTGTAAAAGTAGTCAAGACTCACTTTCCCATCCATTCCCAGAGCTTAGTACAGAGGCTGCTATTGAGTAGGTGTTAAATTCTTAGTGACTGAAAGACTGGATAAGTTAATAAATGAAAATAGGTTATAGTTTGCTGAGGAAGACTTTCAAAGCAATACTAAGGCATGGACATTTTAGAGCAACCTGAGTTGAGCAGCTTGGTGAAGGACTGGTTAATAAGGGGGAATACAGACAACAGCAGACCTGTCATCAAGCTACTGTGTTAACATGTTCTGATGAGCCAGTATCAGACCGAGCTAACAGTGATCACGGGCAATGAAGAGACATCATCAGGGCCGAGCATACTTTTGTTCATGGTAAGCAAGAGTAAAAAAGAAGTCAGGCATGATGTTATAGCATCTAGTCTGTAAAAGCAGAATGAGTGACATTATTTGCTAAGAAAATAAATACTGGTAAAAGGATTATTTGGGGGTAAAGTTGATATAAGTAGAGTTATGCAGCGAGTAGGTGAAAATTAAAGGGCTTAGATTTATAAGTGCTACTTTGGAGTCATTGCACTAGGGTTCTATTAAAAGCAAATTTCTGAAAGCAGAATTTATTTCTTTGGGGAAAACAACTAATAATTATTTTTTAAACTGGCCACATTAAGTTGTTAGTTCTGCTTCTTAGAAAAAAAAGAGCATTAGGTGTTTTTTTTTTTTTTTTACTTTTTATGACAGAACCCTATTATTTACTTCCTTAAAAATTACTTAAATGTATGGTTCTGTAGCCAATACCACATGCAGAGACAAGGCACAACATTGAAAAAGCACTTGAAGAAAAATTAGTGAAAATTTAGATCTCAGGCTAATGTACAATTCCTTACTGATAAAAGCTAAGTCCTTGCTATATAGTAGACGCTCAATAAATATTTATAGACACAATGAATGAAATCTTTCTTCATCTTATAGATTAGTTTTTCTAGACATCCACAAGGCAGATGCAGTTGAAATTTGTGTGAATTCTTTGTATTCCACTTTTACCCTTGCCAAACTCTTGGAAGCTACAGGAGGAATGATAAGAACACCTGTGTTTAACCAGAGCTGGCCAACCTGTTAGAGAAGTCTGGCATGTAGTGAACAGAACACAGAACTGGCAGTACGTATGCATCCGCACACTGCCCCCTTGAGGTTGGACATGTTATTTTTCTGACTCTTGTAACTTTAGTTTCAAGAAACTTGGCAGAACACTAGTTGAAAATTGGAGAACACCTGATCTACAAAGATCAGAAGAAATCACATTTGAAAAAGCACTTTAAAAACTGTTAAGTAAAGGAATTGCTTGCCATTACTCGAAGAATTCAGCAGCTTTATGGTAACATTAAACAGCCAAGGTGAAATCGATCTGGCATACCACAACAAAGAAGTATCTTAAAATTCAATATGGGAAAATGACATGCTAAGACTATAAGGAAGAAGTAAGCAGCTACATCAAACCAGCTAGCTTAAATAATAAAAAAAGAACGTGAAAGAAACAAGTATATAAATACTAAATTTTAAAAGAAGCTAATGGGAAGAAACTATAGTGTCATAAAAAACAGATACCTTTGGCCAGAATAGAGCAATTCAAATCCTTCATTGATTTTTTTAAAAGGTAAAACATGAGTTATCAACTGGTCCAGGTCAAATTTCTTTGCCAAGAAATCAGTCACTAGTTTCGGTACATCGTCCCTGCTTTTCCAACCTGTAAATAAACACATATTTCCTCTTTAGAGACTTCCCCAAATAATCTTCATATTGCATTATTTTGTATTCGTGCCAACTCTCTTCTGCATTATTTCTCTACATTGGGTCAATCCCTACAACATGCACATGAGCTGTCTCTCTACCATCTTAAGAAACAAAGGTCCAAATCCTCTCTTGGTCCCTGTGTCTCCTTCCAGCTGACCATATCTGACTCCCAGGATAGGCAAACTACACAAAGAAGTGTCTCCCCTGTCCAACAGTCCTTTTGTTCTCCCACAAGCCTGCTCTGATAGGTAATTGCCTCCAGCACGCTGATGCAGCCACTCTTGTCAGGGTCACCCTTGACCTCCATTTTGACAGAGTGGTCAGTTCTGTATCCAACACTTAGAGGAACTGTGAGATGGATTTGATGCAGTTGGCGGCTCCCTTCTGCACGCTTTCTTCACTCAGCTTCCAGTTACCAAAGTGTCACCATTTTTGTTCTCCTTCCTTATTAGAATAAAAGGTCTTTTCTGCAACCTCCTCATTTCTCAGACCTCTAGCTTTCATTGTGTCCTTGGGTTTGGTCCTCAGATCATTTCTCTTCTTTACACTTACTTCTACAGGAATCCCCACCAGTTTCAGGCTTTTAAGTATACTCTGCCTAAAACTCTTCAGTTTATACTTCCAGCCTAGTCCTCTACCTGGGCTACAGATTCAGATATCCTGCTGCCTACCTGATACCTCTGTTCAGATGTCTGATAAGCATATAGACTTTCCCTGCCCTAAATTCTCCTGATTTCAATCACCTCCAGCTAGCCCCAACCTGTTCCTCCCTCAGTCTTCCATCTTGATAAGTGACAGTGGCACCTGTAATCCCAGTACTTGGGAGGCTGAAACAGAAGAATCACAGGTTTGACTAATTAGCAAGACCCTCAGCAACTTAGCAAGATACTGTTTCAAAATAATAATAATGAGCTGAGCATGGTGGTACACATACTTGTAATCCCCGCACTTGGGAGACGGAGACAGGAGGATCACGCAGGTTCGAAGCCAGCCATGCTGGCTTAAGAAGACCCTGTTTCCAAATAAAAAAATATTAAAAAGAAATAGGTTTGGGAGTGTAGCCCGGAGGTAGAAAGGCTTCCAGGAACCCCAGTAACAATAAATAAATAAATAAATAAATAAATAAATAAATAAATAAATAAAATAAAATATAGGGCTGGGGGTGGAGCTCAGAGGTAGGATGCCCCTGGGTTCAATCCCCAGTATCACAAAAAATTAATAATAGTGATAGCGATAATGATGATGATGATGATAATGATAATAATAATAATACAGGGCTTGGAATGTAGCTTGGAGGTAGAATTCTCCTAGTTTCAATCCCCAATTATAAAAATAAAATAAAATAAAATATGATGGCTTCTTCATTCATCATTCCTGTTGCTCAGACCCCAAATCTTGGCTCCTTTAAAAAATATACCTAGAGGCTGTGAGGGTGATCTGGCTGAGGCATCTGTCACCCCATTGATCACCAGGATTGATTTGGCTGATCTGGCTAGCTAGGAGGGTGTCCCCTTCTCCCTCACTGCTCCATGTGTGTCCCTCCCAAAGCTGTGTGCTCGGTCAAAGAGGATGATCTTGACTCTCCCCAAATACAGGAGGACCGGTCTTTGGTCAAGGCTATTGGTCTTTGGTCAAGGGTACTTTGGTCAAGTAGCTGAGTTCCTCTGATAGAACCTTTAAACAAGCTCTCAAAGTCCATTTGTAGGCGAACATAGGGTAGTTAAGCTTCCAAGACTCCAGACACATTCAAATGAGGCACTGCACATGGCAATCTGCTTTTCTTAAAAAAACAAACAACAACAAAAAAAGCACACCTAGAATCTGACCACTTCTTACCAGCATTGTCACTGGTCCAAGCTGCCTTGATCCCCTTCCTGACTGATGGTAGTTTTAAGCGGCCTCCTTCTGGGGACCTATGCCCCACATACAATGCTCCCCATGGAGGTCAGACCAGATCATACTTCTCTCAAGAGCCTCTCTGTCATGAACATGTTTCTTCCTACCTCTGTACGCCTCATCATGATGTATAATTACAGTGTACCCATAAAAATATATTTAGAAAGAACAGTAGCCTCTACCGGCCTCTGTGGCTTCCCTGTTCCTCTGAGCCATCCCTGCTGTGACCTTCTTTCTCACTTGAGATACTCTTGCATTTATCATGCCCTCTCCCTCTTTCTGGAATATCATTTCCCAAGACTTATGAATAGCTTATTTACTTTATGTTTTTCTTTATCAAATGTCACCTTATCAGATCAGCGCTGCCTTTTTTGAACTTCATAAAGTAGCACTCTCCTCCCCGCCCCTGTCCTCTGGCCATGCCCATTGCCCTCACCAAATTAAATACTTTTCTTTGCCTCTAAGAATCATTTTCTGATTTTTATTCTCTTAACAAGTACTTAAATAGTTATTATTCTTTTTTTTTTTTTTTACGGGTCTGGGGATGGAACCCAGGGATATTTGACCTCCGAGCTACACCCCCTGCCCTCTTTTTTATTCTTTATTTTGAAACAGGGTTGCACTAAGTTGCGGAAGGACCTCACTAAGTAGCTGAGGCTGTCAACAAACCGCGATCCTCTGTTCTCAGCCTCCCGAATGCTGGGATTATAAGCGTGTGCCACCATGCCCAGCTCTAGTTATTACTCTCTTATACTATACAAGGTTGACTTGAATATTGGAAATGCTTCCAAAGTACCTGGCACAATTCTGTATTCGGGCACTACAAAATGAGACCCTACAAAGAAAAGTAATAAGAGGATTGTCTGAGGAATAAGAGGATTTTCTGTGTCACCCACCTTGGGAAAGTGACTCTGGCTGCATCTTTACTTCTTTCTCAATATTTTCAATCATTCTGTATGAATCTAAACTGTCCCTATAAAATTTGACTATCCCTTTTTATTTACTTATTTATTTTTCATACAAATTTTTGTGACTGTGGAAAATGATAAATTATATCAGAATTTCCTACCACAGAAATCCTGGTGCCTATCTTTTAAGCCTTTGGGGAACTTGAGCTGCAGATGCTTATATTAAATATGTATCCACCACCATTGTCCCTAAATTAAAGTGAGGAGTGGATAATTATCTTTTGTGTTCTTATGGTCACAGTAGATCTGTCTAGACTTGTCCTTGGAAGAAAGATCTTCAAGGCAGATGTGATGGGCATTAGGCTTCCCTCACTTGCCCAGCACCAGAGGGGAAGCCACCTCTGCCCCCACCCTCATCCAAGGCTCTGCTGTCCTCACCTCCAAAGATGCAGCCCTTCCATGAGCGCCCAGTGAAGAGCAGCATTGGGTCAAAGCTGAGCATCTTGGCTGATGGAGGAGCACCCACCACCACACTAGTTCCATAGTTCAAATGGCATGATGCGAGGGCATCGACCTGCATTCAAAAAGAAGAAGATGATTTGCCTCTTATGTCACTTATAATATCTCAGATATCTTATAATAAATATCTGAGTTATTATCTTTTATAATAACTCAGAAATACATTCAGGAGGCTGAGTCTGGAGGATCACGGTCCGCAGACAGCCTCAGCTACTTAGTAAGGCCCTCCACAACTCAGTGAGACCCATTTTCAAAATAAAGAATAAAAAATTGGGCAGGGAGTGTAGCTCAGAGGTCAAATGTCTCTGGGTTCCATCCCCAGACCCACAAAAAAAAACAAAAACAAAAAAACAAAAAAACAAAAAAAAACACTCAGAAATGAGTTTTATCTTTTATAATATTGCAGAAATGAGGAGTTATTATCTTTTATAATAACTCAGAAATGACCTACAAAATCCCACAGGTCTAGTAGTTTGCTTACTTTCCATGTCAAGAAATTAAATAAGGCCAAGAGGCCTTTTGCACTCTACTTGCTTAAAAAAAAATTCTTGGTGTAGCCAGTTGTGGTAAACACACCTATAATCCCAATACTTGAGAGGCTGAGATGGGAGAATCACAGACTTGAGGATAGCCTCAGAAACTTAGCAAGCCACTCAGCAGCTTAATGAGACCCTATTTCAAAATAGATAAATAAAATAGGGCTGGGGTATAGCTCCTAGCTTCAATCACTACGACTATTACTACTACTAATAATAACAACAATAATAATAATCTTCAATGTAACTTTAGCCCTACATACATTTGTCCTTTGAGGCACAGAGTGATAGTTAATTTGGTCCAGTGTACATGATATTTCAGTCTACCATGGACTGAAAACAGAAGAAACTCTGGTGATATTTTCATAAAAATATCACTACTTCAGATTAAGCCTTAAAATGACCTAAATAAAACTGATGCAATCAATTAGCATAGTTTTTAAAGGTTTAGTCTCAAAATTAAATAAAATATAAAAACATGGGATAAATTAGTCTCTTTTCTTAAATATCTTTGAGGCTATCCTCATGTTCTCTGGTCTTTCATCCATTCAGTTATTTATTAATAATATTTTTTGTGTGATACTGGGGATTAAACTCAGGAGCACTCTGCCTTTGAGTTACACCCCTCAGCCCTTTTAAATGTTTTTTAATAGAATGTTGCTAGGTTGCTTAGAGTCTCACTACTTGCTGAGATTGTCCTTGAACTTGCAGTGTTCCTGTCTCAGCCTCCCAAGTTCTGGAATAACAGAACAGTACCACCACAGTCAGCTATTAATATTTTTTAATACTGTAGAGATTGTAGTAATAGATGTTGGTATTTTTCCAGAAAAAAATGGTCCTCAAAAGATCATGTGAAAATCAACAAAATTTCCAGGAAGATGGCAACTGAGGGAAGCAGCACATACTAGTCCTGCAGACACCTGAGCTACATTGCTTTAAAACAGCATTCTACAAAAGCCAGAAAATACTATAACTAGAAAAATAACATGATAAGTACAAAGTAGAAGGAAAAAAGGTTAGAAGTCTGATCAGGTGCCACAGTGATGCCATCTTGCCTCACTGCATCCAGTTTCAGAGATAAACAGGAAAATAACCAAAGACCTGAAGTTAGTGGCTGCAGATCATCGGAATTGTAAGCCATCAGTTTCTCCTGCACATACAGCAGCTATAACCTGTAGCAGTGACAGCTGAGCTCACCACACCTCCAGAGATCCAGAGTGGTGCCCAACAACACCATAAGTAAAGCCACTGTCCCTGCAGGAGAATGCCCAGCATGGTACCCCCAGGGACTCATACAGCCGCGATAAACTCCCTGGGTCTGAGACTTTGTCGTTCAACATGGCAAAGGTGGGGGTGGAGTCTGCTGTTGGACATAGCAGAGGCTCAGACAAACTCAGGCTCTGTATCAGTTGAAAGTGTGGGGGGAGACCTATGCTAAACACTAGGTTCAACTAGTAGGATCTCGAGATCACCACAGACCACCCAATCATGGTCAAAGAGAAGAAGTCAGATCAGCCCAGCTCTAGTTGTGGAGAACAGAGACTCTTACATTGAGTTTGGTCTCAGAGGCACCTGCCACCTACGGAGGCAGGCAGAGACAGAGACTCCACATCTGTGGAAAGCAAGGAGGGTGACCTGAGCTTAACACTAGATCCAGTCCCATTGATACTGGCCATCTGGATAGATTGAGGAAGAATCAGAGAACCAGGATTGCAGCAGGAAAGGTGAGGGTGGCGCTTGGTGTCTGCACAGAGAGACTGCAGAGGCCCAGTCTACTGAATATTCATATATTTGTAGGGTTGCATTAATTTATTGTTGGTGTTGTTTTGGTTTTTTGGGGTTTTTTTTGTGTGTGTGTGAGTGTATATGCCTGTTTGTTTATTCTCTTCCCAATCTCTCTCCCAAGCTTCTTTCCTTGTACATACCTACTCTCTTCTCTCTATCCCTTTTATTTCTTGTTTCATTTTTCTCTCCTCTTACCTCTTTCTTGTCTGTATTAAAAACACTTCATATCACTATACTAAAAACTCTACATTGGTTACTAGAATACTACTACATATTCACTATCTCTAATCTCTACTATATACTGCCTTAACAAACTCATACTCTAATTCTATTAGGTTCTATCTATGATATTACCCTATTCTTGCATTTATGACTTCACTTCCCTTCTCACTCAACCTTCACTTTGAATACAATGCAACTTGTCCTTGGATATAGTAGCTGACACATAGAAATTGAGAAAAATTTATCAAAAGCAACAGATAAAAACTTCTGAAATCATTAGGAAAAATAACAAGGAAACAATGAGCTCCCACAACATCACAATAGTAGAACCTGACAACACAGAATTGCAGAGATCTCCAGAAGGTCAAATCAGGAATGTAATGGTAGAAATAATACAGTATTTCATAAAAGAATTTAGAGAGAGTCTGGAAGAAATAAAGGATGCAATTATTGAAATGAAGGCATCAATTCAAACTACAAGCAACCAATTAGACTACATGTAGAATAGAGTCTCGCTCCTAGAAGATGATCACTCCAAAAATGAATGCATAGTATATAACCTAGAAAAATAATTTGACAGCATGAATTGGATATTGAAGAAATATGGGCCCATATATTGGCATAGAAGAGGGAAAAGAAGGTGAAACTAAAGGGATCAACAATTTTTTCAAAAAAGTAATATTAGAACATTTTCCAAACATAGAGCAAGAGGTTGTTATACAGGTACAGGAAACTTACAGAACCCCCTTTAGACAAGCTGAGAGAAAAGGTTCACCATGCCACATAATAGTAACACTGGCTTATGTAGAAACCAAGGAGGAAATCTTAAAAGATACAAAAATAAGAGACAAAGTGACATTCAGAGACAAACCAATTAGAAACCATGTAATTTATCACATAAACAGAAACAAAGACAAAAATCATATGATCATTTCAATAGACATTGAAAAAGCATTGGACAAAATCTAACATCCATTTATGTTAAAAGCATTGCAGAGAATCAGAATAGAAAGAACATACCAATGTTGGTCCACAGCCAACATCATTTAAAATAGGGTAAAACTTTGAGAATTTTCCCTAAAAACAGGAATAAGACAAGGATGTCCATTATCACCACTTCTTTACAATACAGTACTTGAAACTCTAGCCAGAGAAATAAGGCAAGAAAAGGAAACCAAAGGAGTACAAATAGAAAAAGAAGAATTTAAACTTTACTATTTGCAGACGACATGATGCTATACCTAGAAGACCCAAAAACTCAACCTAAAGGCTTACAGAATTTATGAACAAATTCAGCAAAGTGTCTGGATACAAAATCAGTCTTTAAAAATCAGAAGTTTTTCTGTATACCAACCATAAATCCACTGGAAAAAAAATCCAGAAAACACTTCCACTCAGGTTATCTCACAAAAAAATAAAATACTTAGGAATAAACAACCAAGGAGGTAAAAGACCTCTACAAAGAAAATTATAAAACACTGAAGAAAGAAATAAAAGAAGACCTGAGAAATTGGAAATATCATGGATAGGCAGCACATATATCATCAAAATGCCATACTCCCAAAAGCAATCTACAGATTCAATGCTATACCCATTAATTTACCAAGGTAATTCCTCACAGACATAGGAAAAAAGGTCCTTAAATTCATTTGGAACAACAACAACAACAACAACAAAAAACTCCAGAAAAACCAATGTACCTTTTAGCAACAAAAACCATGCAGGAGGAGTCAGAATACTTGACTTTAAACTATACTACAGCTGAGCGTGGTGGCGCATGCTTGTAATCCATGTGCTTGGGTTCAAAGCCAGCCTTGCTGGCTTAAGAGACCCAGTTTCCAAATAAAAATATAAAATGGGTCTGGGAGTGTAGCCTGGAGGAAGAAGGGTTTCCAGAAACCCCAGTACCACCAATAAATAAATAAATAAATAAATAAATAAATAAATAAAATATACTACAAAGCCATAGTAATAAAATCAGCATGGTAATGATGCAAAAACAGATACAAACCAATAGAGTAGAACAGAAGACATGAAAACAAATGCACACACTTACAGCCAGTTGATTTTTGACAAAGGGGCCAAAAATATACACTGGAAAAAAGATAGCTTGTTCAACAAATGGTGTTGGCAAAACTGATTAACCATATGCAGAAAAATGAAAATGTATCCCAGTTTCTCACCCTGCACAAGAGTGAATTCAAGATGGATCAAAGACTTGGAAATTAAACCAGAGACCTTGAGGTTCATTGGAGAGGGCATAGGTCCAATACTGCAACACATAGGCACAGGTAAAACCTTTCTCAACAAGACCCCAAAGGCACATGAAACTAAAAGACAAATCAATATGTGGGATTGAATGAAACTGAAGAGCTTCTGTACAGCAAAAAAAACTGTCAAGAACCTCAAACAAGAGCCAACAGAATGGAAGAAGATTTGTGCCAAATACTCTTCTGGTAGAGGACTAATACTTAGAACACAGAGAACTCAAGAAACTCAGCACTAAGAAAACAAAAAACCCAATTTAAAAAATGGGCAAGTGAACTAAATTAGACACTTCACAAAAGAAGAATTCAAATCGTCAATAAATGTATAAAAAATGGTCAACATCATTAGCAATCAGAGAGATGCAAATCAAAAGTACCCTAAAATTTCACCTAACTCTAACTAGAATGGCAATCATTCAAAACACAAACAACAACAAATGCTGACAAGGATGTAGAGAAGTAGGAACTCTAATACTTTGTTGGTAGGACTGCAAGTTAGTGCAACCACTTTGGAAAACTGTATGGAGGATCCTCAGAAAAATGGGAACAAACTTAACATATGATCCAGCAATACCACTTCTACCCAAAAGAAAGGAAACCAAACCAAACTAATGCATGCACATTTATGTTCATAGCCACACAATTCACAATTGCCAAAGTATGGAACCAGTCAAAATGCCCATCAAGAGATGAATGGATTCACAACTATGGAATATGTACACAATGGAATTTTACTCAGCCATAAAGAGAAACACAATTATGTCATTTACAGGGAAATGGAATGGAACTGGAGGACATTATGCTAAGTGAAATTAGTCAGTTACTAAAAAAAAATTAAGAAATAGATGCTCTTCCTAATATGCAAAAGCTAGGGATAAAATGGGTCATAGGAGGAACTCTAGTCAAAGAAAGAGATTTTATAGATGAGCAAATAAGTAGACCTAACTGAGGGTATGGGAGGGGAGAAGAGGGAAATTTTCTAGTGTGCATGATGTTCTTTAAAAAAAGTATCAATTTCAATCACTAAGCCAGACATGAGAAGTAGGGAGGGGAAGGGAATGGGGCGGGAACTGGGTAAGAGCTAATTGGGTGAGGTGTGCATGTATGTCTCCACCATCTTGTACCCCATTAAGATTTATGACTACAATACACCAATAAAAAAAATTTAAACAAGAATGAACAAATTTGCTGTGCTCTAAAGAAAAAGAAAAATTATTCACATACAAAAAAAAAAAACCCACAAACAACAACAAATGCTGACAAGGATGTGAAGAAGTGGAAACTCTAATACATTGTTGGTGGGATTGCAAATTAGTGCAAACACTTTGGAAAACAGTATGAAGGATCATCAGAATGGGAACAAACTTATTATATGATCCAACAATACCACTTCTGGGTAAATACTCAAAAGAATAGAAACCAAACTACCAAACTAATGTGTGCATATCTATGTTCATAACAGCACAAGTCACCATTGCCCAACTATGGAACCAGCCAAGATGTTCATCAACAGATGGATGGATTATAAAACTAGGGGATATGTACACAATGGAATTTTACTCAGCCATAAAGAAAAACACAATTACATCATTACAGGAAAATGGATGGAACTGGAGGATATTATTATGCTAAGTGAGATTAGTCAGTCACTAAAAATAAGATATCAAATGTTCTCCCTAATATGTGAAAGCTAGGGAGAAAATAGGTTATAGAAGGAACTCCAGATGAAGAAGATGGTAGAGATGATCAAATAAGGTGACCTGAGGGGATGGGAGGGGGAAGAGGGAAATTTTCTAATGCTTTATATACTTTAACAAACATATACTTTAACAAAAATATACTTTAACAAACATATAAATTTCAATCACTAAGCCAAACATAAGAGGGAGGGAGGAGGAGGGAATGGGGCAGAAGTTGGGTAAGGGTTAATTGGGTGATGTGTACATGTATATCTCCACCATCTTGTACCTCATTAAGATGTATGACTACAATGAACCAATAAAAACTTTTAAGAAATGAACCAATTTGCAGTGCTCCAAAGAAAAATAATATTCATATCCCAAAAAAATAAAAAACCCACAGTCCGGCATGGTGGTGCATGCTTATAATTCTAGTACTTAGGAGTCTGAGACAGGAGGATCGCACAGGTTCAAAGCCAGCCTCAGCTACTTAGTGAGGCTCTCAGCAACTTAGTGACACTCTGTTTCCAAATAAAATATAAAATAGGTCTGGGAGTATAGCCAGGAAGTAGAAAGCCCCTTGGTTCCATCCCCAGTACCATAAAAAAAAAAAAACCACAAACAACAACAAATTCTGGCAAGAATGTGGAGAAGTAGGAAACCTAATACATGGTTAGTGGGATTGCAAATGAGTGCAACCACTTGGGAAAACTGTATGGAGGATCCTCAGAGGAATGGGAGCAAACTTACCTTATGTTCCAGCAATACCACTTCTGGGTATCTACCCAAAAGAATGGTAACCCAATTACTAAACTAATGCATGTGTATCTGAGTTCCTAGCTGCACAATTTACCATTGCCAAACTATGGAATCAGCTAAGATGTCCATCAACAGATGAATGGATTACAAAACTAGGGGATATATACACAATGGAATTTTACTCAGCTATAAATAGAAACACAATTACATCATTACAGGGAAATGGATGGAACTGGAGGACATTATGCTAAGTGATATTAGTCAGTCACAAAAAATAAGATATCAGATGTTCTTCCTAATATGCACCAAATCTTGTTAATAAAGCTATGGGACATGAGTTTCACCTGTGCATGTCTAATAGCATGGGCATTTTGTGGCTTCTTGAATCTTGATTCTTACCATGGTTTCAAGACGCCCAATAACTTCAAAAGTATATTTCACAGTGTTGCCTGTCATTTCTGACAGCACCTCACTAATGGGCTTGGTGAAGTCCTTGGGACTGATACACTCAGTGGCTCCTACAGCCAGAGCCTTCTCAAATTTGTCCTTGTTGAGGTCAATTCCAATGATCCTGGAGGCACCTGCTGACTTACATCCCATGATGACAGACAGCCCAACTCCTCCCAGGCCAAAGACCACGCAAGTGGAACCAGGGGTGACCTGTGGAGAGAAGGCTCCTGTAAGTGTTATCATTAGGGACAACGAGAACCCAGAAAAATACCTTTAGTATTAGAAACATGATTAGGTTAGGATGTCCCTAGAACTGGATGACTTCTTCTATGATCATGTCACAAAGAAGATTAGAAACACACAGAGAAGCAGAATGTCTGATGAAAGGAGTACTTGCCTAAAGGAAAAGAGTGTTTGCCAAATAAATGGGAACCTCCCTAAATGGCTACCTCTTCCAGGAATAGTGGGAACTTCTGCAGCCTTCTTGGCATCACACACCCTCACAGCAGGATTGTCTTTCTTCATGTTAAATCTCTTGTAAGTTCAGTCTGCTTAAGATTTTCTGAATAACCATGACTTGGGAATAAATTGGTTTTTAACAAAGTTTAAGATCCCTGTTATAATCCAATGATGATGATCCACAGGCAGCTCCAAGAGGGAAATGTAGTTAAATCAATTGGGGTATTTTCACCCAGTCCTATGCTATGCTAAGAAGGGGCCCAGCCAAAAGTCATTTTCCTGCCAGAAGAACTCCATACCAATCGAGTGACAGAAAGCCTTGGGGACTTAGGAAAACCCATAGAATGGGAATGATTCTTATTGTGATCTTTTTTTTTTTTCTTAACTACAAAGGCATAGATGGGTTTTCAAACCATCTGATTTTTTGGCTTTGTTCTCCCTTGTAGGAAGTATCTAAAGAAATCATCTGTGTGTCTGTGTGTAAGCACGTGTTTTTAAGTGTTTTTACCTGTAGAAAGACTCCAGAGAACCTCAGAATTTTGTGTGCCCACTCTCCATGAGTTTTATTTGCAGTGATAGCATCCAAATCCTGCAGTTTAGTTTTGAAGTTTGAATCTTTAGAATTAGGTAGTCATTCCTCCAGTATCATTCAGCCATTTACTTATTCATTCTCATTACTGCTGGATTTTTGAAAGCCAGCATCTTACACCACAAACTCAACTGGACACTCCTTGCTTTTTATCCAGTTTATCTGCTAGTTCCATTCTTTATATTTAAGACAAATTTTTTGTTAATGGCTTGAATTTCAGGTTCTAAATTTAGATACAAATCATATAATCCTAGCTCTGTAATTAAAGACTTCTTCCTAGGCCTTAGCAATAGTGTCTTGATCCTCCCATTACTTTGCCTCTGAGCCTTTAAGTGGATCATGGCCACAGTTTCTGTTAACTTCAGATGTTCCTCTTCAAAATATCATCCCCCCTTTTCAATCTCCCTTTTCTAATGAATGGAAACTAGTTGTTAAGATGTATAATGCATTATCTACATTAGTGATACTATAGAAAAAAGCCATGTGTAAAATAAGAGTACCAATTATAGGTCATTTAAAATTATTAAAACATAGCAAGGCTGTACTTTTTGCTATTGTTTTACTTCATCATGCTGATGTCATAGTTTTCCTCAATAATATATATATATGTAATTGAAATATATTATATATATATATATATATATATTTTTTTTATTTCACCTTTGAAAACAAAGGTCTTTAGGACTGGCCCTTGACCAGTCCTTGAGAGATAACTTTTGAGTCCTTGAAGCATTCTTCCTGGTAAGAGTCTCCTGTATAATGAGACATGGGGCCAAGACAGATAGTTTATGCTAACAGCGTGATTCATAGTGAATGCCTGTTTTTGTGCCTGGGGCTGTGGGCTATTAAGTTGACCTTTGGAGAAGTGGCTGGGGTTGAGCTGGGGTCCGAGGCTGAGGTTAATCATGTAGATGCTGCATGTCTATGTTTTTGATTCCCAATGAAATTTCTGGACACAGGTGAGCTTACCTTGTTGAAAATTGTCTATTTTCCTAGCATGTTGCTGGGAGATTTAAGCATTGTCCATGTAACACCCTGAGAGAGGACACCCAGAAGCTGTGCCTGGTCTCTCCCTGTGTCTTTTTTCTTTGCTAATTTTAATCTATATTCATTCACTTGAATAAATTATTACCTAAGTATAACAACTTTTATGACTTCTTAAAACCTTCTATTGAATCATCAAAATTGGGGGGGCTTGGGGGACCACAGATATGTACTCATATTGAGAGTTTGGCATATTATCATAGGCAAGCACAAAAATGAATGCTTATTCATGTTATTTGTCTTAAGATATAACTATCAGGAAAAATCACATTTAAAAGTGGCAAATGTTTTGGTAAATAGTATATTAGTCAAATTCTAATGTAATACCAATGCATCAAGTACAATAAGAACAATTATAAATAATAATATGGAACTATATAAAATGTACTCCTTTTATATCTATATTGGCTGAAAATTCTAATGGAAGATCTTAAAGGAGGAATATCCTATCTCCAAGGTCTTGCCAAGAAAATCTAGAAGCAACTGGTAAGTAATAGAAAATCTAGAAGCAACTGGTAAGTAATATATGTTATGGGTATGGGCATGCATGCTAATGTTATACGTTCTAAGCTTTAGACCTATCTTGAACTCATGTATGGAACAAATATATCTACCTCAACATTTATGCATATGTTTTTCATAAGCCTCCTCATTTTTGTTCTTCCACATATTTGACTATTCCCTTGTTATATTTGTTAATATATTCTTTTCCAAAACGAATCTTTATTTCAGGCTCAGTTTCTTTGCTTAAACATACAGTTAAATGAAGAAGACTTGGCTAATGCCTTTCTGGGCTTATGGTCTGGTAGAGAGGACTAAAGATATGATCAGAGTTTAGGACTTGGGACACACGTATTAAAGAAATAATCATGACCTGCAAGGTGGCACATGCTTGTAATCCCAGTACTTGGGAGGCTGAGAAAAGAGGATTGTGCATATTCGAATCCAGCCTCAGCTACTCAGCAAGGCTCTCAGAAACTTAGTGAGACCCCGTTTCCAAACAAAATATAAAAAAATAGGATGGGGTGTAGCCTGGAGGTAGAAGGCCTCCGGGTTCCATCCCTAGTACATGACTAGTATCCTTATAAAAAAAAGGAACTTTGGATATGAGGTATGTGTATACAGGAAAGATGATATGACTGAGACATGGGAGATGATGGGCCAAGAGGAGAGGGCCTGGAGAGGCCCTTCCCTCAGAAGCCTCAGAAGGAACCAGCCCTGCGGACACATTGACTCTGGACTTCTGGCCTTCAGAACTTTGAGAATAAATTTTTGTTATTTAAGCTCCTCACTGTATAGCATTCCACTCTAGCAGCTCTAGAAAAAGAAATATATATATATATATATATATATATAATTTTTATATATATAATTTATATATAATTTTATATATAAAATTCTTTTTCTAGAGCTGCTATAGTGGAATGCTATACAGTGAGGAGCTTAAATATATATATATGTATATATATATGTGTGTGTGTGTGTGTGTGTGTGTGTGTGTGTGTGTGTATAAAACAAAAAAGATTAATTTTAGATGCAAATCAGAATTTTAGAAATCGAACTTAAGGGAGAGGTAAAGAAAACAAAAAGTAAATCTAGAAATTTTATTTCAATGTTTTTAGAAATGAAATTTTTAATCTGATTTTTTTCTTTCTCTGATTTTATATAGCCTGAAAATACACATGTTTTCAGAATTTTTGTGTGCTTATTTTCACATATTTTCAAGATTCCAAGAAAATAATTGTTGGAAGGAAGAAAGGAAGGGAGGGAAGGAGAGGGGGGGGGGGAAGAAGGGAGGGAGGGGATCTACCCTATTTCTTACCTTGCCAGTTTTAATAGCAGCTCCATATCCAGTTGAAAATCCACAACCAATTAAACAGACTTTCTCAGGAGGAGCTGTATCATCGATCTTAGCAACAGAAGATTCATCCACCACTGTGTACTCAGTAAATGTACTGGTGTTCATGAAGTGATAAACTGGCTTGCCCTTGCACATAAATCTGGTGGTGCCATCAGCCAGTACTCCACGACCTGTAACACTATTTTACACGTCAAGCACACATATTAGTTTATTCTATTAACAATCAGCATAGGAACAACTTAAATGACATTAGAGTAAAAATGACTGAAACCTACTCGCTCCTAACGCAAAGATTGCCATCCGGGTTACAGCAAGCATTGCATTCTCTACACTGTGGCAGAAAGAGAGGGATGACTTTGTCACCTGGAGGGAAAATCATTAAAATATGAAATAAAAAAATGTGAATTGAGCCCATGCTACATAAACAAATTTCTTAAAAGTTTTACTTTTGTGAGCACCATAAGGTTTGCTTGCTAAAAGTTGAAGTCTTGCCAAATTAAGCATTACTCAGTACAACCCATTCTTGTATCTTTTTATTTCCCCAAAGTAGGTTAGGAATCTCTCTAATAATTCCTAGTGTATGCTATTTTTTGATAGGATACTCAGAACCTGTTTATTTATAACTTGCGATTTGACATCTGCACACCTGGTTTCACTGTAGTGACTCCTTCTCCAATGCTCTCTACAATCCCTGTTGCTTCATGCCCCACAATCACTGGAAATTTAGACACCATTGCTCCTTTTATGACATGGTCATCTGTGCGACAGATTCCTGTGGCCAAAATCTGTGTTGAAACAAAACAAAAATCGTACCAACCAGAAAACTGGTCATTTTATATTTGGGAAATGATTAAACGTGGTCATAAAGAGATTAAAATTGTTTATTCCATATCATAGTCTAATAGAATAGTGCTCACTCTTCAAGGTGCCCAAATCAACCAAAGTGCCCAAAATCAATCAGCAGATTGACAGTATTTCTGACTCTGGCCCTACTTTGAATCTTGGTGCTTTTCTGTAGTCAGCTGGTACTCTTTGAGGGATCCAGAATGCAGACATCACATGTGATTAGTGCAAAAGTGATTTTTCTATCTGGGTCCTCCTAAAACTCTATTAATGTAGGGTAGATGGAATGTCATATAAGATGATAAGTGAGGAGCTGGGCACGGTGGCACACATCTGTAATCCCAGTAAGTGGGAGGCTGAGACAGGAGGACTGCAAGTCTGGGACCTAGCTCAGCAAGGTGATGAGACCTTCAGTAACCTAGCAAGATCCTGTTTTAAGAATAAATAAATAGCTGGGCGTGGTGTCGCACACTTGTAGTCCCCTCGCTTGGGAGGCTGAAACAGGAGAATTGCACAGGTTTGAAGCCAGCCTCAGCTACTTAGTGAGGCTTTCAGCAACTTATTGAGACCCTGTTTCCAAACAAAAAAATATAAAATAGGTCTGGGAGTACAGCCCAGAGGTATAAAGCCTATGGGTTCCACCCTCAGTACACACACACACACACACACACACACACACACACACACATATATATATATATATTATATTTATATATAATATATATTTTATTATATAATATATATATATATATATATTCCTTTCCAGTTTTAATAGCAGCTCCATATCCAGTTGAAAAAATATATATATATATATATATCTGGGGGTATAGCTCAAAGGTAGAATGCCCTGGGTTCAATCCCTAGAATCACCAAAACAAACAAATAATAAATAAATAAATATATATATATATATATATATATATATATATCACTGAGGAACAAAATTTTACTGTTATTACAATGATCAGATGGAAAAGGGTCAGAGAAAGATTGTCAGCAATGCCTACTCAGCAAACCAAAGGTCAGGCTCTGTCTAGAGGAGTGTGTGGACACTCCAGGAAATTCTCCTTTCTCAGGCACAAATGAGTTCCTCATTGTTTACAAATAGTACTCTCAATACAACCTGACTCTTGAAGATTTTAAAAGAAGTCATTAGTCATGACTATTGACTGTATTTTATGAAAAATTAAACAAGAGAAACCTTTAATAAAGATTAGCACTGTTGTTTTTTATCGAAAAATAAACTCATTAACTTCATAGCCAGGATGAGTGTTTCCTTAACAATATACAAGAATCAGTGGTAGAATTAAGGTCCAAAATTTGGAAACATCTCCTTATTTAAGACTCCAGCCTCACAATAATCTTTCCCAATATAAGAGCAACATTACAGGCTGAACTACTCCAAGGCCCTCTCTTACCTTGATTCGAACTTCCTTAGCCTTTGGTGGTGCGACTTCTATTTCCTCAATGGAGAAGGGTTTGTTCTGTTCCCATAGCACAGCTGCTTTGCACCTAATAACCTAAGAGATTGCCAAGTGTTGTAATGACTCCTAATTACGTCTTTATAAACACAGAATGTAACATAATAGTAATATGAACAGAAGATCACATGTAATACTCTAATTATCTCAGAATTTTTTTCATTGAATGCTAGAAATTTTAAGCCTTATAGCTCACCCTGAGCAAAGCTTTGTCTAAAGTATAAGAAATGCAGGCCAGAGAGAAAATGATTATTGATCCATAATTATATAGGTACAGGGCTAAAATATATCTGAGGTATACCTTTTCCGGAATTTTGTTTTTCGTTTGCTTGTTTTTCAGTTTCAGGTTGGGTTTGCTGGTGTTCATGTGATATTCCAATAAACTAGTTTCTTTTGTTACAACTTCAAATGCAATAAGCTAACAAAATTCCTGTGTGTGTATGTGTTTGTTACTGGGGATTGACCCAGAAGCATTCTACCTCAGAGCTACATCTCCAGCTCTGTGTCATTTTTTATTTTGAAACAGAGTGTCACTATATTGTGAGGGCCTTGCCAAGTTGCTGTGATCCTCCTGTTTCAGCCTTCTGAGTCCTGGGACCACAAGCATGAGCCATCATGCCCAGCTTAGACTAACAAAACTCTTTCCTTTGTATCTCTTATTTACAAAGGATGACTCTGTAAAACATAAAATGCCACTGATTTGACTAAGAATTTAAGGTAGTATTAAATGCTGCATCTAACCATGTAGCAGTGGTGAAGAACAATTAGCACAGTAAGAGATGAAGGGAACCAGGAAAGCCATGAAGTGCATCATGAAGTATATCAGATGACATAACCTGCATCTTTGGGTCTCTGTAGCCCTTGTTGCACCATGCTCACTTTCTGCCAGTATGTCTTCATTGTTAGGCAATTTAGAGCTTTTCATGCTGAAAAAGTGGGAAATTCTCAGTGACTAAACTTTTGTCATTTAACTAGTTTTCCTAGGGTTATTCAAGTAAATGGCTTTTCTAAGGTTATCAAATTCTGATAGAGGAGAAAGAGAGAGAAGAGAAGAAGGAGAAGGAGAAGGAGAAGGAGAAGGAGAAGGAAAAGGAAAAGGAAAAGGAGAAGGGGGAAGAGACAGACAACCATACTACCACCTCACTCCCAAATCTGTCTTGGAATCCTATAAAACACTTTAATCAATCTGTTCTGATGCAAAATGTGTTCTCATTCTCTCATTTTACTTGTCAACTAAGGCAACCCTCTCAGAGGGCTCTTTTAGATTATTAACTAGCTCTTTTGCAAAGAGATTCAATGTAAATGAGATTCAATGTAAATGCAAAGAGATTCAATATGCTGGGGACAGATGAGTGACTGAACACCACTGATGTCTCCATTTGATATTCACCCCCCGCTTGCTAAGGAAAATGTTTTGGGTTGCAGCATAATACTGCCAACATTGAATTCATAAATTTCATACCACATTCCCAATCTGATTCCAGATAGATTCACAGTTAAAATTTATTTTCAAAATTAAACTATTTTATCAACTGGTGAAGGTATAAATATCAATAACATAGAGCATAGAGGAATTTTTATGCTTAAAATGATAGAAAAAGTCATAAAGGAAATAGCAATTCCTCAGAAGGAAAATTTTACACGTTGAGAAACAGTAAGCAACTTTTCCAAATTGGAAGCAGTAGGCCCAAGGGAAGAATATTTAAAGTAAAATTGATGAAAGTTACCTTGGTTGACCTCTACAATGCCTAATCAAATTTGTAAGAAAAGCATTAAGACCTCTCCTGCTAACCCTTTCCACCCCGGATATACTCCCAACCCAGGAGATGCCGGGTAAGATTTAAGGAGAAAAATAAAGCAAGTTAACATATTTGTAAAATGTTTGTTCTCAATCATAAAAAGTCTATTTTTAAATAAAAATAAGGAGGTCCATTTCTCTGCCTACCAAGTCAATAATGACTTTTTACTTGAGAATACACACAGGAATCATGAGAAGATGATAAAAATCTAATCTCATTTATGTCAACTCCCTTGGAAGGTAGTTTACAGTGTATGTCAAGAAACTCACAAATATCTGGATACTTCCACCCCCACAATTCCATTTTTAAAAGACCTACCTTATGGAAGTGCTTAATGCATAAAAATTTTAATCAATATTAATGGTCATCATAGCACTAATGTTAAGGGAAACATGTAGACAGTACTAGAATGATGAAAGTAACTGCTGTAAATGAGTCTAGAATGTCTAAAAATGATTCTTAGACATTTTGAAAATGTTAATAAATTATTTGTAATATGCATGGGAAAGGCTCATGTTTAGTTGGAAAAATAAGGTACAATAATATTTACATATTCTATGAGTCCAGATATGTGAAATATGGATAGAAAAGTAGTGTGGTAATGTAAGAGTAAGCTTGTTTTCCCCCCTTATACTTTATTTTCCAAGTTTTGTAGAATGATCATTGGTATGGGCTGAATTATGCCTCCTCAAAATTCATATATTAAATGAAATCATTGAGGTTATCCCCAGTCCAATAGTAGTAGTGATTGTATAAGAAGAGATTAAGAGCCAGGCATGGTGGTGCATGCCTGTAATCCCAGTACTTGGAAAGCTGAAACAGAAGGATCACAGGTTTGAGGACAGCCTAAGCAAGTAGTGAGACTCTCTTTAATGGAGTGAAATCTTGTTTCAGAAAAAAATAGTGGGGGGCTGTAGCTTGGAGGCAGAATGCCCCTGAATTCAATCTTCAGTACCAAGAGAAAGGAAGGAAGGAAGGAAGGAAGGAAGGAAGGAAGGAAGGAGAAAAAATAAAGGAAGGGGAAAAGAGAAAAGAAAAAGATTAAAACACAAAGAGTGTCTTCCATGTGAAGACAGAGAGAAGACAGCCACCTTCACCTAGGAGAAAGGTCTCAGAAGGAACAGATCCTGTCCGCAAACCGGTCTCAGAATGCCAGCCTCCAGCTAGATGAACAAGTACATTTCTAACGTTTAAGTCACCTAATTCATGGTACCTTGTTATGCCAGCTTTAACAAACTAACATGATTGTCTCTCACTATTTAATGAAAAAGAAATAATTTAATATAAAGAGAAGGAAAAATAACCAGTAATCCTTGATGAAGGGAACCTCTCCTTTCATTAGCTACACTGGAACACTAGAGCAACTTGGGAATATACAACACAGGGCATCGAGCCTACTGATTCTCTTACAGGAACACTTTGCTTAGCAGAAATACCTGCATAAATACCTCCAGCTATCCTGAAATCAAATCATAATATCAGTATAATAAGACTGTCAGTATAAACCTCACTTCTCTATTTCCATTCGCTGTTTCACTGGAAAGCCTTTCATCTCTGGTTTTCAATTTAGCTTTGCTTGTATTAGCACTCTCCAAAACAATTTACCCAATGTTTCCTCTGGCATATGCCTGTGCAACAGACATTTCATTCCCCAAGCAACATCACCAAATATTTTATTAGCTTACTAAATTCAGAAACTCTACAAAACAAGCCTACATTATTAGGTCATGATAATAAGCATACAGAAATGTTCTGGCTTACTTTTCCTGCAGTACTCATCCTGTTTTCCTCTTGGTTCTGTGGTTCTGTGAACAGGCGCTTTCTGACTGATGCTTAGTTCACTCTCCGGTAAATAACAGCATCCTCTTCAAATAAATAGACTGGAGCAAAAGTTTCACCTTCAGCAATATGATTCACAGCCTTTGGAACTCCTCCGTGTCCCAGGAGCCCCACCCTTCTGCAGATCAAATTGTGAAAAGAAATACAGTAACGATTATGATCAAACCAGGAGGTCTAACAGAGAGGGTCATCAAACCTAGTCAAGTGGGCCAAAAGCATTCTTATCCGCCTTATTTTGGAAAACATAAAAATAGGTCAGATTAGTGCAGTTCAATGCAGTTCAGAAAATTGCACTATGCACTTCTTAAGTCAAGCTTCTCTCTGAGGAATAGCTGATTACAGGGACATATGTGCACATTTGTAATTATGCTGTTTCATTTGTTGTAAGTATAAAATTAAATATAAATGAGAGTAGGTTCAAGGAAATGTTTAAAAACAGGAATAGAAGGTCAAGATTGAGAAAGAGGAGTTGGGAACATATATAATTTAGGTATGAATGACTATGGGTTTTAGGTATCTTAGAAAGTTAAGTAAAACTTGTCCCTGCATGTAAAGAAATTACCATCTGACCCCAAATCACCTATACACAGGGTTGTCTTAAATGGTTATATAGTTTGTGGATACGCACAGGTGCCCAGAGGCTGAGAGAGAATTGAAATCCACCTGCACACAGGCTCTTGAGTTTCGAAGGGCTTTCATTTACTTTGGGCAAGTGCTTAGCTCTTCTAGAGTAGTTGTTTACCATGGCAGGCCACTATTCCTAATAGAAGACAACAGAATCTTCTACATCTACTGGTGTTTTTTTTTTTTTTTTTTGGTGGTACTGGGGTTCCTGGAAGCCCTTCTACCTCCGGGCTACACTCCCAGACCTATTTTTATATTTTCATTTTGGAAACAGGGTCTCCTAAGCCAGCGCATGCGGCTGGCTTCGAACCTGTGCGATCCTCCTGTCTCCGCCTCCCAAGCGCGGGGATTACAAGCGTGCGCCACCACGCCCGGCTACATCTACTGTTTTGAAAGGAGGGTATCCAAGATAGATTTTACGGGAGGTGCTTGGTGATCACACTGGCATGCCAGCACCTCCAAGTAAACTCAGCCTGCACAAAGGAGATTTTCTTTTCTTTAAGAGCTTGCCTAATTCTTCAGAGAAAGCTGTTCAGATCATGATATACAAAACATGAGTTCTTATCAACCCAGAAGTAGAATTTTCCTTTGAAAAATGGGTAAAAACTTTGCGACATATCTCTCAATGCAATATAGTGTCATAAGACCAATTTAACATTTGAGTGTGCCTAACTCAGAATTAGTACTTAAAATTAGTGTCATTAATTTGTTAGCTCAATTAAATCTACCAGGTAAAAGCATCACCAGTTAATCTGGCTTGTGTTTAAGTATCATTGTTTTTGCAGTATATTCTAAAGAAACCCTGCATGTCTTACAGGTGTTGCCAGACAAAGTTAAGCAGGTATAGACAGGACAGGCATTCTGCATCTTGACCTCAAACCAACCGTAATCTCAGACACAAAAATTGTTTACTTGTGAACAATGGCCAAGGATTACCAGCATGGGTGGTACCAGCACAAATACAAAATTGCTCAATTGATAAACTACCTCCTACGGGCTTGGCTAAACTTGAGAGTGCATGAAAAATAAAGCTTACCAAAATCAATGCATCAAGTGAAAAGTAATATTTGAATAAGTCTTTATGGTCCTAATCCATCTCCATGAGAACTGATTGGATGGTAAAATTTCAAAAGCTGAATCTTGGAATGTAAACAGTTTTTTTTTTTTTTAATGAGCCAAAAAAGTCATGGTCATGTTTACTATATAGCATGTACATTCTAATTTTAAACTTGGAGGTCTGAAAGAAAGCATTCTTTCTTAACAGAAGAAAGTATTACAGAAAGTACCAGAAGTTTTTACAGTATTTTTATGAAGTTCTAGAGCCAAGACTCTCAGGCTACTCAAGCTCTTCATTCCTAGCAGCCTACTCCTAGAACTTCTGCTCCCAGTATTTACAAGGACCTCTGAAGAAAAGGGCTTCTCTTAAAGTCCTCATGCAATTCTCATATGCAGGGGTCAGAATTCAAAGAACTTGGAAGAACTTTGAGAAGCATGTTATAGAAATATAGGTTTGGGAATCAATACACTTGGTTCAGGGCCTGGATTCTTGCTTGAATATGAACGGCCTTAGCTACCGCGGTTACATAATAAAAATAATAGCAGCCGCATTGCATACTGCGACGAGGGTTAGTGGTGAGGCTCATAAAGCTCCTAGTAGTTGGCTTGGTTCATGATCAGTAGCAAATGTCACTATCATTAACTTGATTCCCATTGATTTGTTGGATTGATATTATTAGGAATTGATTGATTACATTTTTTAAATATTTAAAATGTAACCACTTGAAGCAAAAATGTCCTAGAGTCCAGGCTTAGTAAAAACTGTCTCTCTGGAATTGACTGTGGGCTCCTCGAAGCCTCCAGTAGTGACTGTGAGTGCTTATGGTAAGACACTAAGTTCTCTGAACTCACAGAAAGAGAAAATCATATTCACTGCAGGGTTTCACAATGAATGTGCAAGTACTTACTAAACATGCAGCAGTTGACAAATGAAAAGTGCAACAGGTAATATCCTTAGGTTAAGGGAAGATAAGGACCCTGTGTGCACAAGGAAATGGAACTTGGTTTATTGATGGATGGGTTTCCATAGCAGAGATAGTTATGTAACTGTAGTTACAGACTGGCCTACAACTGCTAGTCACCAAGAATCACCATGAACCCTGCTGGGTTTTGCTCTCCCTCGGCAAACACCAAACCTTGAGAGTCAGATTTTACGCTGGCTTTTGTTCCTAAATTTATTCTCTCCAACACTAGAAGGTGGAAAGCCACACACAGCCAGATGCAAGCTGGAGCTTGTCCCTTCTTACCTTCAGCTATGCCAAGCCGTGCGGGGCTGGGCCTGCCAGGGGCTGGGCAGGGGGCATTTCAGCTCTTTCCTGAGAGGCGAAGCTGCTGCTAATCCTTCTCTAGCCTCACTGTGCCAGCTCTCGCAGCTGTCATGTGAGATTGTTTGTGCTTGGCTGCTTCAGAAATTTTTCCTTTGCACGCACACCCTGCTCAAGGAAGGAATCCAAAGCAGATTTCTCATAACAAGTCAAGGGCACATCTGCTCCACATAAAGTCTCCAGTTTATTCAGCTTGCCAACTTAATGTGCTGGCTGAAGAGACTTTCAGTTCAAGGATTCAATAATTTTAAAAAACTAACTAAATAAAATAAACCCAAGGGTGTTTTGTTTCTTTTCCCCACTCATTATTTCCCTTAAAAAAAAAAAAAAGCTGAGTGGGGTGGCACATGCTTGTAATCCCAGTTCTTAGGAGGTTGAGGCAGGATGATTGTAGGTTTGTAGCCAGCCTCAGCTACTTAGTGAGGCCCTCCACAAATTAATGAGACCCTTTATCAAAATAAAGAATAAAAAATAGGGCTGAAAATGTAGCCCAAAGGTACCACAAAAAAGAAAGAAAAAATGAGAAAAGAAAGAAAGAAAACAAAGGATAAAGAAGGAAAATTTCTCAGCATTTAATTTTATTTTTTTGTGACATATACTGAGTGGAAGTGTTTTCTGGATTTCTTTTTCAGTAGATTTATGATTGGCATACAGGAAAGTTTCCAAATTTTTAAGTTTGATTTTGTATACAGATACTTTAATGAATATGTTGGAATAAACCTAACCAAAAAGGTAAAATACCTCCTCAAGGAAAATTATAGAGCATTGAAAAAAAAGAAATCAAAGAAGATCTTAGGAGATGGAAAGACCTTCTGTGCTCTTGGAGAAGAAGAATAATATCAAAATGGCATGCTTCCAAAAGTGATCCACATATTCAATGCAATATCCATTAAATTACCAAGGTCATTCTTCACAGACATAGAAAAATCAGTCCTTAAATTCATTTGGAACAACAAAAAGCCCAGAATAGCCAAAGTAGTTCTCAGCAACAAAAATTATACAGGAGGAATCACAATACCTGACTTCGAACTATACCACAAAGCTATAGTAATATAAAAACAGCATGGTATTGCCACAAAAACAGACAAATAGATCAATGGAGCAGAATAGAAGACGCAGAAACAAATCCACACACTTATGGCCAATTGATTTTATACAAAGGGGCTAAAAACATACACTGGAAAATGAATGGTCTCTTCAACAAATGGTGTTGGCAAAAGTGGTTAACCATATGCAGAAAATTGGAAATAAGTCCCACTATCTCACCCCACACAAGAGTCAATTCAAGATGGATCAAAAACTTAGAAATCAGACCAAAGGCCTTGCAGCTCCTTGAAGAGGGCATAAGTTTAACACTTTAACACATAGGCATAGCTAAAAGCTTCTCAGCAAGACCACAAAGGCACAAGAAATTAAAAGCAAGATCAATACGAAGGATTATATTAAACTGAAGAACTTTTGTACAGCAAAGGAAACTATCAAGAACTTCAACAAAGAGCCAACACAATGAAAGAAAATTTTTATCAACTATTCCTCTGATAGAGGACTAACATCTAGAATATACAGAGAACTCAAGAAACTAAACACTAAGAAAACAAATAACCCAATAAAAATGGGCAAGAAAACTAAATAAACTCTTCACAAAAGAAGATATTCAAATGACCAATAAATGCATGCAAAAATTCTCAATGCCATTAGCAATCAGAGAGATGCAAATCAAAACTACCCTGAAATTTTGCCTAACTCCAACTAGAATGGAAATCATTCAATACACAAACAACAACAAATGCTGGTGAAGGTGTGGAAAAGTGAGAACTCTAATACATTGTTGGTAGGATTGAAAATTAGTGCAAACACTTTGAAAAACAGTATGGAGGAGCCTCAGAATAATGAAAATAAACCTATCATATGATCTAGCAATACCACTTCTGGGTATCTATCCAAAAGAATGGAAACCAAACTACCAAACTAATACATGTGTACCTATGTTCTTAGCTGCACAATTTGCAATTGTCAAACTATGGAACCAGCCAAGATGTCTATCATCAGATGAATGGATTACAAAACTATGGGATATATACACAGTGGAATTTTACTCAGCCATAAAAAGAACAAAATTATGTCAGTTGCGGGAAAATTGATGGAACAGAAGAACATTATGCTAAGTGAGATTAGTCAGTCAGAGAAAGTAAAAATGTCAACTGCTCTCTCTAATATGTGGAGACTAAGGAGAACAAGGGTCAGAGGAAAAACTCTAGATGAAGAAGGAGAAACCATAGATGAGCAAGTAAGGTGACCTAACTGAGGGGGATTGGAGTAGGGAAGAAAAACATTTCCTAATATACATGACGTACATTCATATCAAAGCCAATCAGTAAGCTAAACATAAGAAGGAGGGAGAAGGGAGGGAATTGGTTGGGAATTGAGGAAGGGCCAAATGTATGCATGTATGCCTCTACCATCTTGTGCTCTGTTAAGACTTATGACCACAATGCACCAATAAAAAATAAATTTAAAGGTACAAAAAATAGAATTTTCCGTGTGACTGGCTAAGAACATGTGGAAAATTACTCCAAAGTGCCCAGGTCTAGAGGTTCTTCTTCTTCTCAGAGACTGAGGTGGAGGCTGCTTCTTGAAGAGATGGATGGGCATCCATCCATACCTGCTGGAAAGGGAGCATCCCTATGACTGGGGAACCAGGAAGCATGGAAGGAGGCCAATTGGCTCTGGAAGGTGTTCATCACATCATATCCTGAAAAGCTCAGGATATGTTCTCTCTTTTTATATATTTCCAGAGTTTCCCATTGGGCTTTTCTCAATGAAATATGTAATAGAATTCCAGAGTGTAAATATCAGACATGGCGGTGAGCATGTGTGCCTTGTGGAGAAACTGTCAGAGGACCCTGGGCTGCAGCAGTGTGGTGGTGAGGAACAGGGACAGGAGTAAGCTCACTTACCCCACCTCACCCCAACCCACCCGAGCCCTCCTGGTTTTTCTTTAATCCAAGCTCTACTGAAAAGTAATTTTAGAAAGAGAGGTTCATTTGCCTGGCGAGGGGTTAGGCCAGTGCCGGGGGCCAATGGCCGGCATCAGAGCCTGTGGTGAGGCAAGGCTGCTACTGGGGCCTCCGAAGCTGGGATCGGAACCTGCCAAGGGGTTAGGTCGATGCCGGGGCCAGCGGCCAGCAGTGGAGCCTGCCGTGAGGGAAGGCTGGTGATGGGGCCTCCGAGGCTGGGATAAGAGCCTGCTGAGGGGTTAGGCCGGTGCCGGGGCCAATGGCCAGCATCGGAGCCTTCCGTGAGGCAAGGCCGCTACTGAGGCCTCCAAGGCCAGAATCGGATTCTGCCGAGGTGTTAGACCAGTGCTGGGGCCAGCAAGGCTGGCATTGGAGCCTGCCGTGAGGCAAGGCCGGTGCTGGGGCCTCGGAGGCCGGGAGCAGAGCCTGCCAAGGGGTTAGGCTGGTGCCGGGGTCAGCAGCCGGCATCGGAGCCTTCCATTAGGCAAGGCTGCTACTGAGGCCTCCAAGGCTGGGATCAGAGCCTGCCAAGGTGTTAGGCCTGTGCTGGGGCTTCTGAGGCCAGGATAAGAGCCTGCCGAGGGGTTAGGCCAGTGCCGGGGCCAATGGCCAGCATCGGAGCCTGCCGTGAGGCAAGGCCGCTACTGGGGCCTTCGAGGCTGGGATTGGAGCCTGCTAAGGGGTTAGGCTGATGCCGGGGCCAGCGGCCAGCATCGGAGCCTGTCGTGAGGCAAGGCTGGTGCTGGAGCCTCCGAGACTAGGATAAGAGCCTGTCGAGGGGGTAGGCCAATGCTGGGGCCAGTGGCCAGTATTGGAGCCTGCCGTGAGGCTAAGCCGTTGCTGAGGCCTCTGAGGCCGAGATTGGAGCCTGCCGAGGGGGTAGGCCGGTGCCAGGACCAGCAGCCGGCATTGGAGCCTTCCGTGAGGCAAGGCCGCTACTGAAGCCTCCGAGGCTGGATCAGAGCCTGCTGAGGGGTTAGACTGGGGCTGGGCCAGTGAGGCTGTTAGAGCCTTCTGTGAGGCAAGGCCATTGCTGGGACCTCTGAGGCCGGGATAGGAGCCAGCTGAGGGCTTAGGCTGGTGTCGTGGCCAGCGAGACCAGAAGCAGGGCCTCCCATGAGGCAAGGCCACTGCTTGAGCCAGCAAGGTCTGGATCAGTCCACCGGGTAGCCAAGCCACTACTGGGGCCATCAAGAGTGGGATTGGTACTTGCAACGCGGCATGCACAAAGAAATATCGCAGAAAATAAAAATCAGATGCTTCCCCTAATCAGCAATAACTAGTATGAAAGGGGCAACAGGAAGAGGTCAAGCCATAGAAAGTGCTCTTTAGTGAAGCAACTAAGGTGACCAATCAGAGGGTATGGAATAGGGGAGGATGGAGCCTCTTTAAAACGCAGGAGGTACATAAACAAATGTATCAAAGTTAATCACCAAACAAACATGGGATCGAGGGAGGGGGAGGGAATGGGATGGGGGCTGGATGAGGGCTAATTGGATGGCGTGTGCTTGTATATCCTCTCAGGTCTTGTACTCCAATGTGATATATGATTACAATGCACCAATTTAAAAAAATAAAAATAAATTAAAAATTAAGAATAAATAAAGAAAAAGAGGTTCATTTGTAATTATATAGGAGAGGGAAAGTACCACCTTGCATTTTCTGAAGCATGGATATAGAAACAAGGGAAAAATTCTTAAAACTAATTGGTCTCTGTACAAGAAGGAAATTTTCAATCCTAAATGGGTTAACTTATAATAGTTTTGATCTGGTTGCTATCAAAAGGGCAGAACCCTCTGAAAGTAACAATAAAGTAACCAAACTCCTGGACTGTTGGAGAGTCAGGACAAATTTCAGAATTATCTAGACTTGAAACAGAAGAGCCAATAATTGGAGAGGCAAGAGGTAGCAGAGGTGGTTCTCATCTAGGCTCCAGCCTACAAAAGTCGTGATTTACATCATTCACTCCAAACCACTGCCATTTGGGGCTGCTGAAAGATGCTAGAAAAACCAAACTTGTATTATCCCATCCCAGAAGCTAAACTGGAAGGTCTTATGTGGGCCAAGCCTTCAAAAGTAATCCTATTATACAAATCTTGAAATGGCAGTGTTTTTTGCAAGTATGGCTGAAGAAAAAGAAAGAGAAGAGGAGGCATAAACAAAAAGATATGATTTTATGAATGATATAAAAACACAGCAGTCATCAGGTTCTTAACTGTTTTCTCCCATCTGGTTGAGCCCAAGCCTGCTCCACTGCCACGTGAGCCTTCTGAGCACCAAGAGAATAATGCTGTCACTGTGAATCAGCTCTTTCTGCTTCTGTGGCTCCACCCAGGTGTGTCCTGAGTTTTATATCATCTTTAATCTTGCTGGAGTAGATCCAGAATAAGGTGAAGCTCATCTCTTTCTTGTATAACCCTGCAGAAGTTATCTTGGGCCCAGGAAACTTTTCTGCTTTGCAAGTTCAAGAACAAGTTGTGGCCAGGCATGGTGGCACATGCTTGTAATATCAGCATTCGGGAGGCTGAGACAGGAAGATTGTGGTTCATGGACAGCCTCAGCTACTTAGTGAGGCCCTTTGCAACTCAGTGAGACCCTTTTTCAGAATAAAGAATAAAAAAATAGGGCCGGGGGTGTAGTGGGGAGGTAGAATGCCCCTGGGTTCCATCCCCAGTATCAAAAAAATAAAAGGAAAAAAAGATCAGATTGTGTTATTGTGCCTGAGTTTGTATGTTTATTTTTACACTTTTATTGGTGTGTTGTAATAATACATCAGAGTGAGATTCAAAGTGATACAAACATGCATGCATATAGCACTTGCTGTGTTTTTCTTGCAAAGAGGCCAAAAACATACACTGGAAAAAAGCCTGTTCAACAAATGATGTTAGCAAAACTAATTAACCATATACAGAAAAATGGAAATTAATCCCACTTTCTCACCCTGCACAAAAGTCAATTCAAGATGGATCAAAGACTCAAAAATTAGACCAAAAACCTTGAGGCTCCTTGAAGAGGGCATAGGTCCAACACTTCAACACATAGGCACAGGTAAAAACTTTCTCAATAAGACCCCAAAGGCAAAAGAAACTAAAAGGTGAATCAATATGTGGGATTGCATGAAACTGAAGAGTTTCTGTACAGCAAAGAAAACTATCAAGAACCTCAACCGAGAGCTAACAGAATGGGAGAATATTTTTGCCATCTACTCCTCTGATAGAGGACTAAAATATAGACTATATAGAGAACTCAAGAAACTCAGCACTAAGAAAACAAATAACCCAACCAAAAAACAAGCAAGTGCACTAAATTAGACACTTCACAAAAGAAGAATTTAAATGGCCAATAAATGTATAAAAAATGGTCAACATCATTAGCAATCAGAGAAATGCAAAAAACTACCCTAAAATTTCACCTAACTTCAACTAGAATGGCAATCATTCAAAACACAAACAACAACAAATGCTGGTGAGGATGTGGAGAAGTGGGAACTTTAATACATTGTTGTTAGGATTACAAATTAGTGCCACCACTTTGGAAAAATATATGGAAGCTCCTAAGAAGAATGGGAACAAACTTATCATATGACCCAGCAATACCACTTCTGGGTATCTACCCAAAAGAATGGAAACCAAACTACCAAACTAATGCATTGCATATTTATGTTCATAGCTGCACAATTCACAATTGCCAAAGTATGGAACCAGCCAAGATGTCCATCAAGAGATGAATGGATTACAAAACTAGGGGATATGTTCACAATGAAAATTTACTCAGCCATAAAGAGAAACACACTTAAATCATTTACAGGGAAATGGATGGCACTGGAGAACATTATGCTAAGTGAGATTAGTCAGTCACAGAAAATAAGAAATTGGATGCTCTCCCTAATATGGAAAAGCTAGGGAGAAAATGGACCAGAGGAGAAACTCTAGACAAAGAAGGAGATACTATAGATGACCAAATAAGGTGACCTGAGGGGATGGGAGGGAGGAAGAGGGAAATTCTCTAACTTTCATAATGTACATTAAAGACATAGCAAAAAGTCAATCACTAGGCCAAACAGGAGAAGGAGGGAGGGGAAGGAAGTGGGAAGGGAATTGGATAAGGGCTAATTGGGTAATGTGTGCATGTATGACTCCACCATCTTGTACTCCATTAAGATGTATGACTACAATGAACCAATAAAAATTTTAAAAAATTAAGGAGTTTTTTTTGTAAATACCAAGATGGTTGAAAAAAAGAGATAGACCTATATTTTGACTAGACTGGGCTAGAATACCTGAGCTCTCTGCACCATGGGGTTATTACTCTTATAGTAGGTCTAGCTATTTGTTAGTACTTGGCAAGAAAGATACTTCAATACAAGCAGGAACTTTGTTCTAAAACAATGTTTCTCATCTTTGGCTGCATGTTAGAAATACCTGGGAAGGTGTTCAAAGAACACTAGGCCAACTCCCACATGCCCACTTCTTTTAGTTAGACACAACTTTTGGGACATCTTCCCAATGGATTCTCATGTAAATTTGGTCTGAGAACTACTATTCCTCCAGTCTAGCAGCACCACTCAAACAAAACATAGTCCAAGTCCATTGTCAATCTTCTGTGCAATGGTTCATGAGAAAGATATCATTGCTGTGTGATAAGCATCTATAGCAATTTGATAATTTAAGTTTATGGCTATTTAAACCTCATAACAAAAAATGAGCTTTTTTGTATATTTGTTTTTCATTTTTAGTAATTAATGTTTTCTATTTTATAAAAGATTAGTCCATGGTATATTGAGAGAGAGAGAGAGGAAGAAAGGGTTTTTACCTAAAAGGTTTAAGAAACACATATCCAAACCATGTAATTAGGATCAACTTGGTTCATCCCAGAGACCATATTTTGTGGACTATGCTGCTATATTTTCTGTCCCTCCAAGTCTGGCCCTGGATCCTTTATCATTTTTTGTTTAATATCCAAGAAAAGCACAGCATCTTCAAAAGGTTGGCTTATCCTTGCCTGTTTTTCTCTTAGAAGACATAGGTCTCTCTCACTTCTGTAATGTGCCTGAAAAGAATGGGAGTGTCTGAGTGTAAAACGCATACTGCTTCTAAGTGATAAAATCAAAATGAGCTAAACTGCATTAGAGGTGAATGAGCAAGTGTTTGTGTGGTGTAAATATGTGGTTCCTGTGCTCAACACATCTCTGAAGAAAAGAGCACTGAGTGTTGAAATGCCTGTAGTCAGGCAGCATCATGACTTTGCTTTTTTTTCCTGTTCCTAGAAATGAAGTTATTTGATAAGACTTAGGCTTATGGCAGTTCTCACTGAGAACAAGATCAGGTATTATATCACCATGAGAAATCTCATTGCTGAATTGAGGTCTGAGTTATAAGATAGCTTATAGCTCAGACCTTTAAATACATACACATACTTAAAACAATTGCGTATATATCCCACATTTCTTTATCCATTGATCTATTGATGGAAATCTAGGTTGGTTCTATAATTTGACTATTCTAAATTATGTGTGGTTTGTACTGGATTGTTTAAAAACTAAAATCATCAAATTTTACAACAAAAGGTTTAACTATGCCTAAAATGCAGTGAATTTATTTTCCTAACTAAAAATCAATGCATAATCTGAAAGAGGGATTTGACTGATGTTATTGATGGGCTTCCATATTTGAGACCTAATCTTGTAAATATAATTTATACATATAAATGTCTAGTTTCTGAAATATTTCAATGTTTTATGGGAAATGCCGAATTGAATATTTTATATTAGAAAGTGCCTGAAAGTCAGAATGATGGACCAATTTCTGTCATTATATAAGGAGAATGGCTAATTGGCTTTCATTTGAAATTATGGTCTATGTTTTGGTATTATTTACCTTGATCGATAAGTGATGTGTGCACTTATGCCTTTACCATCCTGTACCTCATCAAGATGTAAAACTACAGTGCATGAATAATTTTTTTTTTTTTTTTGGTTGTGGTGGTGGTACTGGGGTTCTTGGAAATCCTTCTACCTCTGGGCTACACTCCCAGACCTATTTTTATATTTTTATTTGGAAACAGGGTTTCTTAAGCCAGCAAGGCTGGCTTCGAACCTGCACAGTCCTCCTGTCTCTACCTCCCAAGCATGGGGATTGCAAGTGTGTGCCACCACACCCAGCATAAATTATTTTAATCAAATAAATATAAATAAAATGTAATGAAAATTGCCTTGCTCAAATTTTGCTCTGCTTCTTTCTTTCTTTCTTTCTTTCTTTCTTTCTTTCTTTCTTTCTTTCTTTCTTTCTTTCTTGCGGGTCTGGGGATAGAACCCAGGGGCATTGGACCTCCAAGCTTCACCCCCTCACCCTATTTTTTATTCTTTATTTTGAAACAGGGTCTCACTAAGTTGTGGAGAGCCTCACTAAGTAGCTGGGACTGGCTGCAAGCCGCAATCCTCCTGTCTCGGCCTCCCTAATGCACATGATTTATATTAAGAAACATATCAATCACTAAGCCAAACATGAGAAGGAGGAAGGGGGAGGAAATGGAACAGGAATTGAGTAAGGGCTAATTAGGTGATTTGAGCATGTATGCCTCCAGCATCTTGTGCTCCATTAAAATGTATGACTACAATGCACCAATACAAATTTAAAAATAATAAATTAATTAAATAAAGAAGAAACATGGACAGAAAGAAACAATGACAGGAAATAAACACTGACTACATTTTCAAAAATAACAAATAATAAACATATTAAACATTTTCCTAAACAGTAAATCCCTGCTTCCTGTTTGCTTATAATTTATTAGTTCTCACAAAGAATAATTCACCCCCTGAAGCTATATGAATAAAGGAACCAAAGCCTGGGGAGGGCCTGGCATGGCAGAGGAGCAGAGAAATAAAGCACAGATAGCCTGGGGGTCCAGGCCAGGAACTGAGGAAGATGAAGTGCTTCTTGTGAATAGGTGCTGAGAGGAGAGTTACATGGCAGGGGGTAGTGGGAATTGAACTCAGGGCCATTCTACCACTGAGATCTAGCCTCAGCCTTTTTATATTTTGTTTTGAGACAGGGTCTCACTTAAGTTTCCCAGGCTGGCCTCAGACTTGTTATTCTCCTGCATTAAGGTTTCTGGGTTGCTGGGATTACAAGGGGAGCACCACAATTCTGGGTGAGTTACATGTGTTTTAGGCAAAAGAAGAAAACCAGGAGTTAGAGTTGTCTCAATGAATGAACTCTCATTCTGAAGGCAGGCTGCGAGGGGAGCTTGATTCCTGTGTTTGACTCTCAGTCACACCACTCTGTCTTTGCCTGAAAAGACTCATAAAGGGGGGGGGGGCTTAATTCACTTAGATATTTACTCTTTTAACACTGGCTCAACATCATACTTTATGCAAAATAAGATACATTTATAGTATGGTAGAAAACAAAGCATAGTCGCATGGGAAGTTTAGGAAGAATATAAGCAACTGACTAAATAGAAAAGGAATGTTGCATTAATTCAGAGAGAAATGGCTCTGAAGTTTGGGATGGCCGTGGGAGTCAGGTGAGCCCACAGGATGTTTATTGTCTTCTGTCATGTCCTAGATACAATTATGTGTATTTGGTCATGAATCCCTCTGTTTCATCAGTTTTTGGTTATCTCTCACTACATTCCCCTATACAACTCAGAGTCTCCAACACAGAATTCCTTCTGTGACATGTTCAGATCTGAATCTTTCCTACATTTGTCTCCTTCAACTTATTTCATTCTTGCTGCTGCTCTTACTTTGCTTCACATGAGGAGAGTGCTCGCCAATCCATCCAACAGACTATTTTTGATTCATGGATTAAACAGGGAATAGGCTCTGAGAAGTGAGTTATATGCTTTTTTTTTTTTTCTTGGTACTAGGAATTGAAACTAGGTATGCTTGCTACATCTCCAGCTCTTTTTTTATTTTTTATTTTGAGACAGGGTCCTGCCAAGTTATCCAGGCTGGCCTTGAACTTGCCATCTTCCTTCCTTAGCCTGTGTGTGTGTGTGTGTGTGTGTTACTGGGGATTGAACCCTGGGGCATTCTACCTCCAAGATACAGTTTCAACCCTGTTTTTTAAAATTCCTTATTTTGAAACAGGATCTTGCTAAATTGCAGAAGCCCTAATTAAGTAACTAAGACTGGCCACAAATCCATGATCTTCCTGTCTCAGCCTCCCCAGTACTGGGATTACAAGTATGTGCCGCCATGCCTGGCTCTGCATCAGCCTTCTAAACCACTGAAAGTACAGGTGACAATTACAGTGTTCACAAAAGCAAAGTTTTCCTTTTGTCTCCTGCAAGGAAGCAGATATAGAGTTTACTAGTGTGCATGGGGAGGTCACAGGAAAGAGATCACCTCATAGCCCAGTGAGGTTAAATAACTTTCTTCATAGGGGAGATAGAGATAGAGGTGGAGAAGGTAGAAAAATTGGAAAGGCATCAACAAGTTATAGAATGGTGAGAGTGGAACTTCACTGTGAACAGGGCATATTTTTATGCTGATAAAGTCTCCCAGATGACCTCAAGCTGCCCATAGAAGACCAGAGGGAAAGCTTGTGTGTGCATGGAGGGTTTCAAACTGGCTCCTCTTCAGTGGCTCATCTTTCCTGGTTATTAGTTGAAGTTCTTAGAACATAATTTAAGACAACTTCATTTCTTTTGGAAGATGTTTCTTCAGTCAGATGGGGGCTCCTTCCTCCTTTTGCTTGGGGGAAAAGCAAAGGAGGATTGGAGAGATCTTGATTGTGAGCTGGGCCAGTACATCAGAGCACATGCTTTGGGGTGTGATCATCTGAGCGTAACAATACTAGGCTAAGATATGTACTGGTTCAAGATTTCTTCTACTACTGGGATTCTCAAAGGCATCAAGTCAGTCTGGGGCAGTGTGGCTTTGTGGGGTCACTTTACAGCTTACCTATTCCCTTCCTTTTAGGATCTCTGCTTCAGAAACCCCACACAAGTTTTTGCTAAATCACTACCCCTAAGAAAAAGCACATCATGTTCCTCTCCCTCTCCCAATCTACTCCAGGGGAGGTGTGAAAATTGACAAAACAAATTAGGTGAGACTAAAATGATTCACTGAGATAAGTGAATTATTAACTCTTTTGACTCTACTATTTGGTAAGTTATTTTTATTTTTACTTATTATGTTCCTATTTCAGTGCTGGAGTTTGAACCCAGGGCCACACATATGCTTGATAAGTGTTTCCACTGAGTTACAACCCCAGATGGGATAGTTCTTTTTATTTATTTTTTATTTTTATCAGTGCATTATATCCATACATCATATTGGGGTAAAAAACTCGTGTGAACATACATGTACACATCACCCATTTAGCCCCTACCCAATTTTCACCTCATTCTCTCCCCATTACTCCTTCCCAAATTTGGCTTAGTGGTTGACTTTGATATGTTTAAGTACATTGTGTGTTTTAGAGAATTTCCTTCTTCCTCCCTCCCATCACCTCATTTAGGTTGTCTTGTTTGCTCCTCTATAGGATTTCCTTTTTCATCTAGAGTTCCTCCTATGACCCATTTCTCCTTAGCTTTCACATATTAGGTAAAGCATATGATTCCTTACTTTTTGTGACTGACTAATCTCACTTAGCATAATGTCCTCCAGTTCTATCCATTTTTCTGAAAATTATGTAATTGAGGTTTTTTTTTTTAATAGCTGAGTAAAATTCCATTGTGCACATATCCCACAGTTTTGTAATCCATTCATCTCTTGATAGACATCTTGGTTGATTCCATACTTTGGCTATGGTGAATTGTGCAGCTATGAACATAGATACACATGCATTAGTTTGGTAGTTTGGTTTACTTTCTTTTGGGTAGATACCCAGAAGTGGTATTGCCGGATCAAACAGTAGGTTTGCTCCCATTCTTCTGAGGATCCTCGATACTGTTTTCTAAAGTGGTTGCACTAATTTGCAATCCCACCAACAATGTTTTAGAGTTCCCACTTCTCCATATCCTCTCTAGCATTTGTTGCTGTTTGTGTTTTGAATGGTTGCCATTCTAGTTGGAGTTAGGTGAAATCTCAGGGTATTTTTGATTTGCAACTCTCTGATTGCCAGTGATGTTGAGCATCTTTGCATGCATTTATTGGCCATTTGAATTTCTTCTTTCATGAAGTGTCTATTTAGTTTGCTTGCCATTTTTTGATTGCATAATTTGTTTTTTTAGTGTTGAGTTTCTTGAGTTCTCTGTATATTCTAGATATTAGTCCTCTATTGGAGGAGTAGATGGCAAAAATCTTCTCCCATTCTGTTGTCTCTCTATTGAGGTTCTTGACAGTTTCCTATGCTGAACAGAAGCTCTTCAGTTTCATGCAATCCCATGTTTTGATTCACCTTTTAATTTGTTGGGCTCTTAAGGTCCTGTTGGGAAAGTTTTTATCTGTGCCTATGTGTTGCAGTGCTGGACCTATGCCCTCTTCAAGGAGCTTCAAGGTCTCTGATCTCATTTCCAAGTCTTTTATCCATCTTGAACTGACTCTTGTACAGAGTGAGAAAGTGGGATTAATTTCCAATTTTCTGCATATGGTTAACCAGTTTTGCCAACACCATTTGTTGAACAGGCTATCTTTTTTCCAGTGTAAGTTTTTGGCCCCTTTGTCAAAAATCAATTGGCTAAAAGTGTGTGAACTTGTTTCTGGGTCTTCTATTCTGCTCTATTGGTCTATGTATCTGTTTTTGTGCCAGTACCATGTTGTTTTTATTACAATGGCTTTGTAGTATAGTTTAAAGTTGGGTATTGTGATTCCTCCTGCATGGTTTCTGTTGATGAGAACTACTTTGGATATTCTAGGCTTTTTGTGATCCCAAATAAATTTAAGGACTGATTTTTCTGTCTGTGAGGAATGATCTTGGTAGTTTAATGGGCATTGCATTGAATCTGTAGATCATTTTTGGAAGGATGGCCATTTTATTGATATTTTTCTGCATATCCATAAACATGGAAAATTGTTCCATCTTTTAAGATCTTTGATTTCTTTTTTCAGTGTTTTAAATGTTTTTTGTAGAGATCTTTTACCTCCTTGGTTAAGTTTATTCCTAAGTATTTTATTTTTTGTGGGAGATCCTGAGTGGAAGTGTTTTCTGAATTTCTTTTTCAGTTGATTTATGGTTGGTGCACAGAAAAGATTCTGATTTTTTAAGATTGATTTTGTATCCGGACACTTTGCTGAATTTGTTGATCAGTTCTATAAACCTTTTGGTTGAGCTTGTTGGGTTTTCTAAATATAGTAGCATGTCATCTGCAAATAGTGGAAGTTTGAGTTCTTCTTTTCCTATTTGTACTCCTTTGATTTCCTTTTCTTGCCTTATTGCTGTGGATAGAGTTTCAAGTACTATATTGAAGATACGTGGTGCTAATGAACATCCTTGTCTTATTCTTGACTTGTTCCTTGTCTTGTTCCCTAGGGGGAATTCTTGATGTTTATCCCCATTTAATATGATGTTGGCGGTGGGCTTATTGTAGATTGCATTTACTATGTTGATATATGTTCCTTCTATTCCAATTCTCTGCAGTTTTTTTTAATCATAAATGGATGTTAGATTTTTATCAAATTCTTTTTCAGCGTCTATTGAAATGATCATGTGACTTTTTGTCTTTGATTCTCTTTATATGTTGATTTTTGTATGTTGAACCAGCCTTGCATCCCTGGGATGAACTCTACCTGGTCATGATGTATGATTGGCTTTATGTGTTTCTGAATGCATGTTGCTAGTATTTTGTTTAGTAGTTTTACATCCAAATTCATCAAAGATATAGGCCAGTAGTTCTCCTTCCTTGAACTGTCTTTGTTTGGTTTTGGTATTAATGTGATGTTGGCTTCATAGAATATATTTGGAAGAATTCCATTTTTTTTATATTTCACAAAATAGATTGAGGAGTATTAGTATTAGCTCTTCTACAAAGGTTTTATAGAATTCACTTGGGAAACCATCGTCCTGGGATTTTCTTTGATTGTAGGCTCTGCATTGCTGTTTTAATCTCTTTGATTGTTATTGGTTGGATTAAGTGTTCTATATCTTCTTGGCTCAGATTAGGAAGGTTGTGTTTCTATAGAAAGTTGTCAATTTCCTCCAGATTTCCCATTTTGTTGGAGTATAATTTTTCAAAGTAGTTTCTGATAATCCTCTGGATTTCTACACTATCAGTAGTAATATCTCCTTTTTCATCTCTTATCTTCATAATTTATGTTGATTCTTTCTTTTTTTTTAGTTAGGTTGGCTAGTGGTTTGTCTACATGTTAATTTTTTCAAGAAACCAGCTTTTGATTTTGTTGATTTTCTGTATTTTTATTCTCTACTTTGTTAATTTCTGCTCTAATTTTAATAATTTCCTGTCTTCTACTGGCTTTGGTGTTCAATTGTTCCTGCTTTTCAAGGGCTTTGAGGTGTGTCATTAGGTTATTTGTTTGAAGATTTTCTGTTTTTCTTATGTGAGCACTCAGTGCTATAAATTTTCCTCTTAATACTGCCGTCAAAGTGTCCCAGAGCTTTTGATATGTTGTATCTCTGTTTTTGTTTGTTTCTAGAAATTTCTTGATTTCACCTCTTACATCTTCTATGACCCATTCTTCATTCAGAAGTGTGGTGTTTAGTCTCCACATGTTTATGTTGTTTCTCTGGGTCTTCTTATAGTTGATTTCTAGTTTCATTCCATTATGGTCTGAAATGACACAGAGAAGTATGTAACATTTTAAAAATTTGCTAGTGCTCATTTTGTGTCCCAGGATGTGATCTATTTTGGAGAAGGTTCTGTGAGCAGCTGAGAAAAATGTAAACTCCGCTGTAGTTGGGTGAAATATTCTATATGTGTCCAACAGGTCCATTTGTTTAATAGTGTTCGTTAGTTCTGAGGCATCTTTACTGACCCTTTGTCTGGAAGATCAGTCTAGTGTTGTGAGAGGTGTGTTGAAGTCTCCCAGTATTATTGTATTGGGATTTATGTGTGACTTCATGTCACAAAGAGTTTGATTTATGAAAGTAGCTGCACCTATGTTTGGGGCATAGATGTTGATTATTGTTATTTCCTCTTGCTGGATTATTACTTTTACTAGTAAAATATGACCTTCTTTGTCTCTTCTAATAAGTTTGGGTTTGAGCCGGGCATGGTGGCGCACGCTTGTAATCCCCGCGCTTGGGAGGCGGAGACAGGAGGATCACGCAGGTTCGAAGCCAGCCGCGCTGACGTAAGAGACCCTGTTTCAAAAATATAAAATAGGTCTGGGAGTGTAGCCCGGAGGTAGAAGGGCTTCCAGGAACCCCAATACCACCAAAAAAAAAAAATAAGTTTGGGTTTGAAGTCTAACTTGTCTGATATCATAGTTGTTAGTCCTGCTTGCCTTCGAGTTCCATTAGCATGGATTACCTTGGTCTAGCCCTTTACCTTGAGTTTGTTACTATCTTTACTTGTAAGGTGTGTTTCTTGTAAGCAGTAGGTAGATGGATTCTGGTTTTTAGTCCATTTTGCCACTTTGTCTCTTTATTGAGGAGTTGAGGCCATTTCCATTCAGTGTGATTATACAGAGATAATTTTTAATTCCTAACATGTTAAGATTCCATTTCTGTTTGAGATACTGTTTATTCTTCTTTGCTTAGTTGTGTGCTGGATGGAAAAATCTTGTTACTTTGGTTCTGGTGTGTATTACCTATTTCTTCTTTGCAGTTAATCTCCTTGAGTATTTTCTCTAGCACTGGTTTTGAAGACATAAATTCCTTCAGTTTCTGTTTGTCATGGAAGCTTCTTATTTCTCCATCTAATTTGATAGATAGTTTTTTAGGGTAGGAAATTTTTGGTTGGAAGTTGTCTTCTTTCAGAGTTTGGAATATGTTACTCCAAGCCCTTCTGGCTTTCATGACTTGGTTTGGGAAGTCTGGAGTGATTATAATTGGTTTGCCTCTGAATGTCAATTGGCCTTTAGTTTTTGTTGCCTTTAAGATTCTCTCCTTGGCTTCCACATTAGTCATTTTGATAATTATGTGGCGTGGGGATCCACTTCTCTGATCCTGTCTAAAGGGAGTTTTTTAAGTTTCCTGGACCTGTGTATCGACCTCTTGTTCTGTTTGGAAAATTTTCTGCTATTACTTCCTTGAAGATATTATTGATACCTTTGGTTTCACCTTCTTTTCCCTCCTCTATTCTGATTATTCTTAGGTTAGCTCTCTTAAAATGGGCCCATATTTCTTCAATGTCAAATTTCTGCTGTCAGATTTTCTTTTCTAAATTAGAAACTATGCATTCATTTTTGGAGTGATCATCTTCTAGAAGTGAGATTCTATTCTCCATGTGGTCTAATCAGTTGTTTATCCTTTGAATTGAGGCCTTTACTTCAATGATTGCATCCTTTATCTCTTTTAGACTCTCTCTGAATTCTTTTCAAAGGTTCTGTATTATTTCTACAGTTATTTTCCTGATTTGATCTTCTAGAGATCTCTGAATTTCTGTGTTATCAGGTTCTCATGTTGTGGGGTTGTAGGCATTCATTGCTCCATTGTTATTCCTCTTTTCCATGATTTTGGAAGTTTGTGCCTTCTGTGGGTTCTCCCCTGGGTTACTATGACTTCACTTGAGGTCCTCTGGATATCGAGTCTGTGGTATCTCAGTCACCACTACTCCTTTACTGGGTTGTATCACAAAGTATCAAACCCAGGGAGTCAATCAAGGCTGCTTGAGACCATGGGGATGCCAGGCTGGGCGTTCTCCCACGGGGAGGTGCGACTATGTTGTGCTATCTCTGCCACCACCACTCCCCCACTGGATTGGACTGCAAAAATCTCAGACCCAGGGAGACTATCAAAGCTGCACAAGTCCCTGGTGGTGCAGTACTGGGATTTCTCCTCTAGGGGTCGCAAATTGACTCACGGTTGTTGAGTGCGCTGATCTGTAGCTGTTTTGGACTCGGTGAACTCGGTGCTGCTACCACAGGCAATATGGCACTACTGCCACGCCCTCGGCCATGAGGCTGGTGTATTTCTTCTCTGATTTTGAGCTCCACTCTGAGTCCCTGCAGGGTGTGCTGAGCTCGGCCCCTGGGAGTTTTAGACACTCTTTGTACCAAATAAAACTCTGAATTACATCCGGTTGTTCCGCAACTGCTCACCTCAGCTCGCTGTCCTCCCATTCTCTCTGGAACTTGGTGGGTTGTTTAGTGCACTGATCTGGAGCCGATCGGTGAACTCACTGCGGTCACAGGCAGTATGGTGCTGTTGCTGGGTCCTTGGCTGTGAGGCTGGTGTATCTCCTCTCTGGTTTTGAGCTCCGTTCTGAGTCCCCCTCCTCTCTGGAGCCTGGTGCTGCTAGGGAAGATGGCGCTGCCGTGGCTCCGGCCACGGCACTGCAGGCTGCTTTCTTTTCTCGTGTCTGATTGTTCTTCTAGCCCTCTTTTTCTGTCTCTTGTATTTACAGTTTTTATTTCTCTACTGATGGTGTTTTCTGGCTATGAAAGGCACTGATATTGTGGTATTATAAATCAATTGTTAGCGGGACTCGTAAACTCCACTTTTCTCCGTCGCCATCTTCCTCATGTGTTCATTTTTGGAGTGATCAACTTCTAGGAGTGAGATTCTATTCTCCATGTGGTCTAATTGATTGTTCATAGTTTGAATTGATGCCTTTACTTCAATGATTGCATCCTTTATTTCTTTTAGACTCTCTCTAAATTCTTTTCTAAAATCCTGAATTATTTCTACAGTTACATTCCTGATTTGATCTTCTGGAAATCTCTGTGTTTCTGTGTTATCAATTTCTGTTATTGTGGGGTTGTGAGAGATGATTGTTCCATTGTTGTTCCTCCTTCCCATGATTTCAGACATTTGTACCTGTTGCTTTTGGTTGATTTCTCTCAGTCTTTAGGTGTCAGCTGGTATCTTCAAGAGCAAGTTGTATTCAACAGTGAAGGTTCAGTAAGGAGGGAAGTGAAGTAGTAAGTGGAAGAATAGGTTAAGGTCATCTAGGGTCAAATAGTATGAGTATATGAGTTTGTTAAGGTAGTATATACTGGAGATTAGAGATAGTAAAATGTAGTAGATTTCTAGTAACCAATGTATAGTTTCTGGCATAGTGATATGAATTGGATTCAATACAGGATTAGGGAGTGACAAAAAGAAGGGAAAAGATAGAAGAGGGATAGAGAGGAGAGAGTAGATTTGTACAAGGGGAGAAACTTGGGAAAGGATTTGGTATGAGGGTTAAAAAAACAACAAAAACAAACAAACAAAGCAAAAAAAATCATAAAACAAGACAAAACAAACAAACCCCCTTCTCTGGGTTCTTCTCCAGTTCTCCACAACTTCACTTATTGTGCTCTGGATCTCTGGGGGTGTGGTAATCTCCACCGCCACCACTCCTTCCCTGATTTTTATCGCAAAGTCTCAGACCCAGGGAGTTTGTCACAGCTACACCAGTCTCTGAGGATGCCATGCTGGTGCTTTCCTTCAGGGAACTGAGACTAGGGTATAGTAATTTTTGCCACCCCTACTCCTGCACTGCTCTGAAACACTAGATCTCAGTCCCAGAGAGTTTATCAAAGCTGGTTGAGTCCCTGAGTGTGCAAAATTGGGATTTCTCCTGTAGAGGCCACAATTTCCCTTAAGATTGTAGTGGCACTGTGCTGGAGCTTTCCCTGGAACTTTCATGTGCATGGTGAACTCACCGCTGCTGATGGCAATATGGTATCACTTTCACACCCTTGGCTGTGAGGCTGCTGTATTTACCCTCTGGTTTTAAGCCTCTGAATCCCAGGAGACCATGATGGGCTTGGCCACTGAAAATGTTATCTTGTCTTTGCGCTGAAAAAATTGCTGAATTACATCTGACTGGATTGCAATTGGTCACTTCAGCTCATTTGCTTTTCCTCCCTGTGGTCTAGTTCTGTAAGGCAAGATGGTGTAGGCGTGGTGGCCTCCATGGCGCCAGGCCGGTTTCTTTTCTGCTTCTCTGGTTGTTGTATTCTTTTTTTTCTGTCTTGTATTTTCAAGACAGTGGTTTCTAATCATCCTTTTTATCTCACCTCAGAAATATGACACATGTTCCTCTTTCCCATGATTTCAGAAGTTTGTGCCTTCTCTGGGTTCTTCCCTGGGTCACCACAACTTCACTTGGGGTATTCTGGATCTCAAGTTTGTGGTAATCTCAGCCGCCACTACTCCTTTACTGGGTTGTATCACAAAGTCTCAGACCCTGGGCATTAAGGCTGCACAAGACCGTGTTGGTGCAGGGCTGGGCGTTTCCCCACAGCTGCGATTAGGGTGTGGTATCTCTCCTAACTCTACTCCTTCATTGGGTTTGACTGAAAAATCTCAGACCCAGGGAGATTATCAAAGCTGCGCAAGTCCCTGGGGGTACAGTGGTTTATCAAGAACAAATAGGGTAATGTACTGTAACAAAACTGCAGGCAGTCATAGATACTTTGTAGGATAGTTTTGTTCATTTTCTGATTGATAATTGGCATTTTGAAGTGCAGTACCTTTCACTTTTCAACAAAATGACTACAGATATATTTTCAGCTTACACAATTCCTTTGGATTTCAGAATTTGCTCTTCAAGGACTTCCGGGAAGATGGCGACCAAGAAAAGCGGGGCTTAAGAGCCCTGTTAACAACTAATCTCCATTACCACAAAATCAGCGCCTTTCATAGCCAGAAAACACCATCACCAGAGAAACAAAAAAAATCACCAGGCTCCAGAGAGAAAGCAGACTGAGAACAGAGCTCAGAGCCACAGAGGAGATACACGGGCCTCACGCCCGAGGCCATGGCAGCAGCGCCATACTGCCGGCGGCAGCGGCGACTTCACCAAACGGCTACAGCAAGCCGAGGTGAGCCGCTGCAAAACAGCCAGGCGGGATTTCTTGCCGCAGGTAAAATCTAAAGCTCCCAGTGGCTGAGCTCAGCACACGCTGCAGGGATTCAGAGTGGAAAGCAAAACCAAGAAGAAATACACCAGCCTCACGGCCGAGGGCGTAGCAGCGGTGCCATATTGCCACCGGCGGCAGCAGCAGAGAATTCACCGAATCCAGTACAGCTACATCTGCATACTCAAGAACAGTGAGTCAAATTGTGGGCCACAGAAGAGAAATCCCAGTACTGTACTCCCTGGGACTTGACCCGTGGGGGAGGGGCAGTGGCAGAGATATCACACCATAGGAGAATGTGCAACCTGGCACCCCCCACAGTCTAAAGCAGCATCTATCGACTCTCTGGGTCGGTGACTCTGTGATACAACCCAGTAAAGGAGTAGTGGGGTCTGAGATACTACTGACTCGAGATCCAGAACACCTTAAGTGAAGCCGTAGTGACCCAGGGAAGAACGCAGAGAAGGCACAAACTTCCAATATCATGGGAAAGAGGAATAACACTGGAGCAATGAATGCCCACAACCCCACAACATCAGAACCCGATAAAACAGAAAATCAGAGATTTCTAGAAGATCAAATCAGGAAAATAACTGTAGAAATAATAGAGGTGCTTCGAAAAGAATTCAGAGAGAGCCAAAAAGTGATAAAGGATTCAATTAATGAAGTAAAGGCCTCAATTCAAAGCACAAGCAACCGATTAGACCACATGGAGAACAGAATCTCGCTCTTAGAAGATGATCATTCCAAAATTGAATGCATAGTTTCTAATCTAGGAAAAAATATCCGACAGCAGGAATCTGATATTGAAGAAATATGGGCCCATTTTAAGAGAGCTAACCCAAGAATAATTGGAATAGAGGAGGGAAAAGAAAGTGAAACCAAAGGGATCAACAATCTCTTCAAGGAGGTAATAGCAGAAAATTTTCCAAACATAGAGCAAGAGGTTAATACACAGGTCCAGGAAACGTATAGAACTCCCTTTAGACAGGATCGGAGAAGAGGATCCCCACGCCACATAATTGTCAAAATGACCAATGTGGAAGCCAAGCAGAGAATCTTAAAGGCAACAAAAACAAAGGGCCAAGTGACATTCAGAGGCAAACCAATTAGAATCACTCCAGACTTCCCAAACCAAGTTATGAGAGCCAGAAGGGCTTGGAGTAACATATTCCAAACTCTGAAAGAAAACAACTTCCAGCCAAAAATTTCCTACCCAGCAAACTTTCTATCAAATTAGATGGAGAAATAAGAAGCTTCCATGACAAACAGAAACTGAAGGAATTTATGTCTTCAAAACCAGCACTAGAGAAAATACTCAAAGAGATTAACTACAAAGAAGAAATAGGTAACACACACCAGAACCAGAGAAACAAGAGTTTCCATCCAACAGAAAACTAAGACTGGTTATCTGTGGAGATTCATTATTTATGTTAGTCTTTTACCTATCTCTAAATGGTATTGTTTGCTTTTATTGTTGTTAATTTTTAGGATTTCTAGTTGGAATATTAATATACCTTCAGATATAGCATTTGGAAATATTTTATCCCATTCTATTAGTAACTGTTAACTCTGTTTACATTGTCTTTGGATATACAATATGTTTTTTATTTTTTAGGGAGTTTGTATACTCTTCTGTTTCCTGTGCCATTGAAATCATAACCAAGAAATCACTGCCAATTTCAATATTGTGAGGTTTTATGACCCAGATTTTCTCCTAAAAGTTTATAGTCTTAAGATTTATATTTAGGTCTTTTATCTATTTTGAGTTAATATTTGTATATGTGATTAGGTAAGGGTCCAACTTTATTCTTTTCCATGTAATTATTATGTTTTAACAATATTTAGTTAAAAGATTATTATTTCCACCACCAAATGTTCGTGGAAACCTTGTCAAAAATAACTTGACAATATAGGGAAGAATTTAGCTCTAGGCTTTTATTTAACTCCAATGGCTTATATATCTGCCTTTAGAATAGTACTACACTGTTTCAATTATTGTAGCTTTATATGTTTTGAAATCAGAAAATATATATCTTCTAGCTTTGTTCTTTTTCAAGATCGTTTTGGGTATCTAGAGTCCATATTCCATATTAGGATAGATTTTTTTTCTGAAAAATAAATATATAAATATATGATAGTTTCACCTAAAAAAATAGAAAAAAAATATTCTCTGGTAAGAAAGAAAGTAAAAAGAAATATTGAAATGTTATCTTTAAGTCATCAAAAGCTTGGTATCAGACAAATGAAACTGTTATGTGAGATTATCATTTTTAATTTTGAATAAATTGCTATAATAGTAGATGTCAACCACTAAGCCAAGCATGGGAGGGAGGGATGGGGAGAGAATGGGGTGGGGATCGGGTTGGGGCTGACTGGGCGATGTGTGCATGTATGTCTACAAAAGTTTGTATCCCACTATGATGTATGAATACAGTGCACCAATAAAAAAAATAATAATAATAAAAAAATTTTGCTCTTCAAGGTCCCCTCTCCACCCTGCCCTGTCCCCAGGATAGATTCACTGACTGGCAGTCACGGTCTCTCTTGCCCTCTGTCTCAAGTTTGGCAAGGAGAGGTGTCAGTCAGAGGCAGAGGGTCAGAGAGCAGAATGATGAGGCTGAGAGTCAAGTGTCTCTCTGCTGAGTCGTTCTGCCAAAGGCCTCAGTCTGGGTCATAAGACCCTCTCAATAGACTCCATCTCTCCCTAGATCACAATGAATGTTCCCTCTCGTCACCACCTACTAGCTCCAGGGTACTAGGCCATTTCTTATTGATTTTAGAAAATCTTGTCCACAGATTTATTCTATTCTCAGTAATTCAGCTTTACAGGCATTGTCTATTTCCTACTAGAGCTAGAAATGGTACAATAATTTTTTACATTTTCTACTCTTATTGCTTCAAATTTTCATTAAACTTTGTTTCAGTAGAAAATTACATGTTTGATCATTGATCAAATCTTTCTGGGGACTTTCTATCAAAACTAAAAGGAGGAGTTCTGGAGGAAGTTTGACTATATACAAAATTTTGTTTCAAACAGAACTAAGTTCGGTCTTGCCCCTGCAGCTTCCAACGTATGTGATCAATCTGCAACTTTTAAGTTCAAATTTCTCATCTATAAAATACAAATTAGAGTATTTCTGCCTTCTAGGATAGGTGTGGAGGCCTAATAAAATGAATGCATATAAATTGTTGAGCACAGTCTAGAACATGGAAATTGTTTAACTAATGCTAGTATGTAATGTTATGCCAAGCAAAAAAAAAAAAAAAAGACCTGGGTGTGGTGGCGCACACTTGTAATCCCAGTACTTGGGAGGCTGAGACAGAAGGATTGCAGGTTCAAGACCAGCCTCAGCTACTTGGTGAGGGCTTCCTCAACTTAGTGAGAACCTGTTTCAAAATAAATAATAAAAAAATTGGAGCTGAGAGTGTAGCCTGGTGTTAGAATGGCCCTGGGTTCAACCCCCAGTACCATAAAGTAAAATAAAATAAAATAAAATGGCTGGTAGTGTAGCTCAGAGGTAGAATGCCTCTAAGCATAGTCTTTAGTACCCCCCCTAAAATAATACCCACAGCAGGTGTGGTGCTGTACACCTGTTATCCCAGTACTTGGGAGGCTAAGACAGGTAGATCGCAGGTTCAAGGCCAACCTCAACAACTAATGAAGCCCCTCAACATCTTTTGAAGACCCTCAACAATTCAGATAGAATATTTTTCAAAATAATAATTAAAAGGGATGGAACTGTTGGTAAGATGTAGAATGCCCTGGATTTAATTCCTAGTACTCCCTATACACACACACACACACACACACACACACACACACACACACACACGAAAAGGATAGCCCCCAGCTGACCACAACTGAGCACCTGAGATGTCAAATCTGTCTCAAACTGTAGCATTTCAGGCCAAGGTGGAGGAACCGAAGAGTAAGGCACAGTTTGAACCAGCCTGACCAGGGCACAGGGTGGCTGGCAGCTGGAAGAACAGTTAGTGCCCTCTGGCTGTGGAGTTATCTTTGCTGAGGCCTGGCTGGATTTTTCTCAGTTGGCCTCTGCAGCAACAAGCCAGAAAAGACATAAAACACAGGTGCAGGCCTTACTTGCAGAGTCTGCAGAACTTTCCTAAAGTCTGCAGGTACTTCTAATGTTCAGCCTGGGTGATTTCAGAAATCATTGTTCTTTATCGCAAGCACTGGTACCATTCTGGGCAGGGGGGGCTCTGGCTGTGCCCTACAGCTCTACTCTGGTCCATAGTCAGAGAGGGACCTTCATCCACCTCCAGCGAAAGCAACTCCTTGAAAAATCCTAGCACTGACAGGCTAACATTTACTTCAAGGCAGAGTTCCCAGCCACAGATTAGAAATAGGAGTAGTCTAGTCAATTTAGGATATCTCCTAAATTCAATATTAATAAACTTAGTACTCTTTGAGGGACATTCAAACTGCTGACATGATCTCTTAGTGATCAAGTCCGTCAGGGTCACTGCAACTGTCCCCAAAAGATCTGGAAGCACAGTGTGTGCCACTCCCCGGAAACTTCGTCTTACTCCTCTCCTCTCCCCTTCCACAGCCTGCCATTCAGCCAGAAAAGTGCCCTAAGTGTTCCCTCCATCTCACCAATTCCACCCTTCTGTGTATTCATTTGAGCTATCACAGAGGGGGAATCCTACCCATATGTCAGAGTATCCTAGGGAAAAAAGGTTCTTAAGTCCCAGGACTGAGAGTCATTTTTCTAAATATTGCCATACTGGAATAATATGAGTCAATGTTAGTCCTTATTACTCTAGCACTTTTGAGTCTGTAGAGCACTTTTGTAGAGATTAATTGTTCACTCTGCTTATCATCCTGAGACATGGTAGTACAAGTATTTATAGCTCAACTTAAATGAAGATAAAGCTGAAAATTGCAGAGGCAGGTTGCTAGTAAAAGGCCATGCTTAGGTGCAGAATGTCTGCTCCATTAGTGAAGACAATCCATTGCACTATTCCAATTTATCAGGAGTATCTTTTTAATTTTTATTTTAAATAATATCTTTTTAATATTATTTAAATAGCTAGACATAGGCCTTCATGGATTTTTACTTCTAGGGTGGTTTTCAGTTTAGGAAACTGAATGCCCACAGCAGGTCCAGCCTCCAGCTCCTCTCTGCTGTGAGTAGGGACAGGCCACAGTGATGCCTATGTGCAGCATGCTGGCACCACCTACTGGTGAATGTGGCACTTAAACCCTCTGTCCGAAGGACTGAAAAATCCTATGGAGATAGGATTAAGTGGGTAGAACTGGATTAGTAATATCAAACAATCTAAAAACTTCCCTCCCTTCCCCCAAATCACCCTGATAAACATTTTTGACCATTTTAGATATTATGTAATCTTTTAAAAATAGGGCTGATAGTTTCTCTTTCCTCTCTTTTCTCTAGTCACAACCTATAGTAGTTTTTCTTTTAAAGGTTTTATCTTATTTATTTATTTATTTATTTATTTATTTATTTATTTATTTGCAGTACTGGGGATGAAACCCAGGGACATTCTACCTTGAGCTATACCCCCTGCCCTACTTTTTTATTCTTTATTTTGAAACAGGGTCTCACTGAGTTGTAAAGGGCCTCACTAAGTAGCTGAGGCTGTCCTCACACTGTGATCCTCCTGTCTCGGCCTCCCAAATGCTGGGATTACAAGCATGCACCACCCCACCCAGCTTCTTTTAAAGGTTTTAAAAATACTTTTATTGATGCACTGTAATTTTACTTTGTAATGAGATTCAAAGTAATGCAAACATACGTGCAGACAGCATTTGATGTATTGTTCTCTGAATTACACCCTGCTCCCCCACCTCCTCAGTATAGCTTCCTATATGGACATAGCACTATTTCAACTATTTTTTCTTTCATCAGTTCTCCTTTTTCTCCTCTCCATTTTCCTTTATCAAAACCCTTCTGCTTTTATACTCATCTCTTTCCTCATTTATCTGCAGTCCCTTTTGTTTTCTATTTTCTGTCTACTTCCTATTTATGACAGAAAACACAGGATCCTTTACTTTCTGAGACTGGATGATCTTACTTAGCATAATATACTCTGGTTCTATCTATTTTCCTACAAATTACATAATTCTGTTTTTCTTCACAGTTGAGTAAAAGAAACAGACTATCACTCTTATATCTCAGTATTTATGAAATTGCTAATCAAGTGGGTATGATGGAGCATGCCTGTAATCCCAGTGCTTGGGAGGCTGAGACAAGAAGATCACAAGTTCAAGGCCAGCCTCGCCAATTTAGCAAGACCTTTAACAACTTAGCGAGGCCCTGTTTCAAAATTTAAAAATAAAACAGGACCAGGAGTGTAGCTCAGAGGCAGAACATCCCTGCGTTCAGTTTCCAGTAATACACATACTCAAGATATTTAATAAGGATATGTATATGAAAGAGAATATTGTTTAAACTTTTAAAATCAAAACGTAAACGTCAAGTTACAGCACTTCTCCCATTAAATATCTCTTCTCACAGTGTGAAGAGCTGTTCTGAGCTGCTGCACATTGAGTGCTGAGGGAAATGAGCCTTGCCTGTAGGGAGCTCACTTGGCTGGAATGGACTGAAATTGGATCCATTGGCTGGAAAACATAAATGTGTCATTTCCCCTTCTCAGCCATGCCCCTTGGTAATCTAAAGCAAGCTCATTGCCCATCACACACTTTCCCCAAGGAGCCAGTGAACCTTTCTCTTCTCTCCTCTCCACTCCGGCGAGGGTGCAGAGGAGCGAGCTAGGCTCTTCATGTTGTCTGGGGTTCCAGAAGCCATCAGTGTTCTGGGCCTGACCACGCAGTGTTTCTCTCAGTCCCAGGACCGGGCTAATGCTGCTGGAGGTGAAACGATGTCCTCAGATCATGTGGTAACACTGCTAGGGCCCTAACCCAAGTCTGGGTGACCAGGGGACTGCGCACACTTTCTGGGTTTCAATTGGAAACACTAGAAGTAGACTTCTAAGATCCCTGCTGACGTTTACACACACCTGTGTACAAATACACACAGGTGTAACACACATGCATGCTGATTCCCCTACCGCACCATTTTCTAGTTAATCATGGAGCATAGGATGTGTGTGTGTGTGTGTGTGTGTGTGTGTGTGTGTGTGTGTGTGGTGTTGAGATTGAACCCAGGGACATTCTACCTCAAGGCTATACCCCAGACCAATTTTATTTTGTTTTATTTGGAAACAGCCTTACTATGTTGCTGCAGGCCTTGCTAAGGTACTGCGGCTGGCTTCAGACCTGCGATTCTCCAGTCTTAGCCTCTCAAGTACTGGAATTACAGGCATGCACCCAGTTTGCATACGGTTTTAAATAGCTTTGGCTCCACCACTCCTTGATAGTAAGAAGCCACTCTTCTTAGCTGTTGAGGCAGGCAGGTGGATGCAGTACAGGTTTTACCTCCAACGAACTTGGGTTAGAGCTCTAGCAGTATTACTATGTGAACATAGGGACATCATTTACTTCCTTAAGCCTCAGTTTTGTCCCAACATAAAATGAGACTAATCACATCTAATAAGGATAATATCTATCTCAAAAAGTTCTGGAAATTAAGTGATATCCATATAAATTTCCTGTCACAGTTCTGAGCCCTGACTTAGAAACATGCATTTGTTACATACTATTATTATGTTATTTGAGTGAATACAAACCACTTTCTCTGGTGCCTATTAAGCATCTAACTAGTGATATTCAGTAGGCATTAAGCAATGTGAAAAAAAAAAATCAGGAATGGCGAAATACCCAAAGAAGATGCAGTCTAGATCTGTTTTTGTGTTTAAGCATCCAATCATTGTGCATCACAATGAGCTTAGGTCAGTTAATATTTGATAGACAATCTGGGCAATAATGTAGGTTCATGTCTTTGAGTTCCCAGTTTAGATATAAATGTAAAATTAAGAGAATAATTAGAGTGTTTTTGCCTAAATTCCCTATGAGCATGCTATGTGAATCAGGTGAAAGTAGAATTTTAAAACCAGATCTGGGGATGATGTTCCTTGTTTTCATTATATCCACATAAGGACTGGATCAGTGTTAATATCTGCAGCTTAAAGTTTCCTCTTACATACAACACATGTCAGAATACATCGAGGTCTCTGTTTTCAGGGTTAAAGTAACTGGAGTGAAATCTGGGACTAAGGTTATAATGGATGGTTGCTGTGGTTCAGATATGCCCTGCAAAGGCCCATGCCTTCAAAGGGTTAGCCCCCTTTGGTACTACTGGGAGGCGGCAGAATGTCTAAGAGATGGGGTTTCAGGTGGCTGGGTCCGTGCCTCTGAAGGGGGCTGTGGCTGCCAGGTCTCCTCTCTCCCACTCTGTCCAGGAGGGAGTGATTCTACTGCACCACCCACATCTGCCATGATGTGTAACTGCATCACAGGACCAAAGCCATGGGGCCAGCTGACCACAGATGGAAACTTCCAAACTCCAACCAAAATAACCTTCTCCTCTTTTTTTTTTCTTCTTTTTTTTTATACTGGGGATTGAAACCAAGGGTAGTCTACCTTCAAGCTACACTTCCATTCCTATTCTTTATTCTTTATTTTGAAACAAGGTCTTACTAAGTTACAGAGAGCCTCACTAAGTAGCTGAGGCTGGCCTTGAGCCTGTGATCCTCCTGTCTCCACCTCCCAAGTACTAGGATTACAAGCTTGTGCCATCATGCCCAGCTCAATCGTTTCCTCTTCATAAGTTGATTTATCTCAAGTTTTTGTTTACAGCAATACAAAGCTGATACAATCATCAATTTTTATATAATGAAACAATGAAATTCAAATTTCAAATTAAGTTTCCAATTGTCCTCTGCTTTCTTTCCTAACTTTATGACTTGCCCAAGGTCTGGACTCCTCCTGGGAGAGGCCTCCCCTGACAGCCTGAACAGAGCTTCTCTTGATTTCCTGCCCTTGTTCTTTCCCATGTTTGTTGTGGCAGATGCTGCTGTCTTCTGCCTTCTTTGTTGACTGGCCCTCGGGTTTTTGCTCAGGGTAGAGACGTCTATAGTGGAAACACTCCACTTGCATCATTCCGCAGAGCCAGAGGCAGCAGTGTGACAGTCCATCCCAGGAGCCCAGGCAAAGGTGCTGCAGATTCCTCAGAAATTATTGATGTGCACTTCTAATAGCCCTCATTAAGGGAGGCATGCACAAAGGGTATATATATTCTTACACAGGGCTAGGCACTAACATCAGGATCTATGGCAGAGACTGTTACTTACAACCCACTATATGTCTCTCTCTTTTATTAGTAACTAAAATGCTTTAGAAGTTGATGGCTATGTGTCCGGTTAAGAAGCACTTTTTCTTCCTCTTTCTTTCTTTCTTTCTTTCTTTCTTTCTTTCCTTCCTTCCTTCCTTCCTTCCTTCCTTCCTTCCTTTTTTTGTACTGGGGATCAAACCTGGAGGCATTCCACCTCCAAACTATGCCATCATCCCAATTTTATTTCTTATTTGAAAACAAGGTCTCATTAGGTTTCTGAGAGTCTCCCCACATTGCCGAGGCTGGCTTTGAACCTGTGATCCTCCTGTCTCAGCCTCCCAAGTACTGGGATTACAAGCGTGCACCACCACACCAGGCTTGGAAGCTATGTTTTCTATCTTCCATTGTTCTAGAGGTGGTTAATGCAATCTAGGTTATTGTCCGGGACTCATGGAAAGGCTCTTTTGAAGGAAGCACATAGCTAGCATGTGCCCCTGTCTGCCTGCACATCCTTTCTTCCTCCTGTTTCCTTCCTATAGAATGGATCTGATATTTGCAAATACTGTAGCCATCTTGGATAACTAGAACTTTAGGAATCATTCTGGACAAAAGATAACTTCAAAATTGTAAGCCAGCCAGGTATAGTGGCCCAAGCCTATAATCCCAATACATGGGAGGTTAAGACAGTAGGATCACAGGTTCAAAGGCAACCTCAGCAACTTAACAAGACTTTCAACAACCTATGGAAACTCTTTCAAAACAAAAACATAAAATAAAAAGATATGGGGTATAACCCAGAGGTAGAATGCTTCTGGGTTCAATTCCCAGTATAAATAAAATGAGAGGCAAATAGTGTGAAAGATGGACTTAAGTCACAAAACAAGCTGAGATCCATAATGATACCATGAAGCTTCCATGCCAACCCAGACTGTTGAACTCTTTCATGTAAAAAAAAATGCATGTCTATCTTGCTTAAAAAACTATTTTACTGTCTGTTAGTTGTATAAAAATTCCTACTACAACAATGTAGTATAAACTCAAAATTACTTTAAAAATAAACTAAATCTTTCATAAAAATACAATAAAGCAGTGATGTATAAGTCATGACAAATGGGTTGTAGATTATGGAGAGATGTGAAACCTGTAATTCTTGAGACCAGTCATGTAAATAGGCTACATTGTTCTCTTTTCTTACATTAATTCAAGTTAATATCTTTCAGAAAGTATCTACATTGCTCTCAGAGACTGTACTTTTGAAATTTCAAATCATGTGCATTCTGAAAATAAAAATATTGGGAAGCACAATGTATACAATCCTAAAAGCAACATGTACATACATCTCTATGTTACTCCAAACTTTTAATCAACATTTCAGTAACTTTAAGACTATTGAACTAGTCATTGGCATGGAAATCTTGACTATCAGAAGAGCAAATTTCATTCATAATGGTTGAGAAGCCTTCAAAATCATTTATACCATCTCAACATAGGTTTTACACTGAGCCAAGTATATGTCACTCTAAGTAGAACTGTGAGAAGTATTGTCAATACAATTTATATTGCTCTTTCTTTCCTTTTCTCTTTCTCTTGAATTTGATGCCAATCTATCATATGTCCAAAATTGAGAAAAGTCACCTGCTGCTACATTATTCTGTCAAGCTATGTCTAAGTAGAGCTTTGAGAGGATTGGTGGTGAAGATGTTCTGGAACTCAGATTCTCCCAAGGAATGTTACCACGTTGCTAAGCTATGTCATGAGTCTTAACAACCAGGGAGCCATATCGGCTCCTTGGAGTGAGAGTAAGAGAAACTGGAGAGAGACAGCTGTATTTCTGCCAATCAAAAAGTCTCAGCTTTTGGGCAAAGAATTAAGGAAATCAAAGAAAACTCAGTGTAGACTGTTCTGGGCTGGAAGAGTAGCAAGACTTTAGTTCATGTCAACCATATCATCTGCTTTTAAAACTGTTCTCAGGTATAATTTTCAGTTTACCACTAAACAATTTTCTAAATGTCTAGATATAACTTAATGATCCTCAAGTTCATTTGCGTCTTAAGACATGTAAAAACCAAATAGTTTGTTCTAAGGAAGGGGTGTATTATATTTTAAAGGAAGTCCTTTATTATTGAAGGGATCATATAGATAAGTACAGTAAGTCTGTGAAATAAAGACACGTATTTCATGGAAAATATTTAGCTCACTGACCATCTACAAGGTGATAGTCTGTGTTCTAGATACAGAGGATAAAAACAGGAGTAAAAAACAGGGCCAGATCATTGCCTGCTTGGTTACTACAAGGGAATAAATGAAAAAAAATAATATTGTCAGGGGAAATACATGCTATAAAGATAGCCTAAAGAGTCAAAGGGTATAGAGTGATGTAGGCCAGGATGAGAGAATTACTTTAGGGGTGAGGGATAGGAAGTCTTTTGGAGAAAAGTTTTGCGTAAACAGAAATGAACCCAGTGAGTAAGGGAGCTGTGGGAAGATCTGAGGAATGTGCATTCTAGGCTGAGGGACAGCCAAGTGCAAAATGATTCTATATTCATCACTGAAATAATAACCTTTATATGCAGTTAGGTGTGGTGACACACACCTGCAATCCTAGCACTTGGGAGGCTGAGACGGGAGAATTGCAGGTTCAAGGACAGTTTCAGCAACTTAGCAATACTTTCAGCAGCCTAGTGAGACCATTTCCAAACATAAAATGAGGCTCAGGGTATAGTTTGGAGGTAGAATTCCCCTGAATTAAATCCATAGTACCACAAAATAAATTTAAAAACCTTTATATCCCTATCAGTTCATAATAACTTTCAGCTATTCAATATATATTATAATATGTATTCTTCCTTTGTATGCCTATATTTTGTAGATGTATGATATTGGACTAAAATACTAACATTTCATAAATATTTGCAGAATATGGCAGATTCCGGATTAGGTGGGTTAACAATGCTTTTAAACTATCTCTTTTGAAGAATTATATGTCATATTTTCTAAATAAAATTCACTAATTTACTGATATGTAAGAAGATGAAAAAGACTATAAGAAAGAAAATATTGTTTTCAGAAATATTTACACAATCCCATGAATGAGGAACACAATTTTTAATTAAATACTCACACAGATTTACTTCTATACAGATATTTCTTTTCCACTCTAGAGTAAAAGCAATGTTAGCATCACAAAGTGGAAAAAGCATAAATAGGACTTAGCTTCCTTCACCCAGGAATTCTCTTGAATGTGTTCTCTTCTCTTAAGTCATGAAGTCTCTGCTGGATTGTGCAATTAACAGGCACTGAGGTAACAGCAAAGACCTTTACTAAAAATAGCTAAAAGTTTCATGTTTGAAAATTATTTACTTTTAAAGAATGGCACAAACCAGAATGATTTCCCTAACACTCTTTAAAAAATTTTATTGGTGCATTGTAGTCATACATCTTAATGGGGTAAAAGATGGTGGAGGCATACATGCACTCATCACCCAATTAGCCCTTACCCAATTTTTGCCCCATTCCTTCCCTCTCCCTCCTCCTCATGTTTGGCTTAGTGATTGACATTGATATGTTTGTTAATGTACATCATGAACATTAGAGAATTTTTCTCTTTCCTCTTCCCATCCCCTCAGGTAGGTCACCTTATTGGCTCATCTATAGTATCTCCTTCTTCTCTAGAGTTCATTCTATGAGCCATTTTCTTCCTAGCTTCCACATATTAGGGAAAGCATCCAATTTCCTTTTTTTTTGTGACTGACTAATCTCACTTAGCACTATGTTCTCCAGTTCCATCCATTTCCCTGTAAATGATGTAATTTTTTTCTTTATGGCTGAGTAAAATTTCATTGTGTACATATCCTGTAGTTTTGTAATCCATTCATCTGCTGATGGAGATTTTGGCTGGTTCCATAGTTTGGCAATTGTGAACTGTGCAGCTATGAACATAGATACACATGCATTAGTTTAGTAGTTTGGTTTCCATTATTTTTAATAAATATGAGAAGTGGTATTTCTGGATCATATGGTAAGTTTGTTCCCATTCTTCTGAAGATACTCCATACTCTTTTCCTAAGTGGTTTCACTAGTTAACAACCACACCAACAATGTATTAAAGTTCCCACTTCTCCACATCCTTGCAAGCATTTGTTGTTTGTGTTTTGAATGATTGCCATTCTAGTTGGAGTTGGGTAAAATCTCGGGGTAGTTTTGATTTGCATCACTCTAATTGCTAAAGATGTTGAGCATTTTTTCATGTATTCATTGGCCATTTGAATTTCTTCTTTTGTGAAATGTCTATTTAGTTCACTTACCCATTTTTTAATTGGGTTATTTCTTTTCTTAGTGCTAAGTTTCCTGAGTTCTCTGTATATTCTAGGTTTTAGTCTTCTATCAGAGGAGTAGTTAACAAAGATCTTCTCGCATTTTTTTGGCTCTTGGTTGAGGTTCTTGATAGTTTTCTTTGCTGTACAGAAGCTCTTCAGTTTCATGCAATCCCACATATTGATTCACTTTTTAGTTTCTTGTGCTTTTGTGGTCTTATTGAGAAAGTTTTTATCTGTGCCTATGTGTTGCAGTGTTGGACCTATGCCCTCTTCAAGGAGCCTCAAGGTCTCTGGTCTAATTTCCAAGTCTTTTATTCATCTTGAATTGAACTTTTTGCAGGGTGAGAAAGTGGGGTTTATTTCCATTTTTCTGCATATGGTTAACCAGTTTTACCACCAGATATATTAAACAACAAGAAATTTTAACACTTTCAACTTTTTTTTTCTTAAATAAAATGAGAGTATGAGTTTGGTATGGTAGTATATAGTACAGATTAGAGATAGTGACTATGTAGTAGTATACTAGTAACCAATGTAGAGTTTTTAGTATAGTGATATAAAGTGGGTTTAATACAAAACAAGGAAAGAAGAGAGAAAGAAGAAAATAAAAAGAAAAGGGATGGAGAGAAGAGAGTAGGTATGTACAAGGGAAGAAACTTGGGAGAGGGGTTGGGAAGAGAGCAATCAAGCATATACACTCACACATAAAAAAGAAACAAAAACAAAACAACAACAACAAATTAATGGAACCCTATAAATATATAAATATTCATCAGGCTGGGCCTCTGGAGTCTTTCTCTGTGCAGACACTGAGTGCCACCAGCACCTTTCCTGCTGCAAGCCTGGTTCTCTGAGTCTCTCTCAGTCTATGCAGATGGCCAATATCAATGGGGCTGAATCTAGTGTTAAGGTGTTAAGTGTAGGTCACCCTCCATGCTTTTCATGGATGTGGAGCTGGGTCTCTCCCTTCTGCATAGGTGGCCAATGCCTCTGGGACTAAACTCAATGTAAGAGTCTTTGTGCTCCATAACTAGGGCTGGGTTGGTCTGACTTCTCCCTATTCACCACAATTGGGTAGTCTGTGGTGATCCCGGAGATCCTATTAGTTGGATCTAGTGTTAAGCATAGGTTTCCCTCCATGCTTTCCACTGATGCAGAGCCTGAGTCTGTCCAAGCCTCTGCTATGTCCAACAGCAGACTCTACCCCCACCTTCACCAGGCTGAACCACAAAGTCTGAGACCTAGGGAGTTTATCTCAGCTGAGTGAGTCTCTAGGGACACCATACTGGGTGTTCTCCCACAGGGACAGCGGTTCACTTGCAGTGCTGTTAAGTGACCTCTGGATCTCAGGAGGATGTGGTGAGCTCAACCACCACTGCTGCAAGTTGTAGCTGATGTTTGTGCTGGAGGAATTGATGGCTTACAATTCTGATCATCTGCAGCCACTTACTTCAAGTCCTTGGTTGTTTTTCTATGATTTTCTGGAGTCAGATGCAATGAGGCAAGATGGCGCAAGTTTCTTTTCTGCTCTCTGATCAATCTTCTAGCTTTTTTTCCTGCCACCTTTGTTCTTTTTAAAGTTGTGTTTTCTGGCTTTTGTAAGAATACTGATTTTAAGGCAATGGAGATCAAGTGTCAGCAGGACTGTCATGTGCTGCTTCCCTCAGTTGCCATCTTCCCAGAAGTCTCCCTAACACTCTTGCGTTTAGTGCAGTACCTTGTGCTTACCTGATAGACTGGAATTATAACTTGTGAATGCAGTGCTGTGAACACACTCACTCACACACTGTGGCTGACTCATCAGCTTTTAGTACTGTGCTTCCCCATCATTTTGGGATTTATTTTTTATTATTTATTTATTTAGTTAGTTAGTTAGTTAGTTTAAAGAAAGGCAGACTGCCACATGCAGCGCCTCATTTGGATGTGTCTGGAGTCTTGGAAGCTTGACTACCCTATGTTCTCTTACAAATGGACCTTGAGAGCTTGTTTGGAGGTTCTAGCAGGGGAATGAGCATACCTACTCGTATACCCTTGACTGAAGACCGGTCCTCCTCTATTCAGGGAAGGTCGTCCTTTTCAACTGAGCATGCAGCTTTGGGAGGGACGCACATGGAGCAGTGAGGGAGGAAGGGGACACCCGACTAGCCAGCCAGATCAGCCAAATCAACCCTGGCGATCAATGGGGTGACAGATGTCGCAGACAGATTGCCCTCATATCTGGGATATATTTTTTAAAGTCTCATCTGTGATAGGAATATGTTTTTTGTACAAACATCATGTTTCACGTGTACCATGGTGGGGAAATAGGCTGATATCTGCTTTTCTACATCACAGCATACAAAACTAAAATACTGGAAACAGGTATGGCATGTAGTTATTGTGTTCTCTCTCTCTCTCTCTCTCTCTCTCTCTCTCTCTCTCTCTCTCTGTGTGTGTGTGTGTGTGTGTGTGTGCTTATATTTATTATTTACCATAAGACTAGCTAGGCCCCGGTTAATAATTAATGGCACATTTGTAGAAGTAGTCATAGCTTTGTTTCAGTCTATGAAATTCATCTATCATATACTTTGACTCATTTTACATTGATGGTTATTTCTGCTGGTCTTAGCAAAAGTTTTGATCTCTGTATTACAAATATTTCTGAATCCCTAAGAAAGATAATATTAACTCATCCATGAGTAAATAATTTATTCCCTGGTCTCCACTTTATTAGTATCTTATTTTAAAATATTTCTTAAAGCCAGGAGAGGTGTGCACACTTGTAATCTCAGTACTTGGGAGCCTGAGACAGGTGGATCACAGGTTCTTGGCCAGCCTCAAATACTTAGTGAGGCCCTCTGGAACTTCGTGATATCCTGCTTAAAAATAAAGAATAAAAATTACAGCTAGATGTGGAGCTTGGAGGTAGAATGCCCCTAGATTCAATCCCTTGTACCTTCCAAAATTTATTTTTCATATTTCTCTTGTATTTTAAAAATTTTACCCTTTGTATGAGGATAAAGGATCCTTTTATTATTTCCAAATTTGTAAGTCTTAAAAAGAATACTGCCTTAATTTATTTGAGCTGCTCTAACAACATATAATGAACTGTTACAAATAGAAAATATTTCTTTTCTCTCAATTCTGGAGGCTGAGAAGTCCAAGTCCAAGGTATAGTCAGATTCCAGGCCTGGTGAGAATTCGCTTTTGGGTTCATAGATGGTGCCTTCTCACTACACTCTCAAGGGTAGAGAAGGCAGGACAGCTCTCTGGGGCCTTTCCTTGGGGCACTAATTCCACTTATAAGGGCTCTACCCTCATGACCTAGTCACATCCCAAAGATTTAACTCCTAATACTAGAAGGTAAGTTAGTGATTATGCTTCAATACATTAAAACAGAAGGGCATATCCAGATAATAGCAAGCACATGCATATTTATATATGTGGATAAATTGTTTATATAGTGCCTCCAGTCCTTAAACATTATTTGTGAACAATAAAAAGTCATAACATCAGATGAAATTTTCTGTATGCCAAAAGTCTTCTTCCCAAGTGGGACCTTGTGTACAATCAAGTCAGTGAATTCATTTAGTCTATATTGGAGAAAAAAAGTATATAGCACACAATCTGGATGGTGGAAAGAACACTAAACTGGAATAAAAAATGTGATTTATGGTCCCAGCTTCATCATTAACCAGCAAAGTGACCACATATTAAGTGCTTCCACTCTAAGATTTTAGTTTGCTTTCTGTAGCCTGATTAGATGGACTTAATGTTGGCTGGAATATTTAGTTCTTCTATATATATCTGCCTCACATCAATTTTTTTTTTTACGTAAGTTTAAATGGTAGCTATAGATTTTAAATTTTGGTACAATAGGCCAACAAGAAAGGAATTCAGATAATTTTCTTCTCTTATAATAGAAGCACTTTCTGCAAATCTGAAATTCATCTTGCTCTTATATTTTAAAAAGATGCTAGCCTTATATGAAGAATAAATCCAAAGTTTGATTATACAAAGAGTTTAGAAGCAATTCCTCATTGTGATATTCATAAGGAGCAATAAGAAAGTGTCCTTTTTATTGTTATATCATGGTATTTTCTAAAATTAATATTTAAATATATTTTTACAATCTAGAATAATTTTAGAATTTATGTATAGCAAACTGAAATTCTTGAGAGTCAGGTGTTCTATGGCAATAGGACTGATAATTTATATACTCTGTACTCCATATATACACCATACAAAACTTTAGACTATGATACAAAATATTTTTTAAATTTTATTCAATGAACTAAAAATATCCAACCCAATAAAACCTTGACTTCAATTTCTAGAACATGGATGTTTTGATGCTCCAAATTATTGTGGCCCCAAAATATTCCCTGCCATGATTATAAATAAAAATGCATATTTCTCAATTCTGCTATGATTAATAAGTCTTCTATATAATATAAGAAGAGAAATACACTACCGGAAAAGCATCCTTCTTAAATTTGAAGGGTAGCACACCATCTTCAAGATGTTCTTAATCCTATATTCTTAATCCAGATATTTTCTTTGCCACATAGTTGTGTTTAGTATGAGTCCAGAAATTATTTTAATCTCCCATACCTGTGATATTATAGGTGTCTAATAAATAGCTGGTGAATTATTAAAAACATTAAATATTAAAAAATATTGCAAGCAACAATATGACAAAAGCTCTCCAGCTTATCATCTGTAGATGTACTATTATTCTTTGTGATTTTTTTCTCCTTCAGGTTTTTTCATCTTCTCAAATATTGCAAATTTAAGATGTTAGTTTTCTTATGTACAATAGGAAATGTCCTCATTTAAAGTTAATTTAATATAAAACACATTTTTGTATATTTTCTTTTAAAGCCATCATTTAAGTTTACTAAATCAAAACTGTTAATAATCATGTATTTGTTGTTGTTGGGCCAACAAAATGACTTTAAATACAAATAAAATAGCATATACTTTATATTTTTTACAAACACTTGTTTTTGCAGGGAAATACATTTTTTGTTTTCTATTCATGCCTATATTGTTTGCAGTGTTTACAGAAATCTGGTCTGAAAGTAAAACAGTCTGTTGTTTTGATCTGAGAAATAATTCAATGCAAAAAATAATGATAGAAAAATGTTTGATGTAAGAAAAAATATCAAAAACCTCTTGTCAGGACAGTTGTCATTCTGTGATTTCAGGGTCTGAGCACAGCTGGAAGTGAAGTGAATCCATTTAGATCCCAAAACCTTTTGTGGCAACAGTGGAGAAGGAAAGGGCAGCACACCATGAATGAGAGCCTCAAGTCCCCTTTTCAGTTTGAGACCAAAGGCAGCCACATCATGGCTAGAAATGGAGGTTGCTTTCTAGTCAGGCACACCCCTCATCCCAGAAGAGTCTGCCACATCAAAGGTAAGGGAACCAAGGTACTAGAATGTGTCTCTCTCCTCCACCCTTGGGCTACTTGATGATTTTGATGGGTAAACACAAAGTAGTTATCCAAAATGTTGAACCCCTGGAAAGGAATGGGCACTCTGCACCGGGCCCCATTGGCAGCACTGGAGTTGAAGTATAACTCTGCCAGCCCACTTGCTGCCAGACATTAGCCCTTGGACTGCTGGATTGCTAGGCAGAAGCCTGGAGAGGGACCAGTGTGGCCAGGACAGGCAGAACCACTGATTAGGGTCAAAGCAGTATTGTCCAATTAGTTTAAAAGTATTTTAATATTTATGTGCACAGCACTGACATGCTGAGTCAGCCCTAAGGAAGCATATGTTTTTTGCTTCTTCTCTCCCTAATATTTTTCTTCTTTTCCCTCTCTCTGCTCTTCCATTCCACCTTTCTTCCTTTTTTTAAACAATTTTTAATTGAACATAAATAGTATACATTTACACTATATTTGGTGCCCTCCCCCTCACCCCCGTTTTCTCTTCCCCCCTCCCACCAATGGTTGTCCAGGTTAACCATGTCTTATTCATAATTTTACACATGTTCAGGTGTAGACCCTCATTTATCAAGATCGGCCTTCTTCCTCTCCTATCTTTCCATTCAAACTTAGCTAGTATTTCCCCTCTTAATATCTGGAGTCCCGCTGGTATCCTTTGTGTTTTCTAGTTTGGGCATATTAGAGGAAACATGTGTATCTTCTCCTTCTGTGCTTGGCTGATCTCACTTAAGATGATGCTCTCCAGGGCTTTCCATCTTCTTGCAAATGATATAATTTTGTTCTTCTTTATGGCTGAATAGAATTCCATTGTGTGTATTTCCCACAGTTTTGCTATCCATTCATCTGTCGATGGTGATCTGGGTTGGTTCCATATTTTGGCTATTACAAATTGTGCTGCTATGAACATAGGTATGCATATGTTGCTGTATTTCTCTGAATTCAACCCCTTTGGAAAGATACCCAGGAGTGGTATAGCTGGATCATATGGTGGATCTATTCCCACCTTTCTTAGGAATCTCCACACAGATCTCCATAGTGGCTGAACTAGTTTGCACTCCCACCAACAGTGTAAAAGAGTTCCTCTTTCCCCACATCCTCGCCAGCATTTGTTGTTGTTTGATTTCTTTATGCTTGCTACTCTGACTGGGGTTAGATGGAATCTCAGTGTAGTTTTGATGTGCATCTCCCTGATGGCCAGTGATGAAGAACATCTTTTCATGTATCTATTGGCCCTTTGTATCTCTTCTTTTGTGAAGTGTCTATTTAGTTCATTTGCCCATTTCTTGATTGGGTTGTTTGTTTTGCTAGTGTAGAGTCTTTTGAGCTCTTTGTATACTCTGGATATTAGCCCCCTATCAGAATGGTGGCTGGTAAAGATCCTTTCCCATTCTGTAGGCTTCCTCTTTAGGTTATTGATAGTTTCCTTTGATGAGAAGAAACTTTTTAGTTTGATGTTATCCCACTTGTTTATTCTTGCTTTAATTTCCTGAGCTTTGGAGGTTTTGTTGAGAAAGTTACTGCCTGTGCCAATATGTTGTAGTGTTGAACCTATGTTCTCCTCTACTAACTTCACAGTCTCAGGTCTAATTTCTAAGTCTTTGATCCATCTTGAGTTGATTCCTGTGTTAGGTGAGATATAGGGGTTTAGATTCATCTTTTTACAAATGGATAGCCAGTTCTCCCAGCACCACTTGTTGAAAAGGCTGTCTTTTCTCCAGCGTATGTGTTTGGCCCCTTTGTCAAAGATTAATTGACTAAAGATGTGTGGGTTTGTTTCTGTATCTTCTATTCTAATCCACTGGTCAGTATATCTGTTTTTGTGCCAGTACCATGCTGTTTTTACTACTATTGCTCTATAGTATAGTTTGAAGTCTGGGATTGTAATGCCTCCTGCGTGTTTCTTGTTATTGAGAATTCCTTTGGCTATTCTAGGTCTTTTCTTTCTCCAAATGAAGTTCATGATTGATTTTTCTAGGTCTCTGAAGAATGTCACTGGTATTTTAATGGGAATTGCATTGAACCTATAGATCAGTTTTGGCAGAATGGCCATTTTGATGATATTTATTCTGCCTATCCATGAGCACGGGAGATCTTTCCATCTTCCAAGGTCTTCTTCTATTTCTTTCTTTAATGTTTTATAGTTTTTGTTGTAGAGGTCTTTTACATCTTGGGTTAGGTTTATTCCTAGGTATTTTATTGGTTTTGAGGTTATAGTGAATGGAATTGTTGTTTTTGTTTCTTTCATTGTGGATTCGTTGTTGGCATAAAGAAAGGCCACTGATTTCTTTAGGTTGATTTTGTAACCTGCGACTTTGCTGAATTTGTCAATCAGCTCCAGAAGTCTTTTGGTTGAGTTCTTTGGGTCTTCCAGATAAAGGATCATGTCATCTGCGAATAAGGATAATTTTACTTCCTCTCTTCCTATGTGGATTCCTTTGATTTCCTTCTCTTGTCTGATTGCTGCAGCAAGAGTCTCAAGGACTATATTGAAAAGAAGTGGTGATAGTGGGCATCCTTGTCTTGTTCCTGACTGTAGCGGGAATTCTTGCAGTTTTTCCCCATTCAATATAATATTGGCTTTGGGTTTGTAGTATATTGCCTTGATGATGTTGAAGTACTTTCCTTCTATCCCAATTTTTTGCAGTGTTTTTAACATAAATGGGTGTTGGATTTTGTCAAATGCTTTTTCAGCATCTATTGCTATGATGATGTGGTTTTTGTTCTTGGTTCTATTTATGTGGTGAATAACATGTATTGATTTGCGTATGTTGAACCAGCCTTGTTTTTCTGGGATGAAACCGACTTGGTCATGGTGTATTATTCTCTTGATATAGTTTTGAATGCGTATAGCTAGTATTTTGTTTAGAATTTTTGCATCTATGTTCATTAAGGATATTGGTCTGTAGTTTTCCTTTCTTGAGGTATCTTTATTTGGTTTGGGGATTAATGTGATACTGGCCTCATAGAAGGAATTTGGAAGAGTTCCATCTCTTTCAATTTCCCAGAACATGTTATGAAGTATTGGTATTAGTTGTTCACTGAAGGTTTTGTACAATTCAGCAGGGAACCCATCTGGGCCTGGGCTTTTCTTTGGTGGAAGAATTTTTATTGCCATTTCTATTTCTTTGGTTGTTATTGGTTGGTTTAGGCTTGCTATGTCCTCTTGGCTGAGTGTAGGAAGGTTAACTGTGCTTAGAAATCTGTCAATTTCATCCAGGTTTTCAAATCTATTGGAGTATAAATTTTTAAAGTAGTTTCTGATAATATTTTGAATTTCTTCACTATCTGTGGTGATATCTCCTTTTTCATTTCTAATTTTGATAATTTGAGTTGATTCTCTTTTTCTTTTGGTTAGGTTGGCCAGGGGTTTATCAATTCTATTAATCTTTTCAAAGAACCAACTGTTTGTTTTATTGATTCTTTGAATTTTTTTTTTTGTTCTCTATTTCATTTATTTCTGCTCTAATTTTGATGATTTCTTGTCTTCTTCTGGCTTTGGGAATAGACTGTTGCAGAATTTCTAGATCCTTGAGTTGTGTCATTAGGTTCTTTACTTGGTGGTTCTCCGTCCTTTTTATGTGGGCACTCAATGCAATAAACTTTCCTCTTAATACTGCCTTCATGGTGTCCCATAGGTTTTGGTAGGTTGTGTCTCTGTTTTCATTTGTTTCCATAAATTTCTTTATTTCTTCCCTAATTTCTGCTCTTACCCATTCATTATTCAATAGTGTATCATTCATTCTCCATGAATTTGAATACTTCCTTTCGAGTTTCCTGTTGTTGATTTCTACTTTTATTCCATTGTGGTCTGAAAAGACGCATGGAATTATATTACATTTTTTGAATTTGCTGGTATTTTCTTTGTGTCCCAGGATGTGATCTATTTTGGAGAAGGTTCCATGGGCTGCTGAGAAGAAAGTGTATTCTGTCTGTAGTTCCTGGTTGAAATACTCTGAAAACGTCTATTAGGTCCATTTGGTTTATGGTTTCCTTTAGTTCTAAAGCGTCTTTACTCATCTTTTGCCTTGAAGATCGATCCAGTGGTGTGAGAGGTGTATTAAAGTCTCCCAGAATTATTGTATTTGGGTCTACTTGGGATCTTATGTCCAGAAGGGTTTGTTTTACAAATGTGGTTGCACCCATATTTGGGGCATAAATATTTACTATCATTATATCTTCTTGGTGTATTGTTCCTTTTAATAAAAGGAAGTGCCCTGATTTGTCTCTTTTGATGTGTTTTAGTTTAAAGTCTGTTTTGTTGGATATCAGGGTTGCTACCCCTGCTCTTTTTTGGTCACTTGTGGCATGGTATATCTTTTTCCATCCTTTCACGTTCAGCCTGTGAATGTCTTTGGCTGTGAGGTGAGTTTCTTGCAGACAGCATATATTTATTTGGATTATGTTTCCTAATCAACATTGCCAGTCTATGTCTTTTGATTGGTGAGTTAAGTCCTTTGACATTAAGAGATATTATTGAAATATGATTTTTGTTTTCTGCCATTTTGTGTTCTGTCTACTCTTGGGTGATGTGATCTTTCTTCTTTACTTAAATGGCCCACTTATTAACTTCCTCTCTTCTCTGATTCTGAAGTCTGCTTCTTTTTTCTTCCTTATGGTTTATTTCTTTAAGAATTTTCTCTAGTGTTGGCTTTGAATTCATGAATTTTTTGAGATTCTGTTTATCCTGAAAGACTTTGATTTCCCCATTGATCTTGAATAGTAGTTTTGCTGGATAGATGAGCCTTGGTTGGAAGTTATTTTCTTCCAGGGTCTGAATCACTTCGTACCAGTCTCTCCTAGCATTCCTGACCTGGGTTGTATAGTCTGGGGTGATTCTTATTGTTTTGCCTCTATATGTCACCCATCCTTTTGTTCTCACTGCTTTTAAGATTCCTTCCTTGGACTCTATGCTGGTCAATTTGCTTATTATGTGGCGTGGAGTGGTTTTTCTTTGGTCCTGTCTCAGTGGAGTTCTGTATGCCTCCTGGACTTGAAGATTCAAGTCTCTTTCCATATTTGGAAAATTCTCTGAGATTATTTCCTTGAAGATATTACAGATGCCCTTGGTCTGTACCTCTATCCCTTCCTCAATGCCTATTATCCGTAAATTAGGGCGCTTCATATTATCCCATAATTGCTGGATGTTTAGGTTTTGTTGCTGTAAAGATTTCTGTATATCGCTGACTGTGTTTTCGGTTTGGGATGTACTATCTTCTAATATTGATATTCTGTTTTCCATTTCATCTAATCTTCCAGAATTTTTTTCTATTGCTGTCTTCATTTCACTTATTGCCTCTTTCATTTCATTCCAGACCTCTTTCTGATTCTTTTTTAGTGTTTCTAATTCACCTTTAACCTCCTCTATACTTGTTTTAAATCCTTTCATCATATTGAACATCAAGATTCTGAACTCCCCTTCTTGCATTTCTAGTAGGTCAGTATTTGTGATTTCTGCTGTCTCTTCATAATTCCTGGTTCTCATATTTATAGCATTCTCTGTCCTGTTTTTCTGATTTCTACCCATCGTTCGTGAGTAATGTGCTTAGTCAAATCTTAATATTAGGAGTTTGGGGGTATTGGCTAGTCAGCAGAGCCTTTCCAGTGTTGAGGGTGGGTGATGTGTGAGGAGCTGGGGTGATTGGTAAAGGAGTCGGATTAGGTAGAGGATATGTTACGTTGAGAAAGACTTTAAGTGTGATAAGGTAATAACTTGCTAGGAAAGAGAGAGAGTTAACTACTAGGACTCTTGTCGTTAGTAGAGTAATTATGGATATAAGAAATACTTTGACTATTAAACCAGGAGGTATATTATGGGGAAAAGTTTGGGGGGAGAAAAGTATGTAGGTTAGTGTGGGAAGGTTTGTAAATAGGGCTGATGGAAGGAGCAGACAGACATAAAAAAAAAAAGAATCCACACAAGATACCAAGATTATTATGAAATCCAAGAAAAAGGAAGGAAAACCAATCAAAGGAGGAGAATGAAAAAAAAGAAAGGAAAGAGGAAGAAAGAGGAAAAAAGAACAAGAATAAAATGAAAGGAACTAGCAGCTGTGTGAAATAAATAAGGCAAACTATCCAATGTGTGTATATATATATATATATATATATATATATATATATATATATATATATATATATAACAACAAGTTAAAGTAAAAGAAGTGTGGGTTAAAAGAAAAAAAATAAAACAGCAATAACCATACCAAAACAAAAGCAATGTAAAAGCAAAATAAAACAACATCCACATTAAAAAACAAACAGTCCTCCTTATTTACGCATATGGGGTCAGGTCCATATAATATGTTCGTATCTGATTGCTTTGGTAGCTTTCAGAATACCAGCCGATGTCTCTTAGTTTTCTTTGTACTCTATTTTTATCTTCTTAGGTCACTCTGGGTGTTTGGACACCTTTCTCTCCTTTAGCTGCTTTAGGTTTATGTGTCCGGATGTCTGGTTTCATTGTTATTTGATTCTGTACAATTCACAGGTTCTGCGAAATTCTAACCTGTGGTTAGCACCTCTGCACTCACACCCTAGCCTCCAGCCTGTGCTTCCCTACAGCAGGGGTGGAGAATGACCAAAGTATAATTGGAACCTCCACCTGAGGTCCTGTGCAGATATTGTGGCCCGATGGATTTTCTTGTGTCTCTGGAAATTCCAGCTGGGCTAGCCGGTGTGGTCCCAAGATGTACCCTGGGCAAATGGATGCTGGTTCCTGGATGCCCACACTTACTGCCAGAGCTCTGCCTATTCTAAGAGTGCAGGCTGGATGCGCTGCTAATACTGGACCCAAGTGAGAGTGGATGCAGCTGTCTATTGCTGCTGGTATGCTCTTCCAAGGTGTATTGAGCTGTGTTCTCGCTTAGAACTAAGCATCTGGCTACCAGGAGGGTGGGAACACCCAGCGGTGGGCCAGGGGTGCAGGGTAGGTGCTCAAGGGTCCAGTGCGTGGTGTTCAGCAATGGTCTCAGCCTCCCGCGGGACTTAGAAGCTGGGGGTGCCCCAAGGAGATTTCCGGGTCACACAGGGCTTTCGCAGCCTGGAAGGCAGGCTCTGGCAAGGTGGCAGGGGTTAGACACACAAGCAGGCTCCAATTTAGGGGTGGCAGTGGTACAGGCACTGACTACTAGCAGGGGACCGTGGCGCAGGCAAGGTGCGCGAGGAGAGTGCTCAGTTCTGAGGCTTGGGCCCATGCTGGGGGGTTGGATCTGCGCACACGCTAGGACCCCAACTTACCAGGGCACCCTCAGGTACCTGACTTGGTGCAGGAATCCGTGGGAGTCTCTATGCAGTTGTGATCCGGTCGCTGGTGAGCACACAGAATTCTGATGTGGTGCTGCTCGCTGCTTAAGATGCAGTCCTAAGTCCGTTTTTAGTCCCGGATTATCTTGCCGCGGTAATATCGGGCAGGCAGCTCCTCGGGCAGCTGCAAAAGCAGCCCGCCGATCGGCATTCCGATCAGCGTTCCGATTGTATCTGCAGCTGGTCTGGTGTCCAATCTTTGTTCTTCTTCTTCAAGTTCAGGGTTCCGCTGAGGTACCTGGATGTGTTTTGCTTCCTGGTATGTATTTATTTTGTTGATTAAGACACTGCTTTCTAAGTATTTAAACTTTATTTGCTTCAGCTACTGAGAAGTGCTGTGTCCCTCAGTCGCCATTTTGAAGAAAAAAAAAAAAACCTTTCTTCCTTTTAATTAGACTTTATTCAAGAGATTTATTGGAAATTAGACATTAGTGACAATATCTCCTCCCAACTTATCTTGGATTAAAGAATAAGAATGTATACCCTTTTCACATATATTTTGGGTTCTAGAAAAAACAAAAAGAAGAAGGAATGATGTTTGAAAAGATTTCTTAAGGTTATGAAATATACAAAATAAAAGAAGAATTGATAGAATAAACTAATCAGCTATGTTCACTGTGAGACCCCTACACACATACACACATATAGGAGTGTATCAAACTCAGCTGTTGGGCTTAATCAATAGATCCTTATACCTATTCCTGAGATTCTTATTCCTAAGAAAGCTGTTATCAGGTCCTAAATAAGAACTCTGTGATAGCATGCCCTTGTCAGATAAAAATGTGTCATATTCCTGAGGTGACAAAAAAAGAGTGATTAGAAACCACTGTCTTGAAAATACAAGAGACAGAAAAGAAAAAGACTAGAACAACCAGAGAAGCAGAAAAGAAACCAGCCCGCCGTGTCGGTGGCTGCTGCACCGACACCATCTTGCCTCATAAAACCAGACTCCAGGGAGGAAAAGCTATAGCAACCAGTTGCAGTCCAGTCAGATGTAATTCAGCAATTTTTTTCAGCATGTAGATAAGCTAACATTTTCAGCGGCCAAGCCCATCACAGTCTCCAGGGATTCAGAGGGGAGCTCAAAAACAGAGGGGAGATATGCTAGCCTCATGGCCGAGGGTATGGCAGTGACTCCATATTGCCATCAGCAGCAGTGAGTTCACCATGCCCACAAAAGCTCCAGCAAAAGCACCAGGCCAGTGCCACTATAATCCTAAGTGAAATTTCGGCCCCTAGAGGAGATATCTCAGCATTGCACCCTTAGGTACTCAACCAGCTTAGATAAACTCTCTGGGTCTGAGATCTAACAGTTCAATGCAGTGCAGGAGTAGGGGTGGCAGAAATTACTTCACCCTAGTTCCCTGAAGGATAGCCCCCAGCCTGGCACCCTCAGAGTATGGCGCAGCTGTGACAAACTCCCTGGGTCTGAGACTTTGCGATATGACTCAGGGAAGGAGTGGTGGTGGCAGAGATTACCACACCCCCCAGAGATCCAGAGAACAATAAATTACTGAACCTTCACTGTTGAACACAACTTGCTCTTGAATATACCAGCTGACACCTAAAGACTGAGAGAAATCTATCAAAAGCAACAGGTACAAATGTCTGAAATCATGGGAAGGAGGAACAACAACAGAGCAATGCACTCTCACAAGCCCACAATAACAGAACCTGATAACACAGAAATGCAGAGATTTCCAGAAGATCAAATCAGGAATGTAACTGTATAAATAATTCAGGATTTTAGAAAATAATTTAGAGAGAGTCTGAAAGAAATAAAGGATGCAATCATTGAAGTAAAGGAATCAATGCAAACCATAACCAATCAATTAGATCACATGGAGAATAGAATCTCACTCCTAGAAGATGATCACTCCAAAAATGAACACATACTTTATAACATAGAAAAAATAATTCATCAAGAGCAATTGGACATTGAAGAAATATGAACCTATATTAAAAGAGTTAACTTAAGAATTTTGGCATAGAGGAGGGAAAAGAAAGTGAAAACAAAGGTATCAACAATCTCTTAAAAAAGTAATAGCAGAAAAATTTCAAAACATAGAGCAAGAGGCCAATACACAGGTTCAGAAAATGTATAGAACTCCTTTAGACAAGATTCGAGAAAACATTCCCCACATCACATAATAGTTAAAATGATCAATATAACAGCCAAGGAGAGAATCTTAAAGACAACAAAAACAAAAGGCCAAATGACATTCAGAGGCAAACTAATCAGAATCACTCCAGATTTCCCAAATCAAGTCTTGAAAGCCAGAAGGACCTGGAATAATGCATTTCAAACTCTGAAAGAAAACAACTTCCAGCCAAAAAATTCCTACCCAGCAAAATTATCTTTCAAAATATATGGGGAAATAAGAAGCTTCCATGACAAACAGAAACTGAAGGAATTGATGTCTTCAAAACCAGCACTAGAGAAAAAACTCAGCCAGGCGTGGTGGTGCACACTTGTAATCCCCGTGCTTGGGAGGTTTGAAGCCAGCTGCACTGGCTTAAGAGACCCTGTTTCCAAATAAAAATATAAAAATAGGTCTGGGAGTGTAGCCCGAAGGCAGAAGGGCTTCCAGGAACCCCAGTACCACCAAAAAAAAAAAGAAAAGAAAAAGAAAGAAAGAAAGAGAAGAAAGAAAGAAAGAAAGAAAGAAAGAAAGAAAGAAAGAAAGAAAGAAAGAAAGAAAAAAAGACTCAGATTAACTACAAAGAAGAAATAAGTAATACAAGCCAGAATCAGAGAAACAAGAGCTTCCATCCAGCAGACAACTAAGCAGAGAACAAACAATATTTCAAACTGAAATAAAATCTTTACATGTTAAGAATTATAAATCATCTCTCAATAATCACACTGAATGTAAATGACCTCAACTCCCCAAGAAAAAGACATAAATTGGCAAAATGGATTAAAAAACAACCCATCTAACTGCTTCTTGCAAGAAACACACCTTACAAGTAAAGATAGAAACAAACTTAAGGTAAAGGGCTGGAGCAAAGTAATCCAATGGAACTTGAAGACAAGCAGGAGTAGCAACTATGATATCAGACAAGTTAGAATTCAAGCCCAACCTTATTAGAAGAGACAAAGAAGGGCAATTTTTACTTGTAAAAGGAACAATCCAACAAGAGGAAATAACAATAATCAACATTTATGCCCCAAATATTAGTACAGCTACTTTCATAAAACAAACTCTCTGTGACATTAAACCAGATATAAATTCCAATATAATAATTCTTGGAGACTTCAACACCCCTCTCACACCATTAGACCAATTTTCTAGACAAAAGGTCAGTAAAGATGGCTCAGAACTAAAGAACACCATTAATCAAATGGACCTGTTGGACATATATAGAATATTTCACCCAGCTACAGTGGAGTAAACATTTTTCTCAGCTGCTCACAGAACCTTCTCCAAAATCCATTAGATCCTGAGCCACAAAGTGAGCAATAGCAAATTCAAAATATGTGACATACTTCCCTGTGTCTTTTTAGACCATCATGGAATGAAGTTAGAAATCAACTATAAAAAGACCCAAAGAAACCACATGAGCATATGGAGGCTAAACACCACCCTTCTGAATGAAGAATGGGTCTTAGAAGATGTAAGAAGAGAAATCAAGAAATTTCTAGAAACAAACAAAAATAAAGATACAATATATCAAAACCTCTGGGACACTTTGAAGGCAGTATTAAGAGGAAAATGTATAGCACTGAGTGCTCACATAAGAAAAATAAAAAATCATCAAATAAATAAACTGACACACCTCAAAGCCCTTGAAAAACAGAAACTATCTAACCCCAAAGCCTGTAGAAGACAGGAAACTATTAAAATCAGAGCAGAAATTAATGAAGTAGAGGGAAAAAAAACAATACAGAAAATCAACAAAACCAAAAGCTGGTTTCTCGAAAAATTAACACATAGACAAACCACTAGCCAACCTAACTAAAAAAAAGATAAAATAAACCCAAATTATGAAGATAAGAAAAGGGAGATATTACTATTGACAGTGTAGAAATCCAGACGATTATCAGAAACTACTTTGAAAAACTATACTCCTACAAAATGAAAAATCTAGGAAATTGACAATTTTATAGAGAAATACAACCTTCCTAAACTGAGTCAAAAAGATATAGTACACTTAAACCAACCAATAACAATCAAAGAGATTGAAACGGCAAAAAAGAGTCTACCATCAAAGAAAAGCCCATGACCAGTAGGTTTCCCAAGTGAATTCTATAAAACTTTTATAGAAGAGCTAATAGCAATACTCCTCAATCTATTTTATGAAATAGAAAAAAATGGAATTCTCCCAAATACATTCTATGAATCCAACATCACATTAATACCCAAACCAAATAATGACAATTTAAGGAAGGAAAACTACAAGCCTGTATCTTTGATGAATTTGGATGCAATACTGCCAAACAAAATACTAGTAACACACATTCAAAAGAGAAACAAGATTTTCCATCCAACAGACAACTAAGATTGGTTATCTGTGGAGATTCTTTATGTTAGTCTTTTACCTATCTCTAAATTGTATTGTTTGCCTTTATTGTTGTTAATTTTTAGGATTCCTACTTGGAATATTAATATACCTTCAGATATAGCATTTGGAAATATTTTATCCAATTCTATTAGGAACTTTTAACTCTGTTTACATTGTCTTTGGATATACAATATTTTTTTTTATTTTTTAGGGAGTTTGTATATTCTTCTGTTGCCTGTGCCATTGAAATCATATCCAAGAAATCACTGCCAATTTCAATGTTGTGAGGTTTTATGACCCAGATTTTCTTCTGAAAGTTTATAGTCTTAAGATTTATATTTAGGTCTTTTATCTATTTTGAGTTAATACTTGTATGTGGGATTAGGTAAGAGGCCAATTTTATTCTTTTCCATGTAATTATTATTTTTCAACAATATTTAGTTAAAAGATTATTATTTCCACCACCAAATGTTCGTGGAAACCTTGTCAAAAATAACTTGACAATATAGGGAAGAATTTAGCTCTAGGCTTGTATTTAACTCCAATGGTTTATATAGCTGCCTTTAGAACAGTACTACACTGTTTTAATTATTGTAGCTTTATATGGTTTGAAATCAGAAAATATATATCTGCTAGCTTTGTTCTTTTTCAAGATCGTTTTGGGTATCTAGAATTCATATTCCATATTAGGATAGATTTTTTTCTGAAAAATAAATATATGAATATATGATAGTTTCACCTAAAAAAACAGAAAAAAATATTCTCTGGTAAGAAAGAAAGCAAAAAGAAATATTGAAATGTTATCTTTAAGTCATCAAAAGCTTGGTATCAGACAAATGAAACTGTTATGTGAGATTATCATTTTTAATTTTGGATAAATTGCTATAATACTAGATGTCAACCACTAAGCCAAGCATGGGAAGGAGGGATGGGGAGAGAATTGGGTGGGGATCGGGTGGGGGCTGACTGGGCGATGTGTGCATGTATGTCTACAAAAGTTTGTATCCCACTATGATGTATTAATACAGTGCACCAATTAAATATATATATATAACACATAAAGAAAATCATACATCCTGACCAGATAGGGTTAATCCCAGGGATGCAAGGCTGGTTCAACATATGAAAATCAATCCATGTAATTCATCATATAAATAATATCAAAGACAAAAATCACATGATCATTTCAATAGATGCTGAAAAAGTATTTGATAAAATTCAACATCCATTTATGATAAAAAGCACTGCAGAGAATCAGAATAGAAGGAATATATCTCAATACCATAAAGGCAATCTACAATAAGCCCACAGCCAAATCATATTAAATGGAGAAAAACTTTGAGAATTCCCCCTAAAAACAGGAACAAGACAAGAATGTCCATTATCACCACTTCTCTTCAATATAGTACTTGAGACTCTTAACCAGAGCAATAAGGCAAGAAAAGGAAATCAAAGGAGTACAAATAGGAACAAAAGAACTCAAACTTTCACTATTTGCAGATGACATGATACTATATTTAGAAAACCCAACAAACTCAACCAAAAGGCTTATAGAACTAATCAACAAATTCAGCAAATTGTCCATATACAGAATCAATCTTAAAAAATCAGTAACTTTTCTATACACCAAGCATAAATACACCGAAAAAGACTTTCAGAAAACACTTCTATTTGGGATCACCCACAAAAAAATAAAATACTTAGGAATAAACTTAACCAAGGAGGCAAAAGATCCTTACAAAGAAAATTATAAAACATTGAAAAAATAAACTGAAGAAGATCTTAGAAGATGGAAAGATCTGCCATGTTCATGGATATGCAGAACCAATATCATTAAAATGGCCATCCTTCCAAAAGTGATCTACAGATTCAAAGCAATGCCCATTAAATTACCAAGATCATTCCTCACAGACATAGAAAAATCCTTAAATTTATTTGGAATCACAAAAAGCCCAGAATAGCCAAATTAGTTCTCAGCAAAAAAAACTATGCAGGAGGAGTCACAATACTTGACTTAAACCATAGTACAATGCCATTGTAATAAAAACAGCATGGTGGTGGCACAAAACAAAAACATACCAATGAAGCAGAATAGAAGACCCAGAAACAAGTCCACACACTTTCAGCCAATTGATTTTTGACAAAGGGCCAAGAACATACACTGGAAAAAAGATAGCCTGTTCAACAAATGGTGTTGGCAAAACTGGTTAACCATATGCAGAAAATTGGAAATTAATCCCACTTTCTCACACTGCACAAGAGTCAATTCAAGATGGATCAAAGACTTGGAAATTAGACCAGAGACCTTAAGGCTCCTTGAAGATGACATAAGTACAACACTGCAACACATAGGCACAGATAAAAACTTTTTCAAGACCCCAAAAGCACAACCAACTAAAAGGTGAATCGATATGTGGAATTGCATGAAACTGAAGAGCTTCTGTTCAGCATAGGAAACTGTCAAGAACCTCAATTGAGAGCCAACAGAATGGGAAAAGATTTTTGCCACCTACCCCTCTGATAGAGGACTAATATCTAGAATATACAAAGAACTCAAGAAACTCAACACTAAGAAAACAAATCATCTGATCAAAAAATGGGCAAGCGAACTAAATAGACACTTCACGAATGAAGAAATTCAAATGGCCAATAAATGCATGAAAAAATGCTTGACATCATTGGCAATCAGAGAGATGCAAACAAAAACTACCCTGAGATTTTACCTAACTCCAACTAGAATGGCAATCATTCAAAACACAAACAACAAATGTAGGCAAGGGTGCGGAGAAGTGGGAACTCTAAAACATTGTTTGTGGGACTGCAAATTAGTGCAACCACTTTGGAAAACAGTATGGAGAATCCTCAGAAGAATAGGAACAAATCTACCATTTGATCCAGCAATACTACTTCTGGGTATCTACCCAAAAGAAAGTAAACCAAACTACCAAACTAATGCATGTGTATCTACATTCATAGCTGCACAATTCACCATAACCAAACTATGGAACCAGCCAAGATGTCCATCAAAAGATGTATGGATTACAATACTGTGGGATATGTACACAATGGAATTTTACTCAGCCATAAAAAAAATACAATTGTGGTATTTACAGGGAAATGGATGGATCTTGAGGACATTATGCTAAGCGAGATTAGTCAGTTACAAAAAGTAAGGAATTGGATGCCTTCCTTAATATGTGAAAGCTAGGGTGAAAGGAAAGGGGTCATAGGAGGAACTCCAGGTGAAAAGGGAGATTCTATAGAGGAGCAAATAAGGCAACCTAACTGTGGGGATGGGGGAGGGCGAAGGAAACTCTTTAAAGCACATGATGTACTTATTCATATTGAAATCAAACAGTAAACCAAGCATGGAAGGGAGGGATGGGGAGGGAGTGAGGTGGGGACTGGGTGAGGGCTGCCCGGGTGATGTGTGCATTTATGTCTACACAAGTTTTTTACCCCATTATGATGTATAAATACAATGTGCTAATAATAAATAGCCTATATATTATATATTTGGTAAGCTATTTTTTATTAGTGAATTGTGATATTTACAGGGAAAGATGATGAGGAGACAGTAGGATATGTATATTTGAAACTCAAAATTTTTTCCTTATTGTCCTATTTGGGGTTTGAGTCTATTAATGCTATTTAGACATCATCAAATGGGAAATTCCTAAGGAGAGATTTTCTGTATAGAAAAGAAGGAGACATGAGACATAAACCTGAGCTATAAGATTTATCATAGTTAATTTTATGTGTCAAGTTGAGCGGATCAATGTATGCCAAGACATCTGGATGTGTCTGAGGATGTTTGCAGAGAAGTATGTGAATCAGTGGATTCAGTAAAGTAGATGGTCCTACCCAATATGAATGAGTGCTGTATCATATCTTGAAAGGCCTTAATAGAACAGAGGCAGAAAAAGAACATGTCCCTTTCTTTCTCCTTGCTATTGAGATAGGACATTTCACTTTACCTTTTATGCCTTCAGAATTCTATTTGCACAGTAGGCCCCTTGGTTTTCAGGCCTTCAGACTCAGGCTCAGTCATACCGCTGACTTTCTTTTGTCTCCAGTTTGCAGGTCATAGGATTTTGTCTCCATACTCATATAATGTCATGGACCAATTCCTTGTAATAAATCTCATATTAGGTGGGAAAAAAAGAAGCCACTGTCTTGGTAAAAATGAGCCATCCTGTGTTGGACAAAGGCCTGAGGGGTCTTGGAATGCAGGACCCCCCCCCCAGGCCTTTGGGGGCTGTGCCTCTGTCCAGACCCAGCAGATCAGGCATCTATCTCTGCTGTGCAATGGGGCTAAGCAATGGTGGATCCAGGAGGCTGGGAGAGTTTGTAGGGAAAAAAATAAGGGATCCTGGAAACTGATTCATAGGGTGTGAAGAACAACAACAAATCAAACAAGAATGCCCTTCAATGTGTCTCTCGGATAAGATAAGGGAAGCGGAGACAGAAGTGATATCATCTCACTCAACAGATATTTATTTAATCTCTGCTACATCTCCACTCCTCTTTTTTGTGTGGGAAATAGAAAGGTAGAGACGAATTTCCTACTCTCATGGATCTCACATTCTAGTCAGATGATAACATGATTTCAGCAGCAAACATACCATCTGTGCAGAAAGACCAGGCATCCAAGTGGAAATCTGTGACTGGATCTCAAATGAGAAGCCAGAAGTATAGACGCACATTAGAGGTCATCGATGTAGAATCCATATTAGAGACACAAACACTGATCATCTGTTTATTCAGTCATCTATACATTCATTTACTAAACAAACATTTATTTGAAATAAAAAAAAATATAGGCAAAAGCCTGTCCTGAGGATCTGCACTGCCTGGCTGGTCAAGCTACTCTATAAAATGATAATAATATTAACTACATTGTGGTTAAATATAATGACAAGAGAGGGAAGGGAACAGAGTGTCAGTCCATCAAAGAACATAAGGAAAGAGTAGAAGAAGGTTGACATGCGTGTTGTGACGCACGTTGGGGTGCGATGAAGGGAGGAATAATTGGGATCAGAGTGGAGAAGTGGATAAGAGGTCAGATTTAGAAAGGCTCTGCATATCATGCTAAGAAAGTTATATTCTTTAACAATTAAAAGAGATGCCCAGATTCATGGCTTTTGTTTCTTCAGCCTGAACTGCTCTTCTGCCTGCTGCAGCCTGGCTTCTTCACAGTTCATTTCATATATGCTGTGCTCTGCTCGCTGATGTTATCATCATTCTTATTTTAACCAAGCCAGTTAGCAGAATCAGAATAGTCACAGTCGAAAGCAACAGAGAAACAAACCAAACTGGATTGAATTGTACAGCAGAAAAGATCTATTGACTCAAGTCACTGGAAAGCCAGCAGTAAGGTGGGCTTCATTTTATTTGATGGCCCACCAGTGCCAGAAGCAACCTTCTTTCTTTTATGCCTCAGTCACCTCATCCAGGAACTGGTTGGCTCTGTCACAGTGGCCACATTGGTTCTGAGCTTCACATCTGCTCACCACACTCGCTCCTTGCCCAGCTGATGCCAGCAGAAATCTCTTCACATTTTAGCAGCACACATCAAGTGACATGCCATCTCCAAATATGCCATCCCCATGGGCAGGAGAATGGCTTGCACAGACAGGCAGCTGTGGTTCAGACAACCAGTCACTGTGGCAAGGGGAAGGGGTCCGATCCAGAGTGCGGCTGCAGGGGCTGCAGAGTGGGAGATAAGGGGAGGACAGTGAGTAAGCATCTATGTGGGCGCTGTTAGCAAAAGAAAACTAAAGACATTGCACACTCTGCTTAAGTCCATCTTGACCTTTCACAGCATTCAGCATAGCTCACCAACCCTTCTTTACTCTTTCCCGGTCTCCCTGCCTTCCTTCTTTCCTCTCTGACCCTACATATTTTATTTAAATTCTCCAACACTATATGTTCAAAGTTTCTTCTAACTCTGAGGCTTCTACTCAGCCTTATTCTCTGGTTTGCAGTGAAACTGAGTCCCTCAAAGCTCAATGCTTGGCCATTTTCTTTTTAAAATATATACTGGAATCCTAGGCAAATGCATTCACTCACAAATTTTGAATATTATCTATAGGCCAAGTATTTTCAAATTTGTATGTCCTTCTCCTCCTCCTCCTCCTCCTCCTCCTCCTCCTCCTCCTCCTCCTCCTCCTCCTCCTCCTTCTCCTCCTTTCTTTTTGGAACTGGGGATTGAACCCAGGGGCATTCTACCTCCAAGCTACACCTCATCTCTATTTTTTATTCCTTATTTTGAAACAGGGTCTAGCTAAATTGCTACAAGCCTCACTAAGTTACTGAGGCTGGCTTCAAACCTGTGATCCTCCTGTCTCAGCTTCTCAAGGATTACAAGCGATCCTCCTGTCTCCACCTACCATGCCAAGCAAGACTCTTTCTCTTCTGACTCATCTCATATAAACGCCTCACCCCCTTTCTACATTTGCCACACCGAAGTTCCTTGAGCACATCACAAACTCTTTTCCCACTTAGGTGTTTTCACATATACCCTTCCGTCTAGCCATAAAACTCCCCTACTTATTTCCGTTTCTCATTTTTCAGGTGTTGGTTTGAACATGACTTCAAAGAGACTTGACAGGCTCCATATCCTCAATCTACATAGATTTTTCTTATTCTGGCTTCTCTCTACCTATGTGTCCTTAGATCAGGAGAGAGGAAAGAAGGGCTGGTTAGCAATGCTGAGTGCCGTTCAAAGGTCAAGGACATTTCTTTCACTGGAAAGAGGCTCTGAAATAGAGATGCATGTGAAGGAACTTTACTGGGAAGCACTTTGGGGAATGATGCCTATGAGGAGATGAGGGACTCAGAACTTTGCAGGAGGAGGAGGTGAACCACCACACAGTTATACCAGAAGCCTCAAACAATTCCACAGGCTGTGGGCCAGGGGCAGCCCTTCAAAGGTGTCTCAATTGCAGGTAAAGGTGCCATGCTTTTGTGACTCCCATCAACCACTCATTAGTCAAGCTCCCTTGTATATAAGCGCTCCCTTCAGCTGAGAGCAGCTCCCAAAAATGGCCTCCATCTGAGCCTTGCGCAGCTGATTCTTATGACAGCTGGAGGACTGAGCACCTGAGTTCTGAAGCCATGGCCTAGACCGGTGGTGAAGGTACCACAGCATACACTAGAGCAATTGTAGCTTCTAGCTATGTGTGCATTTTTATGATTATTTCCTCAGCATTGGACATCCTCTGCCAAGCTGAGCTCCATGAAGGTGGAAGGTGTGTCTTTTTTGTGTACCCATTGTTGGCAGACAGCTTAATGGGGTGCAAGATGGGAGAGACATACATGCACAGATCACTAGGTGTCTGTTCTATTCACCACTTACCTCAGTTTACTGAGGAATGACTGCCGTGTGGGAGATGATAGAGAAATTATTTTTTAATATATTTTTATTGGTGCATTGTAATTACACATCTTGATGAGGTTCAGAGTGATAGAAACAGACATATACACAGCAATTGCTATGTTTCCCTCCATATCCTTCCCTTATCCCACCTTCCTCCCTCCCCATAGATGCTAGTGAGATTGGCAGTGGCATCTTTATATATGAACATAGCTTTATTTGAACTATTTCCTCCTTTAAACATTTTCCCCATCTCACTTCCTTCCTCCAGTCACCTTCCACTTTTCTACTGTTCCTCTTTTCATTAATCTGAAGTTCCTTTCATTTTCCAGTTTCTCTCTGGTTTCCACTTATGAGAGAAAACATATGACCCTTGACTGTCTAAGGCTGACTGATCCCACTTAGTATAATATTCTCTAGTTTCATTCATTTTTGTGCAAATAATATAATTTTGTTCTTCTTTATGGCTGATTGAAATTTCATTTCATTATATATTCCAGCTTTATAATCTATTCATCTGTTGATGAACACCTAAGATGGTTCCATAGTTTGGCTATTGTGAATTGTGTTACTATAAACATGAATATGCATGTATCAATATACTATTCTGACTTCAATTTCTTTGGAAAAATGATAAAAAGTGGTATACCTAGGTCATAAGGTAGGTCCTTTCCTGTGGGAAGAAAGAAGGGAGTTTAAATTACATCCAGATAAATCACAAAGCCACAAGCAGATTTTAAACAAGATTTGTATTCTTTTATATATTTTGATTGTGGAGGTCTAGACCTTATTATATTTTTTCTCTTTTTATTGGTGCATGTAGTCATACATTCTAATGGGGCACAAGATGATAAAGGCATACATGCACACATCACTCATTTAGCCATTCTCCAATTCCCACCCCATTCCCTCCCCTTTCTTCTCATGTTTGGCTTACTAATTGACTTTGGTGTGTTTATGAGTGTACATCATGTACATTAGGAAATTTTCCTCTTCCCTCTCCCATCCCCTCAGTTAGGTCACCTTATTTGCTCATCTGTGGTTTCTCCTTCTTTGTCTAGAGTTCCTCCTATGACCCACTTTCTCCTTAGCTTCCACATATTAAGAAGAGCATCTGATTTTTTTCTTTTTTCTTTTTTCTTTTTTTAATTTTTTATTGATGCATTGTAGTCATACATCCTAATGAGGTATAAGATGATAGAGGCATACATGCACATATCAAGAGTGTCCTATTGATTTTCTGAAGCCCATTGTTTTATGTGTGTATTATATAATAGGTCTACAAAACATATTTTTTTATTTTTATGTGGGTCATATTGAAAATTGGCATACACCAGCAATACCACTTCTGGGTATCTACCCAAAAGATAGGAAACCAAACTACCAAACTAATGCGTGTGTATCTATGTTCATATCTGCACAATTCACCATAGCCAAACTATGGAACCAGCCAAGATGTTCATCAACAGATGAATGGATTACAAAACTGTGGAATATATGCACAATGGAATTTTACTCAGCCATTAAAAAAACTCAATTACATAATTTTCAGGAAAATGGATGGAACTGGAGGACATTATGCTAAGTGAGATTAGTCAGTTACAAAAAATAAGAATTCAGATGCTTTCCCTAATATGTGAGAGCTAGGGAGAAATGGGTCATAGGAGGAACTCTAGATAAAAAAAGGAAATCCTATAGAGGAGCAAACAAGACAACCTAAAGGAGGAAAAAGGAGGGAGGAAGAGGAAATTCTCTAAAACACACGATGTACTTAAACATATCGAAGTCAACCACTAAGCCAAGCAAGGGAAGGAGGGATGGGGAGGGAATTGGGTGGGAAGTGTGTAGGGGTTAAATCAGTGATGTGTACATGTATGTACACACAAGTTTTTTACCCCAATATGATGTATGAATATAATGCACCAATAAAAATAAATAAAATGAAAAATGGCATACATTCAGACTGTGCTTGGTGCCCTCTCTCACCCTCCCCTTCAGCTTCCCCCCTCCCAACAGTGAGTGCCCAGGTTGACCGTGCTACATTCATACTTTTACACATATTTGGATGTAGCTCCTCCATTAATCAATCTCAGCCTTCTTCCTCTCTTACCTTTCCATTTCAGCTTTACTGAGGTTTTCCCTCCATTATCTGGAGTCCCTCTGGTATTCCTAGTAGTCCCTAGTTTGGGCATATTAGAGAAAACATATTTCCCTTCTCCTGTGTTTGGCTGATCTCACCTAACGTAACGTTTTCCAGTTCTTTCAATCTTCTTGCAAATGACATGATTTTGTTCTTCTTTATTACTGAATAGAATTCCATTGTGTGTATTTCCAATAATTTTTCAATACATTCATCTGTTGATGGAGACCTAGGTTGGTTCCATATTTTGGCTATTGCGAATTGTGCTGCTATGAACATGGGTATGCATATGTTACTGTAGTTCTCTGATTTCAACCCCTTTGGAAAGATACCCAGGAGTGGTTTAGCAAGATCATATGGTGGCTCCATTTTCAGTTTTCTAAGAAATCTTCACACTGATCCACATAGTGGCTGACCTGTACAGCCACTATGTATAGGCCATACCAGCTGGCCTGTACAGGGCACATCAGATGGGGGCGGGAACTGCAGAGAACAATATGAAATGGATGCAGATACAGTACTTGTATAGCACCCACTGTGCTGATATTAAACGTTTGCCCCTCTTGATAGAGACTTTTGTATGTAAAGAAGACTATTTGTAGTTCTTGTTTATAAATTAAAATTTAAACAATAATTTCCAACCCATTTTGTTCTTCTTAACTTTTAAATTTAGCTTATAAAATCTTATTTTACTTAGAAATCCAGTAAATTTTAGGAATCAGATCAAGGGCAGAGTCTTTGATTAATACTTGGTCCCACCTATAGACTTTGTTAAATACTTTTTAAAGCTTTACATAGAATTCATTAAATATATTTGATATCTTTTGGAATATTTCAAATTAACAAGTAAAGTTTCACCAAAGTATAAATAATTCCTATAGTCTAAGTAAATCAAACTCATAATAGAGAAATATGTTATTTAAAATATTTCTTGTTTACTAACTTAATATTCCAATATTTTCTACTTAAAAAATATAATCGCTGCTGGGCGTGGTGGTGCATGCTTGTAATCCCCGTGCTTGGGAGGCGGAGACAGGAGGATAGTGCAGGTTCGAAGCCAGCCGCATGTGCTGCCTTAAAAGACCCCATCTCCAAATAAAAAAGTATAAAAGTAGGACTGGGAGTGTAGCCCAGAGGTAGAAGGGTTTCCAGGAACCCCAGTACCACCAAAAAAAAAAAGTATAATCCCTTTTATACACATTTTTGTACTAATGATTGGAATCAAAGGCATTCTACCTCAAGCTGCACCCCCAGCCCTATTTTATTTTTATTCAGTAACAGGGTCTCGCTAGGTTGATGAGAGTCTCACTACTATGTGAGGCTGTCCTTGAACCTGTGATCTTTCTGTCCCAGCCTCCCAAGCACTGGAATTACAGGTGTGTTCCTATACACATTTTAAATTGTAATTCCAAAGGTAATCTGTTAGATATTCTAATATATGTTAGATATTCTAATATAACACAATCAGATAATTAGCTTATTATTTCCATTTCAAATACATATATGCAATGGTCTCTCCCAAACTGACTCCATGAATAAAAATAGTATTTATTTAACCATTCCTCTTTAATTCTAAACCTCCCGAGTGTTAAAATACACTCATCCACTAAGGAAATAATTACCTTGAACAAAAAAAAAATACTTTCTCATTAAACTGAGATGGTATACCAGTCCTAGAATTAGGTATGGCCCTGAGAACTGAACCTGTGTCTGTCACTCTCAGACAATGTAAACCCTTCTTTATGATCACTGCAGAAACAGAAACCCTATGCCCAATAGGAGAAACTATTTTTTTTTTTAGCCAAAGACTCCCTTACCTTATCTTTCCCTTTTCCTCATATTCAAAAAAGTTACCTAAAACCCTACCTAGAATATAGCTAACCTTCTCCGCTACTTGATTACATTTCACAGTTCCCTGAAATTTAAAACTTTAAGTTATTTAATGTTGTCCCATTTGACTCTGAAACCACTTCAATGTCATTCTACTTGACCCTGACAATATATATATATATATATATATATATATATATATATATATATATATATATATATATATATATATATATTCTAACTCTTGGGTAAATGGGAGCTCTTGTTTAGATGGAGTCTGGCTTGTTTCATATTACTTATATTTAGTAATTTAGTGTGAGGTATGTGTGTGTATGTGTGTGTGTGTGTTTATGTGGGGGGGAGTATAAACCAATAAGGGAAGAAAAGAAAAGTAGGAATGGAGAAGGATTTTTTTCCTGCAAAATCCTCTACCAACACACACATGCACACTTTATTTAGTTAGTTAGTTACTTAATAAATGTTGCTTCAAAATATGGTTATGATTTGTTTGTGTATTAAGGTTTTCTATTTCACTTGGTAGGCAATTTTTCACTAAGTACCAGGTCTATCACTAACCTTTGTACACCTTCTTGCTTCCTTCTCTGCCTCCTAGCTCTACCTCCACAAGCTTTTTACCATCTGCCAGCTCAGAAATCTCATGTACCGCTTTTAGAGGTCATGTTCTCAATATCAAAAATCCAAAATAAATAATTAGCTATCATTCAGCTTTGGGAAGTAAGAAGCCTATGTGGGATAAAGGCAGGTCTACACAGCTGGACTTCCACAGTGAAAGATGTGGTCCTGGTTTTCAAGACTGACAAAATGACAGAACATTTTAAAGAACCATGTATTGCAAACTTACCTGGCTATGCTGACTTTCAGAGACTGTCCATCTGACACTGATTCTTTTTTTTTTTTTTGGGGGGGGAAGTAACTTAAATATAATGGTAACATTACAAATGAAAGTCAAAAGATCAGGTCTGGATCTTCGATTCTAACAGTCATTTAATTGAATATAAAATGTTAACTCAAATTTTACACTGTAAATTTATAACTGTAGATTAGTATAATAGGAAAACAAAACAGAATGCAAACCTTTGCTTTTCTTAAAGCATAAATCAAGTGAAGAACTCATGCAACCAGAAAATGTCCCTCTGGATTAAGAGAGGAAGTTTCTGCCTTCTATTTTAAAAGACACATCTCCTTTTGAAATGGAAGGAAGTAGTTGCCAGAGTTTTCTAAGATGAACACCCTTTCTGCATATCTGTTTCAGGCCATCAGAAGTCTAATATTTTGCACATTTAACAATATTTCTTCAGAAAATTGCAGATCAGGACTTCTGGGAAGATGGCAACTGAGAAAAGCAGTGTTTACGAGTCCTGCTAAAACTCGGTCTCTATTGCCACAAAATCAACGCTTTTCATAGCCAGAAAATGCCATCAGCAGAGAAATAAAAAATGTAAATACAAGGGACAGAGAAAAAAAAAGACTAGAAGAACAACCAGAGACCAGAAATCAAGCCCATAATGGAGCAGCAGGGCCGCGCTGGCACCATCTTCCCTCACAGCACCAGGATCCAGAGAGGAAAGGTAAACAAGGAGCTGAGGTGAGCAGCTGCAGATCATTCAGATGTAATTCAGCAGTTCGTTCAGCGCAAAGAACGTCTAAAACTCCCAGTGGTCAAGCTAATCATACCTTCCAGGGACTCAGAACAGAGCTCAAAACCAGAAAAGAAATATGCCAGCCTCACAGCCTCGTATATGGCATGGCAGCAGCGCCATATTGCCAGCAGCTCCAGCCTCACAGCTGAGGGTGTGGCAGTGGCACCATATTGCCAGCAGCAACAGTGAGTTCACTGCGCCCTCGACTGTTCCTGATCAACATCCACAATAACCATGAGTGAAATTGTGGCCCCTAAAGAAGAAATCCCTGTACTGCATGCCCAGGGACTTTGATAATCCCCCTGGGTCTGAGATTTTGCAGTCCAACCCAGTGAAGGAGTAGCGGTGGCAGAGATTACCACAGACTCGAGATACAGAGCTCCCTAAGTGAAGTCATAGTGATCCAGGGAAGGCGCAAACTTCTGAAATCATGTGAAAGAGGAACAACAATAGAGCAATGAATGCCCACAACCACATATTATCAGAACCTGATAACACAGAAATTCAGAGATCTCCAGAAGATCAAATCAGGAATATAACTGTAGAAATAATACAGGACCTTCTAAAAGAATTTAGAGAGAGCCTAAAAGACATAAAGGATGCAATCATTGAGGTAAAGTCCTCAATTCAAAGTATAAACAATCGATTAGACCACATGGAGAATAGAATCTTGCTCCTAGAAGAGGATCACTCCAAAAACAAACGCATAATTTATAACTTAGAAAAAAATATCAGACAGCAGGAATCTGACATTGAAGAAATATGGGCCCATTTTAAGAAAGCTAACCTAAGAATAATCAGAATAGAGGAGGGAAAAGAAGGTGAAACCAAAGGGATCAATAATATCTTCAAAGAAATAACAGCAGAAAATTTTCCAAATGCAGAGCAAGAGATCAATACACAAGTACAGGAAACTTATAGAACTCCCTTTAGACAGGATCAGAGATGAGGTTCCCCATGCCACATAATTATCAAAATGACCAATGTGGAAGCCAAGCAGAGAATCTTAAAGGCAACAACAAAAAAAAAGCCAAGTGACATTCAGAGGCAAACCAATTAGAATCACTCCAGACTTCCCAAACCAAGTCATGAAAGCCAGAAGGGCTTGGAGTAACATATTCCAAACTCTGAAAGAAAACAACTTCCAGCCAAAAATTTCCTACCCAGCAAAACTATCAAATTAGATGGGGAAATAAGAAGCTTCCATGACAAACAAACTGAAGAAATTTATGTCTTCAAATCCAGCACTAGAGAAAATACCCAAAGAGATTAACTTCAAAGAAGAAATAGGTAATACACACCAGAACTAGATAAAAAAGATTTTCCATCCAGCAGACAACTAAGCAAAAAAGAATATATTCATGTGTTTATTGGTTAAAATCTTTGGAGATTCATTATTTATTTTAGTCTTTTACCTATTTCTAAATTGTATTATTTGCTTTTATTGTTGCTAATTTTTAGGATTTCTATTTGGAATATTAATATACCTTCAGATATAGCATTTGGAAATATTTTACCCCATTCTATCAGTAACTTTTAACTCTGTTTACATTATCTTTGGATGTACAATACTTTTTATTTTTTAGGAAGTTTGTTTGTTTATTCTGTTGTTGCCTGTGCCTTTGAAATCACATCCAAGAAATCACTACCAATTTCAGTGTTGTGAAGTGTTATGACCCAGGTTTTCTTCTAAAAGTTTATATTCTTAAGATTTACATTTAGATCTTTTATCTATTTTGAGTTAATATTTGTATATGGTGTTAGGTAAGGGTCCAACTTTATTCTTTTTCATGTAATTATTATTTTTCAACAATATTTAGTGAAAGGATCATTATTTCCTTCACCAAATGTTCTTGGAAACCTTGTCAAAAATAACTTGACCATATATGGAACAATTTATTTCTAGGCTTTTTATTTTACTCCACTGGTTCATATATCTGCCTTTATAGCAGTACTACACTGTTTCAATTAAAGTAGCTTTATAAGGTTTGAAATCAGAAAATGTACATCTTCTAGCTTTGTTCTTTTTTGAGATTGTTTTGAGTATTTAGAGTTCATTTTTCATGTTAAGATAGATTTTTTCTGGAAAAAAATGTATGATAGTTTCACCTTAAAAAAAAGAAAAAAATATCCTCTGGTAAGAAAGAAAGCAAAAAGAAATATTGAAATGTTATCTCTAAGTGATCAAAAGTTTGATATCAGGCAAATGAATCTGTTATGTGAGATTATCATTGTTGCAATTTTGGATAAATTGCTATAACACTAGATGTCAACCACTAAGCCAAGCATGGGAAGGAGGGAGGAGGAGGGAATGGTGTGGGGTAGGGGGCTAACCGGGTGATGTGTGCACGTATGTCTACACTAGTTTTTTATTCCATTATGATGTATAAATACAATGCACCAATAAAAAATAAAAATAAATTTAAAAAAAGAAAAGAAAATTGCAGATCAGTTAAAATCTGTTAAAATCTTAATCTGGTTGTTGATCCTTTTTTTTTTGCTCCTTCTTCACGTAGGTTTGAATAACATTCCCATCTGTACTGTGAATGATGATGAGATTGCATTCGGAACATTGTATGGTGTTAACCAGTTTAACCACTTAGAGAAGGATGAAGTGCCCTTTGCCAACTGTAGCCGTGCATCCAGCACCGCAGCCCTGGAAACCCCAGTCAGAGGAAAGTTGCCATCCCCAAACAATGTCAAAATGCCCTCATGGCCTCATTCAGGTGAGTCCCTTTCAACCCCAGTTGTTGGAAGGCCAATACAGGAGGATCACAAGTTTGCAGCCAGCTTGAGCAAATAGCGAGGCAACTTGATGAGATCCTGTTTCAAAGTAAAAATAATATATATATATATATATATATATATATATATATATATATATATATATATAGCTGGAGTTGTAACTCAGAGGTAGAATGCCTGTAGGTTCAATCCCCCTCGATTCAATAGTTCAATAATACTGAATTGTATTATTTATATTAATATTAATAAGTATTAGTCTTACTATTGTGTCCAAGACATATTTGCTGTGGTTGTAGTTGCTGATCTCACAAAACTAGCTTAGAGATAGCAGATATGAAAGTTTAGCCAACACCAAAAGGGAAACACAAAGCAGGTCAGGGTCATAGGGGTGGAACTGCATGTTTATGTCCCCCACATGGCTATCACCTCCTTAAGGCCAGGCCTTGGAGTCACTCTGTTTTTGCCACTCTTGGTTTCTCACCAGGGCCCAATACGGTGCTTGATCTTTAGTAAACAATGTAAACAATCAGTTATTGCTTCTTGATTGTAAATTGATAAACATGACCTAATCTGAAGTAAAGTATGGCAAAATCCAAAGGGCAAGTAAAATAGAAAGAGAGCAATTCTGAGTGGTAAAAACTATATCTAGTCCTCTTTCTCCTACCATATATAATTACATGCTATTACTAAAACTTTTAGGGTCTATGAAAATTATTTTGGAATAATAGATATGAAATATAAATACCATTTGTTTATATAGTACACATTTTAATTTTTTATCAATGTCTCTATTTCTCATGACAGTAAGACGGATCATTTATGGGCTACTTACTATGTGACATGACACGCACCATCTCAGGTCTTCACACTTGCTACCTCACTTTACCCTTTGGAGTCCCTCCTCTCTCCCTTCCGCTGGCAATGAAGAGTCAAACCCCACTCAGCTCACCTTTTTAGGGTGCTCTGTAGCACCTGGACACATAGAAATTATCATTTTCAGGTGAGGTTCCCTCATGAGAACTAGCTCTTGCCACCTGGGAAGATTTGCCTGGCAGTTGTGGGGCGAAGGCCGCCTTTCCAGCAGCTCTGGAAAGAGAATGACCAGAGACATGGATTTTCCTGCTATAGCATCCCAGTGTTCAGATTCTGGATTCTGGGGCTCACCAGGCAAAGTCAGCAGATGCAGTGGTTTCTGACTGCAGCAGCGCTTTCCAATGCCTGGTCTTCAGCATCAGGGCTGTGGTGGCAGCAGCTGCGGAGGCAGCGCCCTCCAGGTTCCCTTGCTTTGTCAGTTGCTGCTGCTGATGTTGGTCTGGGAACTGAACCTGAGGATACTCTATCTCCAGGACACACTCCCAAACCATTTTTTTTGAAACACAATCTCACTAGCTTGATGAAAGTCTCACTAACTTTGCGAGGCTGGTTTTAAACCTGCAATCCTCCTGTCTCAGCCTTCCCCTTGCTTTTATTTTTGACAGTGGTACAGGCTGTGCCTCCCTCTCCTGGTGTGTTCTTAGAGTGATTTGTGAAGCTTAAGACCAGATTCATGGTTCCAGACCTTCCAACACTATTATAAACTTGTAATTCTCTGTATTATTTAAAATTTTATATAAGACAAACTGGTTTCCATTTTCCATACCTGAATATTAACATAATATACCCACAACCCATAACTTTGTTTTTATTACTTTGAGAGAAGCAACTTTAAACTTTTTCTTTCTTTTCTTCTTCTTTTTTTTAACAGTATATAAATCACTTTATTGAAAATTAGTTCAGAGGTATAAGAAGCATTTTAGGGAATTTCAGTGTCTACATCTAGATTTAAATTCAAAATCCTGTCTGCCTTTCTTCCTTTCTTTCTTTCTTTCTTTCTTTCTTTCTTTCTTTCTTTCTTTATTTGTGTGTGGTACTGGAGATGGAACTAGGGGCATTTTACCTTCTAGCTACACACCCAGCCCTATTTTTTATTCTTTATTTTGGAAAAGTCTTACTAAGTTTTGGAGGGCCTCGCTAAGTAGATAAGGCTGGTTACAAACCTGTGACCTTCCTGTTGCAGCCTCCCAAGTACTGGGATTACAAGTGTGCACCACCAAGCCCAGCTTGAACTTTGTCTTTCTTCAGCCAGAACAAATGGACATAGTTAGTACAGGGAGTGTACAAAAATTTCTCATCTTTTCCAACTTCTTGTATTAACTAGGGCTTTGGTAAAAGAGAGAGCATCATTTCCATAGAATATATTTTTAAATTAATATAAAAAATTAACCAAAGCTTTGAATGGTTATAGAATAATTCAGGAAGATTTAGATAAACAAGAACAGGTATGGTTTAGAAGCTAATGAAACAAGAAAGAAAATTAAAATGTAATTTTGGGGTGTGGTACTGGGTTTCCTGGAAACCCTTCTACCTCCAGGCTATACTCCCAGACACCTATTTTTTATATTTTTATTTGGAAGCAGGGTCTCTTAAGCCAGTGAGGTTGGCTTCAAACCTGCATGATCCTCCTGTCTCTGCCTCCCAAGTGTGGGGATTACAAGCATGAGCCACCTCGCCCAGCTAAAAATGTAATTATAACTCAGCACAGATATCTTTCCATCTTCAAAAAAAACCCAAACTATATAAATTATTTTTAATTAGAGAAGTGAGAGTTAAGAGTGAAACAGAAAAACATACAGTGAGATATGTACTTTTCAAATCAGTTTAACTGGATCAGGAAAGCAAATTGCAGTATATTTTATATTATCACCTTGGAATAGAATTAGTTTTTAAATGCAAATACACTTTTATTATGTTATTATAATGCAATTTTACCTGTGAAGTTTCCTAATACTTATAAACACACCCTTTAGTTGACCTTGAATTCAGATATACTTTCATCTATTTCAGTAGCTGACACATATATCATTTATGATGTATTTTTCAGTTTAATATAAATATATTTTCTTCAATTTTGTTTCAGAGCCCAGTAAAAAAGTCGAGTGCTTCAAAACTTCCAAAGAAAATCCATTAGTAATTAAAAAGGTAAAGAATAGCTTTTCACAACTATCTATTCAGTTTGACTTCTGTCTTTCCTCCTCTTTGCATATCTTTCTGAAAAGTCACTGATTCATAATTTTTTACAGCTTTATTAAAATATGATTGGCAACCAGGCATGGTGGCACATGCTTATAATCCCAGCATTTGGGAGGCTGAGACAGGAGGATCCCAGTTCGCAGCTAGCCTCGGCTACTACTTAGTGAGGCCATTTGCTACTCAGTGAGACCTTGTTTCAAAATAAAAAATAGGGCTGGGTGTGTATCTCGGAGGTAGAATGTGTCTGGTTCCATCCCCAGTATCACAAAAAAATACATATATGTATGTATGTATATATATAATAAGCATGATATAAAATGCACATACTCAAAAGGCACAAATTTTGAAAAATACATATAAGTATCTAGAAAACTAACACTAAAAGTAAAAGGGGTTGGGAAAGGGGCCAGGAACAAGATATAGTCCCAAAAGACATTCCCTCAAGGACCCACTGCCTTCAACCTAGGCCTCATCTCCTACAATTCAATTTCCACAGCCTGACAATAATCCCAATTATTAACCCATCCCATGGGTTGCTGTTTGAGCTCCCATGATCCAATTACTTCCCCAAAGCCCCACCTCTGAACACGGCTGCTCTGGGGACTAAGCCTTCAACACATAAGCCTTGGAGGACATTTCGGAATTTAGGATCCAAGCCATATCAAGACCCATTTTTCAGGCCTTTGAAGGCTCTCCAAAAGAAAGTCATTTTCTATGGTCATAAAATGACCTCATGTCACAAGTGGCCACTGTACCCAACACTTACCTTTCAGTTTGGCTTGTTCCTTACTATTCTATTCACTCTGTTTTTTATTATTTTATTATTTTATTATTATTATTATTATTATTATTATTATTATTTTTGGTGTACTGTAGTCATACATCTTTTTTTTTCTTTTTTTTTTTTGCGGGTCTGGTGATGGAACCCAGGAACATTCTACCTCCAAGCTACACCCCTTGCCCTATTTTTTATTCTTTTTTTTTTGAAGCAGGGTCTCACTAAGTTGCAGAGGGCCTCACTAAGTAGCTGAAGCTATCCATGAACCACGATGATCCAGTCTCAGCCTCCCGAATGCTGGGATTACAAGCCTGCGCCACAGCACCCGGTGGTAGTCATACATCTTAATGGGTAGGTACAAGGTAGAGGCATATAAGCACATATCATTTAGCCCTTTCTTAATTCCCACCCCATTCCCTCCCCTCCCTCTTTTTCATGTTTGGCTTAGTGATTGACTTTGATATGTTTATGAATGTATGTCATGTACATTATGGAATTTCTCTCTTCTCCCTCCCATACCCCTCACTTAGGTTGCATTGTTTCCTTATCTATGGTTTCTCCCTCCTTGTCTGGAGTTTCTTCTATAACCCTTTCCCCTCTAACTTCCACATATTAGGAAGAGCATCTGATTTCTTACTTTTTGTGACTGACTAAGCTCACTTAGCATGTTCTCCAGTTCCATCCATTTCTCTGTATAGGGTGTAATTTTGCTCTTCTTTATGGCTGAATAAAATTTCATTGTGTATTGTGTTGAATCTGTAGATCATTTTGGGAAGAATGGCCATTTTGATGATATTTATTCTGCCTATTCGAGAACATGGAAGATTTTTTTCATCTTTTAAGGTCTTCTTCAATTTATTTTTCTAATGTTTTATAATTTTCTTTGAAGGAGTCTTTTACCTCCTTGGTTAGGTTTATTACTAAGTCTTTTATTTTTTTGTAGGATATACTGAGTGCAAGTTCTATATTTCTTTTTCAGTTGATTTATGGTTGGCATACAAAAAAGCTTCTGATTTTTTTTTTTCCTGGGGATGGAACCCAGGGTCATTCTACCTCTGAACTATACTCCCAGCCCTATTTTTATTCTATATTTTGGAACAGGGTCTCACTGAGTTGCAAAGGGCCTCGCTAAGTAGCGAGGCTGTCCACGAACTGCAGTCCTCCTGTCTCCACCACCCAAATGCTGGGATTACAAGCGTGCGCCACCATGCCCGGCTAGCTTCTGATTTTTTAAGATTGATTTTGTATCCAGACACTCTGCTGAATTTGTTGATCAATCCTATAAGCCATTTGGTTGAGTTTGTTGGGTCTTCTTAGTATCATGTCATATTCACAGAGGGGTAGTTTTAGTTTTTCTTTTTCTATTTGTACTCCTTTTATTTTCTTCTCTTGCCTTATTGTTTGACTAGAGTCTCAACATATTGAAAAGGAGTGGTGATAATGGACATCCTTCTCTTGTTCTTGTTTTTAGAAGGAATTCTTGCAGTTTTTCCCTACTTAATATGATGTTGGCTGTAGGCCTATTATATATTACCTTTATGATGCTGAGGTATGTTCCTTCTATTCAGATTCTCTGCAGTGCTTTTTTTAGGCTAAATGGGTGTTAGATTTTGTTAAATGCTTTTTCAGTGTCTATTGAAATGATTATGTGATTTTTGTCTTTGGTTCTGTTTATGTGATGAATTACATGGATTCCTTTTTGTATATTGAACCAGCCTTGCATCCTTGGGATGAACCCTACTTGGTCATGGCATATGATTTTCTTGATGTGATTTTGAATGTGCGTAGCTAGTAATTTGTTTAGCAGTTTTGTGTCTAAGTTGATCAACAATATAGACTTATAGTTTTATTTTCTTGAGCTGTCTTTATTAGATTTTGGTATTAATGTGATATTGGCTTCTTAGAATGTATTTGGGAGAGTCCTGTTTCTTTCTATCTTATAAAGTTGTTTGAGAAGTATCGGGATTAGCTCTTCTATATAGGTTTTATAAAATTCACTTGGGAAACCCTCTGGTCCTGGGCTTTTGTTTGATCATACATTTGATTGCTGCCTCAATCTCTTTGATTGCTGTTGGGCAGTTTAAATTTTCTATATTTTCTTGACTCGGTTTAGGAAGGTTGTATGTATCTAGAAATTTGTCACTTTCTTCCATAGTTTCCATTTTGTTGGAGTGTAGTTTTTCAAAGTAGTTTCTGATAATCCTCTGGATTTCCACACTGTTGGTGGTAATAACTCCTTTTCAGCCCTTATTTTAGTAATTTGGATTGATTCTCTTTCTTTTCTTTTCTTTTTTTTTTTATTGTTTTTGGTTAGCTTGGCTAGTGGTTTATCTATCTTGTTAATTTTTTTTGAGAAACCAGCTTTTGGTTTTGTTGATTTTCTCTGTCTTTTTATCCTCTACTTTGTTGATTTCTGCTCTGATTTTAATAATTTCCTGTCTCTTACTGGCTTTGGGGTTAGACTGTTCCTATTTTTCAAAGGCTTTGGGATGTGTCATTAGGTTATTTATTTGGTAATTTTTTTAGTTTATTTTAAAAATATGATTATCAATCGGGATACCAGAGGGAGTCCAGGTAATGGAGGAGAAACATCAGGGGAGCTCGGGAAGTAGTCTAAAAGAAGGGGAGGGAAGAGTGAGGTTCATTGAAGGAGTTACTATCATTAGCTATGTGTACGTATGTGAAGATACCAGTGTTAACCTCAGTACTCTGTATGGGAAAGAGGGGCGATGGGGAGGTAGTATGGGAATAAGCACCGAGTGCTGTGTGCATGTGTGTCATGGTCAACTTGACTTACATTATGACGTGAGACTATAATGTACCAGTAAAAACATAAAAAATAAAAAAGGAAAAAATTAAAATGTGCTTATTTATCTTTTTGAGACTGAATCCAGCACCTTACGTGTGCTAGGTGAGTGGCACTCACTTAGCTAAACCTCCAGCCCTATTTTTTAAAGATTACAGAGTGTTTAGTTATGTTTAATGGGGGAGTTAACCAAAAATGTATATTACTATTCTCCCCCTACCATCATCAATAAGTGCATAAAATGTTAAAAAAAATAATGCTTCTACATACAATACAGCCTTATTTTCACTATACATCATGAGTTAAAATTTTTTTTTATCAATTCCAGCCATCATAGTCCAGGTCGTTGGCTCCTTATTTACTATCTTTTATGTGTTTTTAAATATTGATCACATCTAAAGTTTGTTAATGGCCTTTCCAAGAATAGGTATATAGATCAAAGTCTTTTGGACTTAAAGCTCCCACAGCCTTTTTTAAAAAGTTTTGAATAGTATATTTACTTCCCAGAACAAGAAAATAGCCTATTTTCTCTTCCAGCTAATAAAGGTAACAAATTTAGTTTGTCTTCCTAACTCTCCAGCTCTTAGCTGCCACTAAGCAGAATAAGGAAGAAGAAGTTTCTATAATAACAAAATAGGAGACCTCTTTTTACAAAGTAAAAATTCTCAGCCTTTTTTGACCACAAAAAAGAAAAACTTTTCCAAATCAACAGCAAACCTCATGTGTCAGGAGTTGGCTGTTATTTGGAACGGCTGTGTAAATAAGACTTGCACATTAAAATTTATTTTTTTTGTGGTACAGAGGGTGGAACCCAGGGGCTTTTCTACCTCCAGGCTATACTCCCAGACCTATTTTATACTTTATTTGGAAACAGGGTCTCACTAAGTTGCTGAGAGCCTCACTAAGTAGCTGAGGCTGGCTTTGAACCTGTGCGATCCTCCTGTCTCAGCCTTCCAAGAGCGGGGATTACAAGTGTGCACCATCATGCCCCACTCTGCACATTAAATATTTAAAAAGTATTGGACTGGGAATGTAGCTCAGTGGTAGAAGACTTGCCTAGCATGTGCAAGGCCCTGAGTCCAATCCACAGCTCCACAAAAAGGAAAGGAAGAGGAGGAGGAAGAGGAGGCAGAGAAGGAGGAGGAGGAGAAGAGGTGGAGAAGAGGAGGAGAAAATTTATCTTGGTGTTTAGTCAAGGGATTTAAGTGATTTCATAAAAGTTAATAATATATCAGTATTTGTCTCCAAATACAAATGCTTGATAGACTGTAAAAGATTAAAACTAACCCCTGTTTGCTTTCATGGATCTCTCTTATTAATTAGTGTTTCTTGTTCATTTTAGGCTTAATTTATATGGATTATATAAGTAGAAACAAATGCATATTGATTGTCATACCTTTGATTTAGGAAGAAATTAAGGCCAAGAAGCCACTATCACCCATAAAGGCAAGCTCTACTGCCGGCTCCTGCTCTTCAGAGGTGATGAGCACCAAGACTGCTGTCAAAGAGAACACTGTGTGCATACCCAACTATCTGGATCAAGAAATAAAGGTAAGCAAAAAGAGGCAAGCTTGCTAAAGACCATACTTTGGGAACAGAACAAACATATTTAAAAAAACAAAAAAGTATCACTAAAGTCATTAAAACTTATTAATGTTTTCTCACTAATTGAATTTACTTAAAACTACTCAGCCTGAAACCCAAGGCCTGCTCCTATTTTCATTTTCAACCTTACTTTCCCCTGGAATCCTGTCACTCTCTCACATAAACACAAGCTCCGGTTTAGACGTAATGAAAGGTTGGCATTTACCAAACATACTTGTCTCTATTCTTCCCCTCTTATTTATTTATTTTTTTGTCATCTTCCTAATACTGTGAGGCTCAACCCCTGACTTCTTCCCATTTTCTGTTAAGTTTCTTCGTATATTTTAAGGCAGATATTCCTCTAATCAATACTCCTCTCTCCCTTTCCCTTATCTTTAGAAAATTATTTCTTCAAACCTTTTCTATGAAAGATTATAAACTTGGTTATATTAATAATATGTCATATAAGATTCTTGGAAAGTTCTCCCCAGCAACAGTGATTTTTGAGAATGACATATATTCAAGAACAAATCAATCAGCTGATTATTTCTCAAATTCTAGAATATGGTATTGTTGAGAATAGAAATGTTAGTATTATCACAAAGTTTAATATAGGGCCGTTGATTTTCCAGCCCTTTCATAAAGCTTCTATATCTATAGCATCTAATAGATTCTCAGAGTGGATGATGCATCACAACTGTGGAAGAGCGCTGGACCCATCCAGGGGCCAGTTGTAGCCTCAGGTGCAATTGGCGGGCATTGAATAAAAAACAAGGAGGCAAGGGAGCGCCGACCGTAGTGCTGAGTAGTTTTTTCTGAAAGGGGGTGGTAAGCCAGTATGTGGCATCTAACTGATGCAAATATTTGTCATTAATAATAATTTAAGATTCCCAGTGGAGAGACTAGGAGAAAACAAGATGCAGTAGCTCAAATAAGAACTGATTTGCTTTAGACTGGATCAAGACAACAGAGATAAATTAAGAGATTTAAGGAACATTGAGACAAAAAGAATACACTGGATTTGCTTACTGAACAGCCGATGAGCCTTGGGTCTGGCTTGGACAATTTGCTGCATACTGGTGCTGGAAAATCAGAAGGAAGAGCAAGTTTGGACTGGGCTGTAGGAGGAAAAATATGGGTGGGCTTTGTTTTTTATAGGTATTTTGGGTCCAAAGTACCCATAGTATACCTACGTGTGTATAAGTGGAAGGCAAATGGATATAAAGGACTGTAGTTCAGGAGACAGATAGGAATTCCAGATATGTCTAAACTCTAGCAGCAGACATAATTAAGGCTCAAGTTGAAAGCTTCCTTACCTGTACTTGCTCGATGTTTTATTTGAATGTTTATTATAGTCCATTTTATTCAAATTATTTAATAGTCCTATCTCTGTCTTCTATACTTTGCCCTATAACTTCAGACCAAAACAACAACAAAACAAACAACAACAAAAAATTAAAAATTAAAGGGAAGGATTCTGATTCACTAGCAGAGATTCCCAACGTTTTTGGGTCCTTACATTCTTTTTGGGAAAAAAATATTACTCAGCGCCCCTGTGGCACTTCCATAGGCCCTCTATTTTTATCTGATGCACTCAGATTGCAGTCAAGGCTACCACCACCTCCTAGATGTACCAGCCTGTCTTGCTCCCCAAAATGGCTCATTTGAACACAGTTCTACAGAAAGGAACTGTGTTCAAAGAATCAAAGTGCAATGGTGAATCTAATACAGACCCTACTCCTCACCTACACTGTGGAGAGGAGCAATGCAGAGTAGCCCATTCCTGGAGGGGCAGATTGCAACTAGACCCCCGGGGTGCAGTGGGAAAGGATAGTTCTCCAAAAGAAGCTGATAGCTTCCATTTTCTAACACTTCCTTCTGAATCTCCAGCACCAATATGCAGTTATTATTACTCAGCACCAATATGCAGAATTATCCAAACCAGACCCAGGACTCATCTTGAATGACATCCTTGCCCTTTGTGACAGTGTTAGAAGATGGGAGCGTTAGACGATGTTAGAATTGAGTATACACAAAAGAAGAAACACACAGCCTCGACCAACCTAAACTATTGCACATATGGTGATGTTTTTGCTAAGATCCCAACTGTGTACTATTTGAAATCCCACTTGAATGAGTTGAGCATCAAGTCCAGAGTGAAATTTTGGGAGATGAGATGCTGAACAAAGTAAAGGAGACCTTATAAACCCTGTACCATTTATTTACTCACCTGTAACTCGCATGTTCTCTGTCAGATCCTGGCAAAGCTCTGTGACATTTTACATACTGATTCCCTGGCAGAAGTTACACAGTGGCTGCTTCATGCAAGTACAAAAGGTGAGATTAAGATAAGCATTTGCACCTGGGGTTGGTAATACTTCCTGTAACACCAATACTTGGGAAACTGAGTCAGAATGGCCACAGGTTCAAGGCCAGCCTCAGCAAGTTAATGAGACCCTCAACAGCTTAGCAAAATCCTGTTGAAAGAAAGAGAGAAAGAAAGAAAGAAAGAAGGAAAGAAAGAAAGAAAGAGAGAGAGGGAAAGGAAGAAAGAAAGAAAAAGAAAGGCAGGCCTAGGGGTATATCTCAGAGGTAGAATGCCCCTGGGTTCAATTTCCAAAATAACAACAACACAAATGATAAAAGCATTTGCAGATACTAATCTCAGGTTACTGTAAGAAACTGGAAATATGCCAGCATCTGACATTTTCTACCTTGTATTTACAAAGATAATGTTGCAATACTATTTCCCCCAGTGTTTTGGTATCAGAACCATTGCATTCCTATATATCCAACTGCATGCATGCTGGTCATTCAATAAACTCGAAAGACTAAACTTCTCAATGAACTTGTTGCGGTGATATGAAACACCTGTGTTTGAGGGCCATCTTATTCTCAAATACAGGTGGATTGTGCTTTACCTCCCAATTCCACACACCCACAGCTCTCCCTGAGCACATCTTTGGGCATTCTACGAACTTTGAGTGCAGAGTCTGTTTCTTTCCTCTGGTATGAATGGCAATAGCACAGCCTTCCTAGTTTCAGATTCAGTAAACTCTGTCAATTTTCACCCAAACCATCAACTCAGTCATCTCTCAGCCTCCTTTGGGCTCCGACTGGCCTGTTCCACAAAACCACTTGCCACTCTCAGCAAACAAGACAACCATGAGTGGTGTGCAGCAGCTAGACCCAAACCTTCCTGCTCGTCAGACTCTGAGGTGGGGCCCGAGTCTCTGTATTTCTAACAAGTGCCCAGGTGATGCTGATCATGCTAGTCTAGAGACCATTCTCTGAGCATCAGTGCACTGATCAATGTAAGTACCACTGCGTTAAGAAAACAGACTACTATTTTTAAATGCAGAGCACTGTGGAACTCATACCTTACTCCAGGCAACTGAATATACTTGGGGGCAACAGGGCTTTAGTTATTCTCTATTTTTTCTAGTTTAAGAATATAACATTTAGCTGGGTATGGTGGCACACACCTGTAATCCCAGTACTTAGGAGGCTGAGACAGGAAGATCACAGATCACAGGTTTTCAACCAGCCTCAGCAACTTAGCGAGGCCATCAGCAATTTAGTGAGACCTTATCTTTAAAAAAAAAAAAAATGGAACTGGGATGTAGCTTAGAGGTAAAATGACCCTGGGTTAACATATGTGTGTGTGTGTATATATATATATATATATATATATATATATATGTATATATATGTACATATATATATGTACATATATATATATGTACATACATATATATATATATGTACATATATATATACATATATATATGTATATATATATATATGTATATATATATGTATATATATATATATGTATATATATATACATATATATATATGTATATATATATATACACACACATACATATATGTATATATATACACACACATATACATATATGTTTGTGTATGTGTGTAAATAAATGTGTGAGCCAGGCATGGTAGCGCAAGCTTGTAATCCCGGTAATTAGGAGACTGAGACAGGAGGATTGCTGGTTCTCAGCCAGTGTTAGCTACTTAGTGAGGCCCTCTACAACTTAGCGAGACCCTGTTTCAGAATAAAGAATAAAAAATAGGGCTGGAAGTGTATCTCGAAGGTAGAATGTCCCTGGGTTCAGTCCCCAGTATTGCAAAAAATAAAAAAGTATGTGTGTATAGTGTATATATAAATATATATTGTATATATTTACATATAAATGTCATAGATAACACTTATATATAACATTTAATAAATTCCACAAGTAACAAATGTTTATTTTGGGGAGAAAAAGAGCAGATGAACCAGAAAAATTGATTAGAAAGATCAGCAATGGACAGCCAGGCGTGGTAGTGCACACTTGTAATCCCAGCACTTGGGAAGCCGAGACAGGAGGATCACAGTTTGTGACAGCCTACTTAGTGAGGCCCTTTGCAACTCAGTGAGACCCTGTTTCAAATGAAGAATAAAAAACAGGGCTAGAGGTGTAGCTCAGAGGTAGAATGCCCCTGGGTTCCATCCCCAGTACCACAAAAAAAGGAACAGCAGTAATCAGTAAAATTACCATAGACATCATTTCAATGAATATTTTGATGTATACCTTTCTAGGTATGCCTATACCTTTATGATTCAAATTATTAGCCTGTACTTCAGTAGGATAATATTGTACTTATTGTTTTTGTATAGATATTATATTGTATTCGTATTCTTCTATTTTTTCACAGCAGCCAAAATGCATAATGCTGGTTTTATACTCAGTGTTTTTAAACTATTCCACTGCTATTCAGTGACAATATTTCAGTGACTTACTACCCCAGGCATCTACAGTATCATAAATCAACAGAAACCAAGTTGAAATAATTAAACTTTTCTATGGAAACACTCACTCACACATAGGTACCTATCCAGAAAAAAAAAATATTATCACCTTTCACACTGGGGTGCTGGATAAAAGAATGAATCCTGTGATTCTAGCCAACATGGTAATTACAACCTCTATCTCTCCAAACTCTTTTTTTTCTTTAATTAGAAAAAGAGTGGATCTCAGCTTTGATTCATTCTGAGCTAGCAGAGATAAACTTGCTGACTCGCCACAGAAGAAGCCCCTCAGCGGAACCAGCCGCAGAGACTGAGAAGCCACCCACAGCTAAATCGCCCCCCAAAGTCAAGTCACCCCCAAATGCTCCTGCAAAATCAAAAGTCCTGCCTGGAGCTAGGGATGGAAACCAATCCACCAGGTAAGTAGATAGAATGGCCACTTACAGGGCCTTCAGTACATAAAGACTTCAGATTCTCTTGATTACTGTTCAAATGCTAAATATGTCAAGTTTTTAACTCAATTCAGTAAATAACCACAGTATAAATTGGTATTCTTTCATTTTTATAAATGTAATATGAGAGTTGTCAATTCTACCATTAAGGACATTTTGGCAGGGGCTTATATAGTGATCTTCTTTGAAGGAAAATTCCCTTTCCACTAAGGGTAAAGCAAGAGTAGCTGCCTAAGAAATCTAGTAAAATATGGGGCTTGACTTAAAAATAGAAGATATAAGGGAAATTGAAACCATATTGCTATAGTTATTGTATATTTTGTTAAATGCACATCACACAGACATGATTTTTTTTTTTTTTTGTATAGAACAGTAAAAAGAACACTAAATTGCTTCACTTAATTTTCTCTGGCCTATTCTTTGGTCTGTCTAGGAGAAAATAACCACTAAGAGAATTGGAAATTATTTCAGGAGACATTTTTCTTAAACTATGTAATTTCAATAGCAAAAGGAAACATGTATTTATGTATAACATTACATTGAAAGATTGTTGGTAAGGTGTTACTTAAAATGGGAGAGAAAATCTTATGGCCTTAAAATTAGAAGTTGAGTGAAACTTAAGGTCAGAGAAAATGAATACTAAAAAATAATGTGTCACCTTAAAAATTAAGATAGGATAATTTTGTATTATAATTTGTTTCTCTCATAAATTTTCCATAAAATCAGAAACAGAAGGATCTGATTAGGTAATAGAAAGGTATCTCTAGTGACTAGCATATGAGATACAATTTAGACATTTATTTAGAATAAGAAAAATTTTTATTGGGAAGTAAATTTAATACTGTAAACATTAAAAAAAAAATAATTGGGATGAGCTGAGCATGGTGGCACATGCTTGTAATCCCAGTACTTGGGAAGCTGAGACAGGAGGATCTGGGTTCGCAGCCAGCTTTAAGTACTTAGTGAGGCCTTCTGAAACTTAGTGAGACCCTGTTTCAAAATAGGGCTTAATGCCAGGTGTGGTGACACATGCTTGTAATCCCCGCGCTTGGGAGGCAGAAACAGGAGGATTGCACAGGTTTGAAGCCAGCCACGCTGGCTTAAGAGACCCTGTTTCCAAATAAAAATATAAAATAGGTCTGGGAGTGTAACCTGGAGGTAGAAGGGCTTCCAGGAACCCCAATACCACCAAAAAAAAAAAAAAAAAAAAGGGCTGGGGGTGTAGCTTGGAGGTAAAATGCCCCTTGGTTCAAGCCCCAGCACACCACACACATGATAATAATAATAATAATAATAATAATAATAATAATAATATATTTTATACTCTGAATTTGTTGATAATGTAGCCTAATTTGTTTTGTTTTGTTTTGTTTTGTTTTTTTGGTGGTACTGGAAGTGGGACCCAGGGGCTTTCTACCTCTGGGCTATAATCCCAGACCTATTTTATATTTTATTTGGAAACAGGGTCTCACTAAGTTGCTGAGAGCCTCACTAAGTAGCTGAGGCTGGCTTCGAACCTGCGCGATCCTCCTGTCTCAGCCTCCCAAGCACGGGGATTACAAGCGTGCGCCATCACGCCCGGCCTAATTTGTATTTTTGAATTAATTTTTTTCCTATCTTTAATTGATTTAGAGCATCAAGTCAAGGATCGGAAGGAAGTAAGGAAGCACCAAAAGGTTAGTACAGTTTGTGATAATTACTGAGTTAGTTTAAAGAAACCAATAAGTACTAGTGATTCAGAGGCACTGATTTTTAAGGATCTGTGCCTTTAGAGGGCAAACAATAAACCACAAGGGTGATTTTCACCTCAATTCTTAAGGGACAGCCTTTGCTGAATTTCTCATAGAGGTAAATTTGACATAAAGTCACCTTTGTTCTGGAAGGCAAGGTGCCTCATCAGGGGCAGACACTCTTTCAGGGCAGGACAAGTGGAGCTATAGGTATAGTCGTGCCAACTCAGAGAAAAGGGAAATCCTGCTTAACCCACAGAAAGATGGTGAGCTCAGACTTCTGGCTCTTCACAGCTCATCTGTCATGCAGCTAGATAATTTCACTGGAAAGAAAGTCAGCCAGGGAGAAGAAGAAAATGCAACAAGCTACATGCAGGAGCCCCACAAGCCAGCTGAAACACAGCACAAAAGGGCAGTTCCATGCCCCTGCTAGAGGCCCAGCACCAGCCTACAATTTGGAACAGAGAGAATAGTAGTACAAAGTCCTGTCTTGGTCTAGAACAGCACCAGTGCAGCATCCCAAGCTTTAAAACAAGCCTTGCAAAAATGACTACAGAGCAACAAGCTAGCAAGTCTATCTACAAGCCTTAAACCGAAAGCTGTCATATTTCTACAATTCCCCTCATAGTAGCCATGATATGGCAATCCATGACAGTTCCTTAGGGTCTCTCTAGACTCCAGAAGATTCCACTGGGACTCACCAAACCCAAAAGAAGCTTTATCAGCTAACAGGCAACAGTAAGTGCAGTTTATAAATTAGAAAACAACTCATTTGACTGCATTGCCTATTACATCTGGCCTCTCCCTAGAACCCAGGTTCGCAGAACCCTAGAATCATAACATGACAGTGATAGCTTCTCTTTAAGTCTTTACTAAATTTTAGGCCCCACATGTATTTTGCCTCTCTAGATTCCTAAAAATGTTTTTTATAGAAGAATCCCTCAAATCATGCCCTGTTCTCTACACTGTTGGTATTTGGCATCTTTCCAAGTTCCTATTACTGTAGACTTTGGAAAGGTCAGATGGTGCAACTAATTTGTTTTAACCTGCATGTCTATTCTCTTATCAATCAAGACCACAGCCTTCTCCTTCTCTCATGGGTCCCATCCTTGCTGATCCTCCCTTACCCACCACCAACTCTAAATCATTCTTACTATTTTGTGTTTGCGTCTAAGAGTACAAAGGGGCACATACGTGAATTCCTAGTACTTGGGAGGCGGAGACAAGAGAATCGCAGGTTTGTGGTCAGCCCCAGCTATTGAGTGAGACCCTCTGAAATTTACTGAGACCCTGTTTAAGAGTAAAGAATAAAAATAGGCCAGGGATGTAGCTCAGAGATAGAATGCCTCTGGGTTCAATCCCCAGTACTGTAAATAAATAAGTCAATAAATGAATGAATAAATAAATAAAGCCGGGCGTGGTAGTGCACGCTTGTAATCCCCGTGCTTGGGAGGCGGAGACAGGAGGATCGCGCAGGTTCGAAGCCAGCCTCGCTGGCTTAGGAGACCCTGTTTCCAAATAAAAATATAAAATATAGGTGTTTGGGAGTGTAGACCTTAGGTAGAAGGGTTTACAGGAACCCCAGTACCACCAAAATAAATAAATAAATAAATAAATAAATAAATAAATAAATAAAACAAATAAATAAACAAATAGCATAGACTTCATGCTATAGAACAAATAGCTCATTAAAGATGAGTTAAGTGGTAGGAAAGAAAGATATGAGTGGAGTCGTCTATGAATTTTGGGTGTTTCTGATTCATCTTAAACATCATTTGCTATAAAAACAAGGCAGAAGTTATAGTCACTGTCTAAATTATGGTCTTATTTAGATTCTTTTTCTGTTTCAGGGGATGAGCAAAAGCCTCCATTGTTTTTAAGAAGAAGCAATATGAAAATACCTGTTACAGACTATTTCAGCAAGCCAAAGTCCCCTGTCAGGCCTAATTCTCAGGACGCCGGGCTGGCAAGGCCAATGTCAGCAAGAAGTTTACAACAAGGATACAGTCTCTGTCCTCAGAAAGCATTTTATCCTTTAACATACCAAAAGTAGAAATGAGACACAGGGCTAATTCTTCACAAATGTGAGCTTCACTTTGTTACAACATCACATTATTTTTTAGAAGAATTGAGCAGTCAGTCAGTCTTCTTTATGGTGGCACATGTAAATCTCAGAACACCTGTATATAATGCTAAAAATAAATATTAATGGATACAAGAGTTCTATTTGTTCTTCATTTTAATTCTACTTGTAAAAGAAGTATGTTTATTTAGATACTATTTCAGTCTTTAACTGTTATTATTAGTAATCGAGCATAGGCGCTGATACTAGAAAAATCACTGACAGACAGTTACAGTTTGACCTGGATCCCAAACTTTGCTTGGGGCTGATCCAGACTGGATGATCCAGACTGAGAATTTTAACATTTGAGTTGAGTTTTACAGTCTACAGTGTTTCAATGTAGATTATTTATAAACAAATAAATAAAACAAGGCTTATCTCCTACCCACCAAACAAAACAAAACAAAACAAAAAATCAAGCTTGATGTGGTGGTACACACCTGTAATTCCAGTACTTGAGAGTCTGAAAAAGGAGGAATCACAGGTTCAGGACCAGCCTCACCAACATAGTGAGACTCTCAGCAACCTAGTGAGACCCTGTTTCAAAACAAAAAACTAAAAAGGGCTGGGGGTGTAGCTTGAAGGTAGAATGCCCTTGGGTACAATCACTAGTACCACACACAAATACAAAAAGATATAAAAACTATCCCTACCTTATGGGCCAGAAAAGAGCTGTTTTCCACTTAGTGCTAATAGTGGATATTAACAGATTTTCTAATATTAAATCTTTTAGTACTGAGTTTCTTGAGTTCTCTGTATATTCTAGATATTAGTCCTCTACCAGAGGAGTAGGTGGCAAAATCTTCTCCCATTCTGTTGGCTTTTGGTTGAGGTTCTTGATAATTTCCTATGCTGTATAGAAGCTCTTCAGTTTAATGCAATCCCACATATTGATTCGCCTTTTAGTTTCTTGTGCCTTTGGGGTCTTGTTGAGAAAGATTTTACCTGTGCCTGTGTGTTGCAGTGTCGGACCTATGCCCTCTTCCAGGAGCCTCCAGGTCTCTGGTCTAATTTCCAAGTCTTTGATGTATCTCGAATTGATTCTTGTGCAGGGTGAGAAAGTAGGATTTATTTCTGTTTTTCTGCATATGGCTAACCAGTTTTAATAACACCATTTGTTGAACAGGTATCTTTTTTCCAGTGTATGTTTTGGGCCCTTTTTCAAAAATCAATTGGCTAGAAGTGTGTGGATTTGTTTCTGAGTCTTCTATTCTGCTCCATTGGTCTATGTGTTTTGGTGCCAATACCATGCTGTTTTTATTAGCATGGCTTTATAGTATAGTTTAAAGTCAGATATTGTGATTCCTCCTGCATGTTTTTTGTTGCTGAGAGCTACTTTGCCTATCCTGGGATTTTTGTTCTAAATGAATTTAAGAACTGATTTTTCTATGTCTGTGAAGAATGACCTTAGTAATTTAATGGGCATTGCATTGAATCTGTAGATCTCTTTTGGAAGTATGGCTATTTTGATGATATTTATTGTGCCTATCTATGAACATGGAAGATCTTTCCATCCTTTAAGGTCTTCTTTGATTTCTTTTTTCAGAGTTTTATAATTTTCTTTGTAGAGGTCTTTTACCTCCTTGGTTAAGTTTATTCCTAAGTGGGGGACTTTTGCCACTTACTCCTTCAATACAGGACTAATATCTAGAATATACACAGAACTCAAGAAACTGAGTACTAAGAAAACAAATAATCCAATCAAAAAATGAGCAAGTGAACTAGACACTTTATGAAAGAAGAAATTCAAGTGGCCAATAAATGCATGTTAAAATGCTCAACATCATTAGCAGATAAGCAAATCAAAACTACCCTGAAATTTTACCTAACTCCAACTAGAATGGCAATCATTCAAAACACAAACAACAGCAAATGCTGGTGAGGATGTGGAAAAGTGAGAACTCTAAAACATTGTTGGGAACTCAAATAACCACTTAGGAAAACTATATGGAGAATCATCAGAAGAATGAGAACAAATCTACCATATGATCCAGCAATACCACTTCTAGGTATCTACCCAAAAGAATGGTAACAAAACTACCAAAATAATGCATGTATATCTATGTTCATAGCTGCACAATACACCATTGTTAAACTATGGAACCAGTCAAGATGTCCATCAACAGATGAATGGATTACAAAACTATGGGAACGGGCGTGGTGGCGCACGCTTGTAATCCCCACTCTTGGGAGGCGGAGACAGGAGGATCGTGCAGGTTTGAAGCCAGCCTTGCTGGCTTAAGAGACCCTGTTTTCAAAAATAAAAATATAAAATAGGTCTGGGAGTATAGCCTGGAGGTAGGATTCCATCCCCAGTACCACTAAAATAAATAAATAAAATAAAATAAAAATAAAAATAAAACAAAACTATGGGATATGTACACAATGGAATTTTACTCAGCCATAAAGAAAAACATAATTACATAATTTACAGGGAAATGGATGGAACTGGAGGATATTATGTTAAGTGAGATTAGTCAGTCACAAAAAATAAGAAATTGGCTGTGCTTTCTAATATGTGAAAACTAGGGAAAAATGGATCATAGGAGAAACTCTAGACAAAGGAGATACTATAGATGAACAAATAAAGGTGACCTGAGGGGCGACCGAGAAAAGCGGGGCTTAAGAGCCCCACTAACAACTAAGCTCCATTACCACAAAATCAGCGCCTTTCATAGCCAGAAAACACCATCACCAGAGAAACAAAAAAATCACCAAGCTCCAGAGAGAAAGTGGACTGAGAACAGAGCTCAGAGCCACAGAGGAGATACACCGGCCTCACGCCCGAGACCACGGAAGCAGCACCATACTGCCGGCGGCAACGGCGACTTCACCGGACGGCTACAGCAAGCCGAGGTGAGCCGCTGCAGAACAACCAGGTGGGATTTCTCGCCGTAGGTAAAATCTAAAGCTCCCAGTGGCTGAGTTCAGCACACGCTGCAGGGATTCAGAGTGGAAATCAAAACCAAGAAGAAATACGCCAGCCTCACGGATGAGGGTGTAGGAGCGGCGCCATATTGCCACTGGTGGCAGCAGCAGAGAATTCACTGAATCCAGTACAGCTACATCTGCGAACTCAAGAACAGTGAGTCAAATTGCGGGCCACAGAGGAGAAATCCCAGTACTGTACTCCCTGGGACTTGACCCAGTGGGGGAGGGGCGGTGGCAGAGATATCACACCATAGGAGAACGTGCAACCTGGCACCCCCCACAGTCTAAAGCAGCCTCTATCGACTCTCTGGGTCGGAGACTCTGTGATACAACCCAGTAAAGGAGTAGTGGGGTCTGAGATACTACAGGCTCGAGATCCAGAACACCTTAAGTGAAGTCATAGTGACCCAAGGGAAGAACCCAGAGAAGGCACAAACTTCCGAAATCATGGGAAAGAGGAATAACAATCGAGCAATGAATGCCCACAACCCCACAACATCAGAAGCCGATAAAACTGAAAATCAGAGATTTCTAGAAGATCAAATCAGGAAAATAACTGTAGAAATAATAGAGGTGCTTCGAAAAGAACTCAGAGAGAGCCAAAAAGAGATAAAGGATTCAATTAATGAAGTAAAGGCCTCAATTCAAAGCACAAACAACCAATTAGACCACATGGAGGACAGAATCTCGCTCTTAGAAGATGATCATTCCAAAATTGAACGCATAGTTTCTAATCTAGGGAAAAATATCCAACAGCAGGAATCTGATATTGAAGAAATATGGGCCCATTTTAAGAAAGCTAACCTAAGAATAATTGGAATAGAGGAGGGAAAAGAAAGTGAAACCAAAGGGATCAACAATCTCTTCAAGGAAGTAATAGCAGAAAATTTTCCAAACATAGAGCAAGAGGTTGATACACAGATCCAGGAAACTTATAAAACTCCCTTTAGACAGGATCGGAGAAGAGGATCCCCACGCCACATAATTGTCAAAATGACCAATGTGGAAGCCAAGCAGAGAATCTTAAAGGCAACAAAAACAAAGGGCCAAGTGACATTCAGAGGCAAACCAATTAGAATCACTCCAGACTTCCCAAACCAAGTCATGAGAGCCAGAAGGGCTTGGAGTAACATATTCCAAACTCTGAAAGAAAACAACTTCCAGCCAAAAATTTCCTACCCAGCAAAACTTTCTATCAAATTAGATGGAGAAATAAGAAGCTTCCATGACAAACAGAAACTGAAGGAATTTATGTCTTCAAAACCAGCACTAGAGAAAATACTCAAAGAGATTAACTACAAAGAAGAAATAGGTAACACACACCAGAACCAGAGAAATAAGAGTTTCCATCCAACAGAAAACTAAGACTGGTTATCTGTGGAAATTCATTATTTATGTTAGTCTTTTACCTATCTCTAAATGGTATTGTTTGCCTTTATTGTTGTTAATTTTTAGGATTTCTAGTTGGAATATTAATATACCTTCAGATATAGCATTTGGAAATATTTTATCCCATTCTATTAGTAACTGTTAACTCTGTTTACATTGTCTTTGGATATACAATATATATATATATATATATATATATATATATATATATATATATATATATTTTTTTTTTTTTTTTAGGGAGTTTGTATACTCTTCTGTTGCCTGTGCCATTGAAATCATATCCAAGAAATCACTGCCAATTTCAATGTTGTGAGGTTTTATGACCCAGATTTTCTCCTAAAAGTTTATAGTCTTAAGATTTATATTTAGGTCTTTTATCTATTTTGAGTTAATATTTGTATATGTGATTAGGTAAGGGTCCAACTTTATTCTTTTCCATGTAATTATTATGTTTCAACAATATTTAGTTAAAAAATTATTATTTCCACCACCAAATGTTCGTGGAAACCTTGTCAAAAATAACTTGACAATATAGGGAAGAATTTTTCTCTAGGCTTTTATTTAACTCCAATGGTTTATACATCTGCCTTTAGAATAGTACTACACTGTTTCAATTATTGTAGCTTTATATGGTTTGAAATCAGAAAATATATATCTTCTAGCTTTGTTCTTTTTCAAGATCGTTTTGGGTATCTAGAGTTCATTTTCCATATTAGGATAGATTTTTTTTCTGAAAAATAAATATATAAATATATGATAGTTTCACCTAAAAAAATAGAAAAAAAATATTCTCTGGTAAGAAAGAAAGTAAAAAGAAATATTGAAATGTTATCTTTAAGTCATCAAAAGCTTGGTATCAGACAAATGAAACTGTTATGTGAGATTATCATTTTTAATTTTGGATAAATTGATATACTAGACGTCAACCACTAAGCCAAGCATGGGAGGGAGGGATGGGGAGAGAATGGGGTGGGGTTTGGGTGGGGGCTGACTGGGTGATGTGTGCATGTATGTCTACAAAAGTTTGTATCCCACTATGATGTATGAATACAGTGCACCAATAAAAAAAATAGCACCAATAAAAAAAATAATAATTAAAAAAAAAGGTGACCTGAGGGGATGGGAAAGGGGAAGAGGAAAATTCTCTAATGTTCATGATGTATATTGACAAACATATCAAAGTCAATCACTAAGCTAAACATGAGAAGGAGGGAGGAGGAGGAAATGGAACAGGAATTGGGTAAGGGCTAATTGGGTGATGTGTACATATATGCCTCCATCATCTTGTACTTCATTGAGACCAGAGGATAATGGTTTGTGGACAGCCTCAGCTACGTAGCAAGGCCCTTCTCAACTCAATGAGACTCTGTTTCAAAAATAAAAGACTAAAAAATAGAGCTGGGAGTATAGCTTGGAGATACAATGCCCTTGGGTTTCATCCCCAGTACTGCAAAAAAAAAAAAAAAAAAAAAAAGTATGACTACAATGCACCAATAAAAAGTTGAAAAATATTTTATATTTTTTAAATTAACTATTCTTGGGACCTAGCTACTGTCCTTTTAGTATATGGATATATTCTATGTATTGATTAGCCAGTCTTCTATTTATAATGTTTGTATTGATATTGGAAATATATATTTCATATGTGCACATGTGTATGTATCCACTTGTTTATATACAATCTTAATAACATGTCAGGAATAATTCTAAACATCTTAGATATAGTAACACTTAATTTTTATAATAATTATAATAATTTGTGGTAGCTACTATTTTTTCCTCATTGTTTAAATCAAGAAGACTGAGGCACAGAGAATTATACTCAGAACAGGATAAGTTGTGACAAATATGATCACCCTCCCTTACGCACCACGAACTCGATCATTCCTACCAAATCATGTTTGCTTCTAAGAGTGAAAATACAGACCACATGCTATAGAAAAAATAGCTCATTAAAGACATGTAAGTGATAGGGATAAAAGATGAGAATAGATTCTTCTGTGATTGAGGTATTTCTGATTCACCTAAATGTCTTAGTTTTTTATATATCATTTACTACTAAAACAAGATAGAAGCTGTATTAAATGTTTTAATTACAGTCTTATTTACAAGAGAGGTTTATTTCTCACATAAGAGTTTAAAATGTGTGTTCATAGTCCCTGGATGACTTTGCTTTGCTGGACCATATAGAAGCCCAAGGTTCTTCCATCTTGTGGCTTCACCACCGAGGGCTTCATTGTCAACTGTGTTCATCTGGTGAAAGAGAAAGAGCAGTATTTTTTTCCTACTGTTGTTGCAATGAATTGCCACAAACTTAGTGACTTAATGCAACACAGAGTTATTCTTCTATAGTTCTAGGGGTAGATGTCTGAAATGTGTCTCACTGGGCTAAAGTAAAGAGGAGAGCAGTGTTGGGTTCCTTTTGGAGGCTCCTGGAGAGAGTCAGTTTTCTTACCTTTTCCATCTTCTAGAGGTTAGCCACACTGCTTAGATCATCTTCTATCTTCAAAGGTAGCAGCCAGTTGAGTTGTTTTTATAACAAACCGATGTGATGTTGAATCGTCCACCTTTGTACTTTAATGACTGTTGTGTGATTACATTGGGCCTGCCTGTTATCCAAGTTAATCCAAGACTATCTCTTTCATCTTAAGGTCAGTTTATTAGCAATTTAATTTAATCTGCAACCTTAAATTCCACTCTACCATGTAATATAACATAATTACAGGTTCTAGGGATTCAGATATTTTCTTTTTATTTTCCTGGACATTGTTTTGCCCTCCACAGAGTAAATCTAACATTGGCCTCAAAGTGGAGTAAGTATCATTCCATGGTTGTTGATCTATCTGAAAGGGAAGGTGATAAGAAGTGTGTGTGTGTGTGTGTGTGTGTGTGTGTGTGTGTGTGTATTGCTGGAAATTGAACACAGGGCATTCTACCTCCAAGTTATACCTAGCCCTAAAGCCCTATTTTATTTGTATTTGGAAACAGGACAGGATCTCGCTAAATTGCTAAGGGCATCGCTAAGTTGTTAAGGCTAGCTTCGAATCTGCAATTCTTCTATCTCAGCCTCGTAAGTACTGGGATTACAGGAATGTGCCACTATGCCAGGCTAATAAAAACTTTCGAGTAGGAACTATGTTCCAGTATTGTCTATGGAGAGGGTTGGTGGCTGGTTCAATGATGGGGTGTGTCCACACAGCGCCTAATGAGATGCAGCCTAAGGCAAAACTTTAAGTAAAGTTTAAGAACTTTTGCTGTAAAATGATTCAGCAGAAAAGGGGCTAAGATGGTGCTTGGAGGAAGCTACGAAATCATGGTTTCCCCATTCATTATGGGTGGGGAGACTGAGCTGTTTTTCCCTTTTTACCTTTAAAGGATCTTCTGCACACATGAATGGCTCATGTACTGGCCTGGGATTGGCTGTAAACTACATGCTAGTGATCTTTATTCCAATAGGCTAGGCTATTTCCCATGGGAATTCCCCTCATGGTTTTGTGCTATATATATGATTGCTTGGAGAGAAATAAACGAGATCTTGCTTGAATTGACTCCCGGCTCGTGGGTGTGTGTGTGTTCGAGTCGTCGGCACTCTACCTTCCTGTTCAGCCCCGCACCACTGACGATGGGCAGGACCCCTGTCAGTTCAAAGTGTGGCTGAAATCTATGTGCTCAACCAGTAGATGCTACTAATAAGTATCAAGGGCATGCTCAATTCATAGTTAATTTTGAAGCACTCTTTCTCTTTGTTGTTATGAAGAGTTTGCACGAGCACTGTAGATTCCTTTTCCTTGAAATTTTGCTAAAATTATCTTTATCAGAGAATGTAAGTTTTGTTCTAGGAAATGGTAACTTTGACAATTTTATTTCTTCTATAATAACTGGTCAGTTTATATTTTCTGTATTGTGGAGGCATCAATTTTGGAGTTTTACATTTTCCTAAAAAATGGTTATTTAATTCAGATTTCCAAACTTATTTTCATACAATTAAGATAGAATTGTATCTAAATTAAAAGTTCCTGTTTATTCTCAAATCTAATTTTTATGTATTTATTTTTTTCCTTGACTTGTTACATTTCACTATCATTTTCAAAAAAGTGGATCTTAGATTTATATATGTTTAATAATTTTCCTATTTCATATCTTTCATTTTTATTTATCATTTCTTTAGGTTCATTATCATCTCGAGTTGATATTGTCATTATCATTTATTAGCATTTTTAAGGTGATGACTTTTCTTCTCATTAGAGCTTTACCTAGAACTATAGGTCTGATGTGTATTTTTGTTCCCCAAATATTCTACAATTTGACTTTGCTTCCTCTTTCATTCAAGAATTTCTTGAGAAAAAAGTTTAAAAGTTCTAAGTTATAACCTTTTATCCTATCCCACCAACTTTATTTTTTAGTTTAATGTACTATTATCAGAGAAGTTGCCTATAAAATTTCTGCTTTGAAAAATTTATTTCCCTTAATAATCTAATATAGCTATGTTTATTTACGTTATTTTGCGATACTGGGGCTGAAACCCAGGGGCATTCTACCTCCGAGCTACCCCCTCAGTTCTATTTGTTATTCTTTATTTTGAAACAGGGTCTTACTGAGTTGCAAAGGGCCTCACTAAGCAGCTGAGACTGTCTGAGAACCACCATCCTCCTGTCTCAGCCTCCCAAATGCTGGGATTACAAGCATGCACCAACATGCCCGGCTTTAATATAGTTACTTTTAGAAATGTTCCACGGACAATAGGAAACAAGATGCATTTTTGTTTTGTTTTGATTCTATACAATTTAATATATTTCAATTATATATTTCAATTAATATATTTCAATTATATGTTACTAATTATAGCATATATATCTCCTATATGTTTATCTTTTGTCAATTTGAGCTATCATGAGCCAGGAAGCACAAATTATTTTCCTTATACCAATATGTTTCTTACTACTGTATCTAACTTTCAAAGTTTTTTCCTCATTTCTCAATGAATTTTAACACTGTACTAACTACTACATATTCATAACTGTAGATCTGTACTAAGATTACATTCTCAGCAATAATATCTCTTCTTTCTCTTGTTTGTAAAGTACTAAACCTTATCCAAAGTGAAGATTGTGACTCTTGTCTTCCTTTTATTTGGCTAGTATGTCTTTTTTATTTTCAACATCACTAACTTTATTTAAATACTGCATATATTAGCTTTTTAAAAGTCCAATTTGAAGCCGGCGTTGTGGTGCACACTTGTAATCCCAGCATTCAGGAGGCTGAGACCAGAGGATTGCAGTTCACAGCCAGCCTCAGTTACTCAGTGAGGCCCTTTGCAACTTAGTGAGACCCTGTTTCAAAATAAAGTATAAAAATAGGGCAGGAGGTGTAGCTCGGAGGTTCAATGCCCCTGGGTTCCACCCCCCAGTACTGGAAAATAAATAAATAAATAAATAAATAAATATCCAATTTGAGTGAGCAGTTTTAGGCCATTTATATTTGCTGATAGGGCATATAGATATGGTTTTGTACTGTAAGACCCCTGCCGAGGGGAAACCCTCAATCAACCTCGGGATAAGCAACATCAAGTACCACGAGAGACTACATCCTTGATGCAATGAGCAAAAGATAAAGGTTTATTAAGGAGCCAGTGCACTGGGGCCGACTCGTATAGGAGTTTGGCCCCGAGCCACTGAAACTGAGGGTGTTTATAGGGAAAAGACCATTAGTTAGGGGGTTTGGGGCTAAATTGCATGCGTTTACAGAAAATTACAAAATCATTTAAAAAGTACATTCTGTAGTCAAGTGTTAGATAAAATACCAGGTGCAGTCAGTAAGCTCCCGGGTCAAGGCGCTCTGGCCCAGACAGTATAGATAAGATGGGGCGGGCTTATCGCATATCTTACATTCCTAAGCTGTAAGCTGCAGTAAAATACACTTTTTCTTTTTAACTATTAGCTGGCTGTTTTAACTATTAGCTAGCTGCTAGGGGCTTATGATTTTTTTTCTAAATGGAGCCTTTCAGTACAATTATTTTTTTATGTTAATATTGTTTTTGTTGCTTTTGTGTTTCACCAAATTATCTGTTATTTGCTTTGTTCAGTAAATATCCATTTGATATTGTAGAAAGTTTAGTTTTTGCAGCCGGTGTCATTAACTTAGTGAAGCCCTCTACAACTTTGTGTGACCCTATTTCAAATAAAAAATTTTAAAAAAGGGCTGGGAGTATAGTTCAGAGGTAGGATGTCCCTAGGTTCTACCTCTAGTCCTACAAACACACACACACACACACACGAACGAAAAAAGAAAGTTTTTATAGTTTTTAAATCTTGTCTAAGGTTGGATTCATCACAAAGTAGACCCTGAAACAAAAGACATTCTTACTGCTTTTAGGATGGAAACTGCCAGGGGAAAAGTGCAATAATAAAGGAGAGTGGGCCAGCAAAGAAGGCATTATCATTGATGGAGGACATGGAAGAAACCTGAGGAACGAAAGGTTCCGAAAGAGTTAAGGCAGTTTGGTGAAAAGTCAAGCTTTCCCAGACTCTGGGTGACTTCTGGTCTTTTCGGAATTTCTTACCCCCAACCCACTGGTGAGAGCGGGAACTGGCTGTAATCATGCTCTTAATAATCTTTAACCAGGCCTCTTTGTTTCTTCTTGTTTTTTTAATTTTCCCTCCATGATTGTATTCTGCAAGCATATGACGTATGTTCTACATCAATCATTCTGCATTGTGTTTGAGATTGTACTTTGATGTTTTTCTTTCTGTTGAAGTTGTGGTTTTGGTGCAGGGGAAAAAAGTATAAAAACTTAGTTCTAGAGAATAAAGTTGTCAGTGGTCTAAGAGACTACTGTCCATGTCTTCATTTCAGGTCTCTCCCTCCCAAGTCCCAGGGAAGAATCCCCACACGTGGCGCCCGCAATCAGGGACTTGAAGGAGCCCCCAAAGAGAAGAGGGAGGAGGCCGCTGCAGAAAGAGGTAAGCAGCTATGGGAAATCAAGTAAGTAAGAATCCTTTTACAAAATTAGTATATTATCTTTTAAAGCAATATAAGATAAAGGTATCACAAGAAGAGTTGCAAAATTGTTATGCTCTAGCCGCAGAATATAATCCTTGGCTTCCTGATGAAGGAACTTTAGATGAAGAAATATGGGACAGAGTTCGAAAAAAAATATTATGACAGCCTATTGGCAAGGGGAGAAAATCCTCCCTCAGTAGTGGGTCACTTAGTCTTTAATTAAAATGACCATTCAACAAATTGACGGCAAGGCTTTAGACATAGAGAGTGAAACTAAAAAATCACTTCAAGTATATGAATTGTCGAAGAAAGATTTAGATCGAGCCAAAAAACAAAAGGACATAATGTTTGCCTCCAAAAGCCCAGGAAAAGAAGTCGGAGCGACCGTCTTGGCGCCCACGCCCGCTCCCCCTTCGGCCCCTGTGGCAGAAAGCATAAATCTTTTAGAGCACAGAACGAATCCAGTCTCGCCTAAATCTATCCTGCTCATTTAGCTTTTACCTTCCCTGTCACTTTTAACCCTGGTCCGCTGCAGCAAACTGAATGGAGAGGGCTTAAATTTGATACTATTTCTTCTTTCAAAAAGGCATGCATGCTTTATGGGCCTGTTTCTAATTACTGTGTTGAATTCTTGCACTCTTGGGCAGAGAACTGGATCCCTTATTATTTCTATACAGTAGCAAAGATGGTCCTTACAGGACAGCAATATTCACAATGGCAGATGGCTCAGTGAGGAGGCAAAATAAATTATGCGTGATCAGTTGGCTCGGGGAAATCAGGCTCAGTTGTCTTATGAGTTACTCACTGGAACTGGGGCTTGGTCAGACCAAGCAACTCAGATCCAAAATGTACAACCGCAGCATATATATTGGATTCAAGAAGCTACTATTTTGGCTTGGAAAAAAATTGATACAGGAACAGGAGAGCCATTTACAAAAATTTTACAAGGACCCACTGAAGAGTATAATTCCTTCATTGGGAGACTGCAGGATTCTATTCAGAAAACCATAAATAACGGGGAATTGTCAGAAATATTACCCAAGCAACTAGCTTTTGATAATGCTAATGAAAATTGTCAGGCCGCTATCCGGCCCATTAGAGAGGCCGGGAATGTTTTAGAGTATATGAAGACATGTCAAAATATAGAAACCATGAAACATAAGGTACAAATAGCGGCAATCAAAACCAAGAGAATACAGGATATAGATAAGCGAAAGTGTTTTAATTGTGGAAGACCCGGACATATAAAGAAAGAATGTAGAATCCCCTTACAAACAAATAACTACAGACAAAAGGGGGAGAAATCAACACTCCCTGGGATATGTCCTAGATGCAAGAAGGGGAGACATTGAAAAAGTAAATGTAAATCTAAATTTGATAAGATTGGAAATGAGTTACAAAAAAAAAATCAGGGAAACTAATAAGGGGGTGTTCTCTCAGCCCCAAACAAAATGAGGGACAATTTTCTGAACAAAAACTCAAAAAATTAAAAGGACTTTTGGAAAATATGACAATTAAGGACAAGACCATTCCTATAACTTTACAAAATGTAATGACTCTTGCTACAGTCACTCAAGGAAGTGCTACTATGTATTTACCAGCCCCTCATTCTCAACGATTGTTGGTTGTTAATAATCCTCATAAAATAAATTTTGAATATGTGGGCCCTATTCCAAAAAATACTGTGGGATTACTTCTTGGTCTCAGTATAATATTTTGAAGGGCCTTCTGGTACATACTGGTGTAATTAAAAAAAAATTATACGGGGGTAATTTCCATCTTGATCCATGTCTCCGATAATGTGGAGATTAGAAAAGGAGAATATCTTGCTCAATTGTTAATCCTTCCCTATTTTAAGTGTAACACTAAAAATAAGAAACAGGTGGAAAGGTAAAAAATATTAATATCATAGGGTAACTGCTTTTTTACAAAAAAATAATAAACCTATTCTTACTATTACTATTAAGGGGCGGCCTTTCACAGGCATGCTAAATACTGGAGCAGACATATCTATTATAAAAACAGTTGAATGGCCAAAAGGATGGCCTAAACAAAAACCCCCTACTACTTTAGTAGGTTTGGGAGCACAAGATAGTGTATATCAAAGTAAGAAAATTTTATCTATTGAGACTGCTGACAGAACTAACATTTTGCGCCAGCCTTGTATTGCGGATTTAAATTCAAACAATGCCTCCTTATGACTATTTAGGTTATGTGGTGCAAAAACAAACAGTAAAACCCAAAGTTGACCGCATAAACAATCCAGCCAATTGTACTTTAATTAATATGCAAAAACTGTTAGGAGACATTAATTGGGTTTAACCCACTCTTGGAATTCCAAATTATGCCTTACAACATCTTTTTGCCACCTTAGAAGGGGATCCTTCCTTAAATAGTCCACGGGTGCTTACTGCCCAGGCAAAACAAGAGCTAAAACTGGTAAAACAAAAAATTTCCGAGGCATTTGTTCAACAATATCAACCTGGCAAAAGAATAGGATTATTAATCATGAAAACTCCTAATACACCTATGGGAATTATAGTCCAAAGAGACAAACCATTAGAATGGGTGTATACCCACCATAAGGGGTCAAAAACAATCACCCCTTATATTGAACATGTGTCTACGTTAATTGTTTTAAATAAAAAAAAGGATTATTTCTCTTTCTGAATATAATGCTGAATTTATTACTATGCCGTTTAACAAAGAAACCTTTCATAGTCTTCTTAATCTTTATACTTCATTACAAATTGCTTTGGCTGATTTTGTTGGTAATATTACTTTTCATTATCCTCCAGAAAAGTTATAAAATTTCCTCATTAGATGTGATTGGATTATTAATTCTGTTGTTGTCTCACAACCCATTTCTAAATTTCCCACTTATTATATCAATGCTACTAAACAACATAAGGCTGCTACTTATGGTCCTAATTTAAAATTACAACTCCCAACCCCTTATCAATCTACAAAAAAAATGAATTGTTTGCTTTGATTGCATTGTTAGAAAGATGTTCTTAGGCTTTAAATGTGGTATCTGATTCAGCTTATGTAGTTCATTTATTTCCTGGTATTGAAACCGCATATATCCCTGATGGCCCTACACCTATTACGTAACTGTTTCTCAGGCTTCAATGTTTAATCAGACGCCAATCTGAGCCTTTTTATGTTACCCAGATTAGATCACACTCCAATCTCCCTGGCCCGTTAACACAAAGAAATACTGGTGCTAATGCTCTTTTGACAGCAGTTTTTTCCTCACCTCAGGAGAAACATACGTTTTTTCATTCAAATGCCAACAGGTTACATGTAGCATATAAAATTCCTTTTTCTCAAGCAAAACAAATTACACAAAATTGCCCTATATGCCGGCCTTTTCATTTAACTAAACAACCTACAGGTGTTAACCCTAGGGGCCTAAAACCTAATGATCTCTGACAGATAAACTTTACTCATATTTCTTTACCTCTTTATTCCTTAGCCTTGATAATTATACATACTTATTCTTCTTTTATATGAGCAATACCTACTAAAAGTAAAACTTCCAAGGCAGCAAGACTGACATTAGTAAACACTTTTGTGGTTATGGGAGTGCCTCTACAAAAAAAACAGATAATGGACCTGCTTTTACCTCTAAAGCATTTAAACAGTTTCTTACTAAATGGAATATTTCCCATGTTACTGGCGTCCCCTACAACCCCCAAGGTCAAGCCTTGGTTGAATGTGCTAATGCTACTATTAAGCTTCTTCTTTCTAAACAAAAGAGGGGGAGTATGTAACCCAGAGAAGTTTTATATACAACTCTTTATACTTTAAACTATTTAAATTTTAAAAAGTCTTCTGATATTACCAGAGCAAAGAAGCATTTCCATACAAAGAAGAAGCCATTATTACATCAGGCAGTTTGGGTTAAGGACCATAATAATGAATGGAAGCCAGGAAAATTATATTTCCTAGGCAGAGGTTATGCTCTTGTCTCCACAGAAAATGGCGAGCAATTCTGGATCCCCAAATGAAAACTCCGGTGGAGAAAAAAAGATGAAAAACTTATGGTTCCAGCTTCACCAGATGCAGATATTGGAAAAGAAACCCTACCTGACATGGGTACAAATAAAGAATCTGAGTAAGAAGGCAAAGACTATAGTTAAAGAAGCTGGAGGACGGGTGACACCAGACAAGATGTTTTTCAGCAATAATTGCCATATTGTCCTGTGCTTCAGGGGTGAGTGATGACAACTACACATATTGGACTTAAAGCTTGTTGACTGGACAGATAATGCACCACTAGTGCTCACCAACCATTCAGGAATAATGCCATCTCTTGGCCCTGGAAGAAAATGCCACTAAGCCATCCAGATGAAGAAGAAGAATTGATAAACTTCACATTGGGATATGAGACTTTACCTATTTGTTTTGGGGGAATTGACCTATGTCTTCCAATATTTCCCCAATGGTGGGGATACAATGTTAACAATGGGACTGGATTACACCTTAAATTTTTGGTGCTTTTTCTTTTTACTTAATGCTACTGATTTGATGGCTCCTCATCATATGAATAATTATACCATTACTTTCTTAGCTCCCTTAGATTTGCCATGTAAAACAGTTTCTTAAAAAAATTAAAATTATGCTGTTACATTAAAATACATGTAAAGCAAAATTGGCCCAGATTGCTACTCATAAAAATTTCACTTTTGTAAATTGGGGGCCATACGGGTATTTTACTGATTGTGATGAAGAGCATAATGATAATGTTTATTATAATAAGACTATTGTATACTAAAATATTACTGAATCTAAATATCAAAGTAATGTTTCTTTCTGGCAACAAACCATATAATTTTTTAAAACAATGAATATTTGGCTCCACCTAGACCTTACATTGTGGCTGCTGGCCTTTTAGGGCCAAAACAATAACAACAACAACAAAAAATTATTAAATAGATCATTTTATAAATAGTAGAATTTATAACCATTGCCTCTGTGAGTGCTGTTACAGGTATGGCGTTACATAATTCTATCTAAAATAAAAAATATATAACTAATTAACATAATTATTCTCATATTTGTATGAGAATAACAAACTAAGATAGATCAACAGTTTTTGGATAAGATAAATAAATTCAAAAAAGCTCTACAATGGATAAAAAGTCAATTAGTAAAAAGAGTATCAATTATCCTTGAGATGTCATTGGAACATTAGTCAATTTTGTATCACTAATTTAAAATACAAGGACTTCCGGGAAGATGGCGACCGAGAAAAGCGGGGCTTAAGAGCCCCGCTAACAACAAATATCCATTACCACAAAATCAGCGCCTTTCAAAGCCAGAAAACAACATCAACAGAGAAACAAAAAAAATCACTAGGCTCCAGAGAGAAAGCGGACTGAGAACAGAGCCACAGAGGATATCCTCACGCCCGAGGACGCGGCAGACGCGGCAGCAGCGCCATACTGCCGGCGAATTCACGGGATGGCCACAGCAAGCCGAGGGAAGCCGCTGCGGAACAGCCAGGCGGGATTTCTCGGCGCAGAGGACATCTAAAGCTCCCAGTGTCTGAGCTCAGCACACGCTGCAGGGATTCAGAGTGGAAATCAAAACCAAGAAAAAAAAAAAAAACGCCAGCCCAACAGCCGAGGGCGTAGCAGCGGCACCATATTGCCACCGGTGGCAGCAGCACGGAACTCACTACAGCTACATCTGCGTACTCAAGAACAGTGAGTCAAATTGCGGGCCACAGCGGAGAAATCCCAGTACTGTACTCACTGGGACTTGACCCAGTGGGAGAGGGGCGGTGGCAGTGATATCACACCATAGGAGAACGTGCAACCTGGCACCCCCCACGGTCTAAAGCAGCCTCTATCGACTCTCTGGGTCGGAGACTCTGTGATAAAACCCAGTAAAGGAGTAGTGGGGTCTGAGATACTACTAACTCGAGATCCAGAGCACCTTAAGTGAAGTCATAGTGACCCAAGGGAAGAACCCAGAGAAGGCACAAACTTCCGAAATCATGGGAAAGAGGAATAATACTGGAGCAATTAATGCTCACAACCCCACAACATCAGAACCCGATAAAACAGAAAATCAGAGATTTCTAGAAGATCAAATCAGGAAAATAACTGTAGAAATAATAGAGGTGCTTCGAAAAGAACTCAGAGAGAGCCAAAAAGAGATAAAGGATGCAATTAATGAAGTAAAGGCCTCAATTCAAAGCACAAACAACTTAGAACACATGGAGAACAGAATCTCGCTCTTAGAAGATGATCATTCCAAAAATGAACGCATAGTTTCTAATCTAGGAAAAAATATCCAACAGCAGGAATCTGATATTGAAGAAATATGGGCCCATTTTAAGAGAGCTAACCTAAGAATAATTGGAATAGAGGAGGGAAAAGAAAGTGAAACTAAAGGGATCAACAATCTCTTCAAGGAAGTAATAGCAGAAAATTTTCCAGACATAGAGCAAGAGGTCGATACGCAGGTCCAGGAAACGTATAGAACTCCCTTTAGACAGGATCAGAGAAGAGGATCCCCACGCCACATAATTGTCAAAATGACCAATGTGAAAGCCAAGCAGAGAATCTTAAAGGCAACAAAAGCAAAGGGCCAAGTGACATTCAGAGGCAAACCAATTAGAATCACTCCAGACTTCCCAAACCAAGTTATGAGAGCCAGAAGGGCTTGGAGTAACATATTCCCAATTTTGAAAGAAAACAACTTCCAGCCAAAAATTTCCTACCCAGCAAAACTTTCTATCAAATTAGATGGAGAAATAAGAAGCTTCCATGACAAACAGAAACTGAAGGAATTTATGTCTTCAAAACCAGCACTAGAGAAAATACTCAAAGAGATTAACTACCAAGAAGAAATAGGTAACACACACCAGAACCAGAGAAACAAGAGTTTCCATCCAACAGACAACTAAGATTGGTTATCTGTGGAGATTCATTATTTATGTTAGTCTGTTACCTATCTCTAAAGGGCATTGTTTGCCTTTATTGTTGCTAATTTTTAGGATTTCTAGTTGGAATATTAATATACCTTCAGATATAGCATTTGGAAATATTTTATCCCATTCTATTAGTAACTCTTAACTCTGTTTACATTGTCTTTGGATATACAATATGTTTTTTATTTTTTAGGGAGTTTGTATACTCTTCTGTTGCCTGTGCCATTGAAATCATAACCAAGAAATCACTGCCAATTTCAATGTTGTGAGGTTTTATGACCCAGATTTTCTCCTAAAAGTTTATAGTCTTAAGATTTATATTTAGGTCTTTTATCTATTTTGAGTTAATACTTGTATATGGGATTAGGTAAGGGTCCAATTTTATTCTTTTCCATGTAATTATTATGTTTCAACAATATTTAGTTAAAAGATTATTATTTCCACCACCAAATGTTCGTGGAAACCTTGTCAAAAATAACTTGACAATATAGGGAAGAATTTAGCTCTAGGCTTTTATTTAACTCCAATGGTTTATATATCTGCCTTTAAAATAGTACTACACTGTTTCAATTATTGTAGCTTTATATGGTTTGAAATCAGAAAATATATATCTTCTAGCTTTGTTCTTTTTCAAGATCGATGTGGGTACCTAGAGTCCATATTCCATATTAGGATAGATTTTTTTTTCTGAAAAATAAATATATAAATATATGATAGTTTCACCTAAAAAATAGATAAAAATAGATTCTCTGGTAAGAAAGAAAGCAAAAAGAAATATTGAAATGTTATCTTTAAGTCATCAAAAGCTTGGTATCAGACAAATGAAACTGTTATGAGAGATTATCATTTTTAATTTTGGATAAATTGCTATAATACTAGATGTCAACTATTAAGCCAAGCATAGGAGGGGGGGATAGGGAGAGAACGGGGTGGGGATCGGGTGGGGGCTGACTGGGCAATGTGTGCATGTATGTCTACAAAAGTATGTATCCCACTATGATGTATGAATACAGTGCACCAATTAAAAATAAATATGGAAAAAATAAAATAAAATAAAATACAACCATGCAAAATATAAGTAAAACTCTATTCATCAGCATTTAGCCAGCATCTCTAGTAACAACTCTTTGGATATTGATGCCTTAAAAAGAAAAATTAAGGAAACATTTGCTCATACACTTGCCTCTGAATATGATGATAAATTTTTTAATGCTTTGGACAATATTATAAATAATAATCCTTTGTCAAACTTAATAAAAACACCAGCTGGAATATTGCAATTGTTGCTTATAGGATTATGTTTCATGCTTATAATTTTAGAATTCGAATGGGTCTGGAGAGCCTTATCTGAATCATAGGCCTCTAACCTTGCTCTCACTGCAGCTGCCGTTCAACTTAATAAAAAGGGGGAAAATGATGGAAGACATGGAAGAAACCTGAGGAACGAAAGGTTCCGAAAGAGTTAAGGCAGTTTGGCGAAAGGTCAAGCTTTCCGAGACTCTGGGTGACTTCTGGTCTTTCCAGAATTTCTCACCCCCAACCCACCGGTGAGAGCGGGAACTGGCTGTAATCATGCTCTTAATAATCTTTAACCAGGCCTCTTTGTTTCTTCTTGTTTTTTTAATTTTCCCTCCATGATTGTATTCTGCAAGCATATGACGTATGTTCTACATCAATCATTCTGCATTGTGTTTGAGATTGTACTTTGATGTTTTTCTTTCTGTTGAAGTTGTGGTTTTGGTGCAGGGGAAAAAAGTATAAAAACTTAGTTCTAGAGAATAAAGTTGTCAGTGGTCTAAGAGACTACTGTCCATGTCTTCATTTCAGGTCTCTCCCTCCCAAGTCCCGGGGAAGAATCCCCACAATCATGATAGTTACTGCTTACCTAAAAACATAACTGTTGCCAGGTCAGGCGGCAGGGCCCTGGGCCCCCAGGCAGGGGTCGAGGGGACACGCCTGACCCCCCCTCCCCAAGGACAGTGCCGGGCCGCAGTGCCCTGGGCCCCCAGGCGGGGGTTGAGCTGGCACACCTGCCCCCGGGAAAGTTCAGGCCAGCTGGGCAGCAGGGCCCTGGGCCCCCCGGCGGGAATCGAGTGGGTCACGCCTGACCACCCCCTCGAAGGTTCGAGCCAGGCCACAGGGCCCTGGGCCCCCGGGCTGGGGTCAAGGGGGCACGCCTGGTCCCTGAAAGGACCCGGTCAGGCTGCAGGGCCCTGGGTCCCCAGGCAGGGATTGAATGGGGCACGCCTGGCCCCCAGAAGGACCGGGCCGGGCTGGCCCCTGGGCCCCTGGGCAGGCGTCTACCGGCGGATGCCTGTCCCCTGGAAGGACCTGGGTGGACCAGAAGGCCCTGGGCCCACGGGTGGGGGTCGAGCAGGGCATACCTGTCCCCCGGAAGGACCGGGTCCGGCCACAAGACCATGGGCCCCGGGTGGGGTCCAGAGGGACACGCCTGCCCCTGGAAGGTTCAGAGATCCAGCTGCAAGTAGTCGGCCCCCAGGTGGGGGTCGAGAGGGGTACACCTGCCCCCAGAAGGACTGGGGCAGGCCACAAGGCCCTGGGTGTTATGGATTGGGAGAATACGGTTGTGGGGAGACTGTTCCCAGGGACCCAGTTAGGGTCCCGGACAAAATTTCCCTCAAACCACAACAAAACCCAAAATGACCAAAAACAGAAAATTACCGCGGGTTCTTGTCCTAAGCTAAGAATAAATATGCATAGCTTGGACAGTCGTTGAAGATTTAAAGAAGTTTATTAAAAGATAGAAATACAGAGGATAGGTACAGCTCCATACCAGACTGGCATGGAGGGGTGACTTGAATGAATACACCAAAGGGATCACACGTGGACTGGACTTTTTATACCCATGACCTCCATCTTATTTATGTAATTCTGAGGTAGTGAACCTCCCCGTACCTTGTAAGGTACCTCCCCCAGCAAGGTGTGGCAAGGTGTCTCCTTTCATGAAGGTCGACCAGTCCTACCATCTTTGCTAGCTTATCTAATCATGTAGATCTGTCTTTAGATAGAGAAAGGCCTAGTTCTCCTCTCCTATTAACTTGTTAATTACTTTTAGCTAGGTTAATTTACATTGGAATAGTTGCCTGCTTTTAGGCAGAAACCAAGTCCTTGCACAGATTTGCCCCTCACCCAATTTTTGAAATATATTAATAATCATAGCTTTCTCAGATCTTCCTAGGCCATTCCCAATACTGGTACACTGGGCCCACGGGCGGGGGTCAAGCAGGACTCGCCTGCCCCCTGGAAGGTCTAGAGATCCGGGCCCCAAGGCTCTGAGCCAGGCACACCTGCCTCCCGTTGGTCAAGGTCAGGAGGTTCAGGGCCCCAGGCAGGGGGAGGGGGGCAGGCGGCCCGGCCTACCCCCAGGAAGGCATGGTGTTGGGCAGGAGGCTGAGCCCAAGTTCCGGGAAGCCTGGTACCAAACAGGAGACCTAACTGCGGGTACAGAGGAATCCATCTCTGCTGTGCTACACCAGGCCATGGTGCATTTAGAACAGCAGAATCTGCTCTGCACCAGGCCATGGTGCATTTAGAACAGCAGAATCTGCTCTGCATGGTTAGACTATTGAACTCCGCTTTTGGAAGCGAGGAAAGAAAAAAAATTCATTGCTACTCAGTGCCTGACAGCCACACCTCCTCAAACCACACATACTGTCTTCTCTTATTAAAAAAAAAAAAAAAAAAAAAGGAAAAGAAAAAAGAAAAGAAAAATATTGGAGAGGGGTCAAGATGGCCGCGGTGGCAGCCAGGATACTGGAGGTTCAGACAAAACATATCCAACTGAACTGGAACTTTTGGAAAAAATCCCCACAAAAGAGGATTGCTTCTCTACATCCTTAAGAATCCTGTACATCACCTGTTAGGAGAGATTTTAGCGGAGACCTAGGAGGAAGGCGGTGTAGGCAGCGGTGGCCATGATGGCAGTGGAAGCTTGTATTTGGGAGAGGCAGAGATCAGATCCAATCTACCCTGATCTTCTGAAGAAATTACCCCAAAGATGGAATGCTACTGTCGCGTATGCTTAGGAATACTGGACAACATGCAGTGTGGGAAAATAGCTTGGGAAAGATTTGAAATGGTGGAGGCAGCACCAATGGCAATGGCCAGTACTCAGGGGAGCAGAGTTCTGATGCAATACACCCAGAACTTTTGAGGAAATAACCCCAGAGGCAGAATGCTACCACCATGCACCCTCGGGAAAGTGGGACAACCTGCTAAGTGAAGAGGGTGCTCGGATCGGAGCCTGCCAAGGAGGAGGCCAGTGATGGGGACAGCAAAGCGGGGATTGGAGCCTGCCATGAGGCAAGGCCGGTACTGGGGCCTCCGAGGCCAGGATAAGAGCCTGCCGAGGGGTTAGGTCGGTGCCAGGGTCAGCGAGGCCAGGTTCGGAGCCTGCCACGAGGCAAGGCCGGTGCTGGGGCCTCTGAGGCTGGGATCAGAGCCTGCCGAGGGGTTAGGCCAGTACCGGGCCAGCAAGGCCAGGATCAGAGCCTGCTGTGAGGAAAGGCTGGTGCTGGGGCCTCTGAGGCCTGGATTAGAGCCTGCCAATGGGTTAGGCCGGTTCTGGGGCCAGCGAGGCCGGGATTGGAGCCTGCCACGAGGCAAGGCCAATGCTGGGGTCTCCAAGGCTGGGATCGGAGCCTACCGAGGGGAAAGGCTGGTGCCAGGGCCAGCGAGCCTGGGATTGTAGCCTGCCATGAGGCAAGGCCAGTACTGGGGCCTCCGAGGGCAGAATTGGAGCCTGCCAAGGAGTTAGACAGGTGCTGGGGCAAGCGAGGACAGGATCGAAGCCTGCCATGAGGCAAGGCCGGTGCTGGGGCCTTTGAGGTCTGGATTGGAGCCTGTCGATGGGTTAGGCCAGTGCCGGGGCCAGTGGGGCCGGGATTGGACACTGCCGTGAGGCAAGGCCGGTGCTGGGGCCTCTGAGGCTGGGATTGGAGCCTGCCGAGGGGTAAGGCCGGTGCTGGGGCCAGCGAGGCCAGGATAGAAGCCTGCTGTGAGGCAAGGCCGGTACTGGGGCCTCCGAAGCCTGGATCGGAGCCTGCTTAGGGGTTAGGCTGGTGCCGGGGCCAGAGAGGCTGGGATCCGAGCCTGCCATGAGGCAAGGCCGGTGCTGGGGGGCCTGGATCGGAGCCTGCCGAGGGGTAAGGCCTGGGCCAGTGAGACCGGGATCGGAACCTACCATGAGGCAAGGCCAGTGCTGGGGCCTCTGAGGCCAGGATAGGAGCCTGCCAAGGGGTTAGGCCAATGCCAGGGCCAGCAAGGCTGGGATAGGAGCCTGCCATGAGGCAAGGCCACTACTGAGGCCTCCAAGGCCTGGATCGGAGCCTGCCGAGGGGTAAGGCTGGTGCCGAGGCTAGCGAGTTCGGGATCGGAGCCTGCTGTGAGGCAAGGCCACTACTGAGGGCTCCGAGGCCACAATCGGAGCCTGCAGAGGGGTTAGGCTGGTGCCGGGGCCAGCAAGGCCGGGATCGGGAGTCTGCCATGAGGCAAGGCTGGTGCTGGGGCCTCCGAGGCCTGGATCGGAGCCTGCCAATGGGTTAGGCCGGTACCGGGCCAGCGAGACCGGGATCGGAGTCTGCCACGAGGCAAGGCAAGTGCTCGCGTCTCCGAGGCCAGGATAGGAGCCTGCTGAGGGGTTAGGCCGGTGCCAGGGTCAGCAAGGCTGGGATTGGAGCCTGCCGTGAGGCAAGGCCGGTGCTGGGGCCTCCAAGGCCAGGATCGGAGCCAGCTGAGGGGTTAAGCTGGTGTGGGGGCCAGCGATGCCAGGATCGGGGTCTCTCGTGAGGCAAGGCCAGTGCTGGAGCCAGCGAGGTTGGGATCAGAGTCCTCCAGGTTGCCAGGTCTCTACTGGGGACGTCAAGAATGGGATCAGAACTTTCAATGCGGCATGCACAGAGAAATATCACAGAAAGTAAAAACCAGCCGGGTGTGGTGGCGCACGCTTGTAATCACCACTCTTGGGAGGCGGAGACAGGAGGATTGCGCAGGTTCAAAGCCAGCCATGCTGTCTTAAGAGACCCTGTTTCCAAATAAAAAAGTATAAAATAGGTCTGGGAGCGTAGCCCGGAGGTCGAAGTGCTTCCAGGAACCCCAGTACCACCAAAAAAAAAAAAAAAAAAAAAAAAAAAAAAAAAAAAAAGAAAAGAAAAGAAAGAAAAAGAAAGTAAAAACCAGATGCTTCCCCTAACTAGCAAAATCTAGGAAGAAAGGGGTAACAGGAGGAGGTAGAGTTGCAGAAAGGGCCCTCTAGAGAAGCAATTAAGGTGACCAGTCAAAGGGGATGGGATGGGGGAGGATGGAACCTCTTTAAAACTCATAAGTACGTAAACAAATGTTTCAAAGATATTCACCAAACATGGGATCAAAGGAGGGGGAGGGAATGGGATGGGGATTGGATGAGGGCAAATTGGATGATGTGTGCTTGTATATCCTCTCAAATCTTGTATTCCAATGGCATGTATGATTACAATGCACCAATAATAAAAAATAAATAAATAAAAATAAATTAAAAAAAACAATTGTTTCATCAAGTCAGGCGTGGTGGCACATGCTTGTGATCCCAGCGCTTGGGAGGCTGACACAGGAGGATCTCACAGGTTCAAAGCCAGACTCAGCTACTGAGTGAGGCTCTCAGCAACTTAGTGAGACTCTGTTTCCAAATAAAGTATAAAAAATAGGTCTGGGAGTATGCCTGGAGGTTTTCTAAAAAAGCTTAAGTAATATTTTTAAAGCCAAATTTTAAATACCTCAGAAATCAATTATTTTAAAAGAAATACTTGTCACCAATAGCCCAGATAAGATATAGGCTTGTGGTGGGTAGGAATGTGTCCCCCAAAAGGCATATTAAATTCTAACCTCTAATACCCATGACTGTAATCAATTAGAAAGTAGGAGCTTTGCAAGTTAAGATGAGGTCACACTATGTTATGGAGAACCCTAATCTAATGCTGGTCTCCTTATAAGAAGAGGATAATTTGGACACAGACATGAAACAAAGAGAAGACAATGTGGTAACCACACAAAGATTAGAGTGATATCACTCCAGCCAAGGGATACCAGGGATTGCTGACCACCATCAAAAGCTGAGGGGCAAGGGACGACTCTTCCCTAGAGCACCTGGAGGGACCGTGGCCCATAACACTCGAATTTTGGACGATTAGCCTCAGGAACTATTAGAGAATAAACTGCTACTGTTTTAAGTCACCTAGTTTTTGGTGATTTCTTATGGCACCCGAGGAGACTAATACAGTGCTTTTTATAACTAATGAAAATTAAACTATGTGATCCCTGTAATGATTTTTCACCTTTTATAATTAAATAGGGCACAATTTTATATGAAATATAAAAGGCATATCTCGTGCTACAAAGCTAAATGTAGTCAGATAAATCTGAACTTTTGAAAAATACAGCTCATGGCACACAGTTTGTTCTTTTAGAACCACAGGGCTTTATTTTTAAACCTTGCATAGACCTTACTTTAAAATGAGCAACTATAATAGATTACTAAAAATAAAGCAACAGAAGTAATAGACAGTAAGCATCAATACTAAAACAAAAAAACTTTCTATTAAATGTGCATATGCTTAGTATGTAACTTATACATAAGTTATGTAAGTATTTAAAATATAATTTTCATATGTTAAAAAACAAACAAAACACTAGAAAATAACACAAACTTTAAGATTCCTGAAATCTTTAGCTGTGATAGAGAACAATCACTTTACTGTAAACATCTCTACATTTCATAAGATCTTTATAATCACTAGAAACTCAAACAGCTTTTCTTGCCCCATCCTCCCTTGCCAATGTTTCCAAACAAAAATTTAGCTGTGAATTTTTGTACTTCAAGAAATTCAAATTGATCTTAGTTTGTTGAATACAACCATTTACACACTACAAATCAGTCCTGTTATCATAACTGAGAACAATATATAATATGGATAAACAGATGTAAATATAGCTACATGCATATTTGTATATATATCATTTACAAAAACACAAATTTACATTAGTTTGAATATTATATGACAAGAGGCAGGTATACAATATTCACCTCATATGACAAATATTTTAAAAATATATATGGAAGGAAAGGATAGCTGCTAAAAACTGTTAGGCTTTAAATTCAGGTATAAACAAAATTGATCCATCAGAAGTAACAGTCTTAAAACATAATTAAGCCCACAAAAATTAAATTTTATAATTGAAATTATTACCATTATAGGATTAAGACATGTATTCAAGAGATCCTCAATTCTTCTATGATCCCCTCAGAACCATGAAAAGGCACCATGAGGGAGGTTTGGGCAGGGCTCCCCCAGCCAACCTAGGATCACTGCATTAGGGAGCAGGCATTTTTTCTTAGAAATTGTTTTACCTTGAAGTAACTAAACTGAATATAAAAGCTACAAATAGCTGGGCATAGTGGCGCACGCTTGTAATCCCTGCGCTTGGGACGCGGAGACAGGAGGATTGCAGAGGTTTGAAGCCAGCTGTGCTGGCTTAAGAGACCCTGTTTCCAAATTAAGAAAAGTATAAAAATAGGTCTGGGAGCGTAGCTGGGAGGTAGAAGGGCTTCCAGGAAACCCAGTACCACCAAAAAAAGAAAAAAGAAAAAAAAAAGCTACAAATAGAGCGTAACTTCCTATACACAGCATTCTAGTTGATGTATAGGACATTTATGAATATCTGCCTTCACAGGTAAATAGCAATAGATGGAACATAAAGGTCACTGATGTGAACTGAAAGGTAGGAAGGCACACACTGAAAAATACATTCCAGTAAACAAAAAGACAATAAAGGTATACTAATCAAAATTCTCTAAAACTCTTATTTGAGGTTTAGAAAACAATTTTAAAATGATAAAAAAATCAATGTTTTTCAGTATCATTTAGCTTTTTAAAGAAAAGTTTAAAAATTCACAAACAGAAATAAAATTGTCTTCCAATTAGAATATTCTGTGAAAAGCATTACTTTCTCCTAATTCTCCCTTAAGCTAAAGCCAGGCTACATCACTGGAGTGCAGAGTTTGCTGCAGGTTCAGCACTATTTTCTTTATCCTGCTTTTCTTCTTGACTTGGTGAATCTGTTTCATTTCTGCTGCATTCCTCCTCACTATAATCACTGTCCGATCCACATTCAGCCCCGGCAGACTGCTTGCTCTGGGAAGAACTTTCACCCCCTTGATTGGTGGGAACAGCTCCTTTCCGCTGAGGTAAGATAGTAAAAAATGCTTCTTGCCAGTCTCTCGTCTCCAAGTATTCCAGAATAATCTCAAATACTGCAATAAAGACAACTCCATACATTTCTTAGTCAAATCACCACAGTATTAAAACTGCCTTTAAAAATACATTGTCTTTGTGCTAAGGAGTACTAGTTTGTCTAAGCCCCATACCTCCTCTCCAGCTTTTCTTCAATTCAGTTCTTAAGCATACAAAAACTCTCCAGTATCCCTTGTCAATTATAATAAACAGAGGATCTTTTTAGTCTCCTTCCTACTTCTTATTTTTTTTTTTATCCTTTATGCACTCATAGAGAAGCAGAGAACAAATCATTAGGATTCATCCAAATTTCTTCTACCTTTTTTTTCTTTTCTTTTTCTTTGTGCTCCAAGGGATTATTCTCAGGGAGCATTGTATCTCTGAGTTATACCCCACCCCTATTTTGCTTTTTATTTTGAAACAGGGTCTCACTAAGTTGCAGAGGGCCTACGTTGCTGGGATCCTCCTGTCTCAGCCTCCCAAGTACTGGGATTACAGGCCTGCAACACCATGCCGGCTGCTTCTTTATTTCTTATAAAGAGGTGTCCACTCTGAGAAGCTTCTTGCCTGTTTTTGTTTTATTTATCTTTTACATGAGATGTAAAGAATATAAATACTGCCTCTAAGGTACTATTATTTAAATATAGAAGTGAAGGGCTAATTTGGATTATTCTGCAGAAAAGTAATTTTCACTTTCTCAAAAGTTTTAGAAGTTCATTTCTTGGATCAATAGTTTTGTATCTATAAACCCCCAAACCTGCTATTTGAAAGGGTTTAGGGTTTCAGTAAGTCATTGTGTATTGATTAAATCTCTCCTTAAAACATTTAGTAAGCCAGGCGTGGTGACGTACTCCTGTAATCCTAGCATTCAGGAGGCTGAAACCAGAGGATCACAGTTCGCAGACAGTCTCAGCTACTTAGTGAGGCCTCGGCAATTTAGTGAGACCCTGTTTCAAAATAAAGAATAAAAATAGGACAGGGGGTGTCGCTCAGAGGTCAACTGCCCCTGGGTTCCATCCCCAGACCCCCACAAAAAAAAAAAAAAAAAACCATTTAGTAAGCCAGTGTGGTGCCGAACACTTGTAATCCCAATACTTGGGAGGCTGAGACAGGAGGATTAAGGTTCACGGACAGCCTCAGCTATTTAGTGAGCCCCTTTACAACTTAGTGAGACCTTGTTTCAAAATAAAGAATAAAAAGTAGGGCTGAGGGTGTAGCTCAGAGGTAGAATGCATCTCAGTACCATTCCCAGTACAAAAAAAAAAAATATTTAGTAAAGTAAAACGCCAGGCAAAGACTTGGGTCCCAGAAATTCCATTACAATTGTTATTTAGAAGAGCAAAAAGGGCAAAAAAATTCAGCAAGACAATGGCTAAATTATTGTATATTTAGATAATAAAACATTACATAGTCACTAATAATCATTCAATAACACAAAAATATGCTGATGATGGGGAAACCACTCTAGATGAATAACATTGTAATACAGTAAGAATGTAATTATCTAATAACTGTTATAGAAAAAAAAAAACAGAAGAAAACACCATAGAATTAATATCAGGTATCTCTGAGTAATGAAATTACAGCCAATTGTTTTTATGCTTTTGTATATTAATCAAAATTTTCTAAAATATGAATTATTTCTATTATTCTAAACAAATTATAGATGATAACTCTTTAAACTTTGTTTCTCCAGCAAGGTATAATATTTTCTATTTATCCAACTCTTAAATGGAATATTATTTTTCACAGTATTCACTCATGTATATTTTCAGTGTCTACCTTTTTTCTTACCATGATTAACTGCCAAGACTTTCCGACTATTCATCTTCACAAAATTTCCAAGGGGGAGCTGTGCATGATTAATTCCATAATCTGAGGCTTGTTTAAAGGTGAATCCCTAAAACAAAGACACTGTGACTCTAAGTAAACATTCATTTATTTTAAAGTCTATGACAATATAATTTTTAGAAAAGACTAGTTCAGAGAATATAATCTGAAGAAGGTGAGGTGTGCGTGCATGTGTGTGCTAAAAGTCATTCTGATACAATCCTCTAAAATGCTCCAGAACTGAACTGTCCAACTGCTAACATTTAACTACTTAATTACAATTTAAATTTTTCAGTTCCTCAGTTATACTGTGTACATTTCAAACATGCAGTAGCCACATAACTATCAAACCAGGCAGGCAGATATGAACATTTACAACACTGCAGACAGCTCTACTTTCACAGTACTACTTTTCAAGAATATGGTATTATTTCATGTTACTCTGATAATATTTCCTCTGGTACTTAGCAAACATGCTTTTTCCTTAGCTGGGTTGAGTTTAGCATGCTGCAAAGTCACTGGCAAAGTATAAAATGATGTTTTCTTTTAGAAAGTGCATTTCTGTAATTTTTCATTTGAATAAGGAAATGGGAAGAGAAAAATATGAATTTAAGGGAATAGAAAAAAACTCATGAAAATCATGTATTTAAAACCTAGTATAATTTTCAATGGTGTAACAGTTTATCAGCAGCATTATCCTCTATCTAAGGGTATAGTGTTAGGCATATGGACTCTGGAACAATCTGCCTCATCTAGTGTCACCTACCACTGCTGACTTTAGGCTTAACTTCTTTGTGCTTCAGTGTCCTCATCTGTGAAACAAAGATAATCACTGCCATGAATTCACTGGTCCTAGTGAGGGTTCAGTAAGTTAATGTACCTGAAGTCCTTTGCTTTCTTTGAAAGATGACTAAAACAAAGTAGGTGCTTAAGAAAGATCAGCCACTATTAGTATTTTGGTTACTATCAGAAAACTCTGAAATATGGATTTTAAGTACAAACAAAACCAAAAATAAAATTGAATATAGTACCTTATGATGGTTGTGATCTACTAATCCCCCAATCACATATGCCTTTGATTCATCTAATTCCTTCAATATATTAGGTGAATCTGATGTAAGATAAATCAGGTCTTCTTTTTTCATAAGTTCACTATAGTGTTCCGGTTTGATGTGGATATCCTTTTAAGACACAGGGGAAAGATGCTACTAATTAATAGGATTTTGCAAAAGTTAGCTAAAAATGATTATCTTCTTTTCCCAAAACAAATCCATCCAAAAACATCTGAAATGAAGTTTGAAAGAATATTTTTAAAATAACCTTTAAAAATGTTCATATTATAAGTTGAATGTGGTGGCACACAACTGTAGTCCCAGTACTTGGGAGGCTGAGACAGCAGAAACCAGGTTCTAAACCAGCCTCAGTAACCTAGTGAGGCCCTCAGCAACTTAGTGAGACCCTATTTCAAAATAAATAAAATAAAATAGTACTAGGGGTATACATTCAAGGTAGAATGTCACTGGGTTTAATCCTCAATACCAGGAAAAAAGTTTATATTACAGGCTATTAATAAATACAGTCATTATGAGACCAGTAAGTATGAGTTTGTCAGAATGAAAACTAAGGGGAAAAAAAAAGTGGGCCTGGTGTGGTGGCGCACGCTTGTAATCCCAGCATTTGGGAGGCTGAGACAGGAGGATCACGGTTCGCGGACGGCCTTAGCTACTTAGTGAGGCCCTCTGAAACTCAGTGAGACCCTGCTTCAAAATAAAGAATAAAAATAGGGCAGGGAGGTGTGGCTCAGAGGTCAAATGCCCCTGGGTTCCATCCCCAGACCCACAAAAAAAAAAAAAAAAAAAAAAAAAGTGGAATATAACTCAATAGTTCCCTGAATAGAAGTTTCTCAGTAGTACTAAAGCCAATCTATTTACATCTTTAAAAATAACTGAAAATAATCAGTCCGACAGAAAAACCTACATGCCACATTATAATTTTAAATCTTCTAATAGCCACATTAAGAAAAAAAAAAAAAGTGAAAAAGCTGAGCATGGTGGCGCAAGCTTGTAATCCCGGCATTTGGGAGGCCGAGACAGGAGGATCGTGGTTTGTGGCCAGCCTCAGCTACTTAGTGAGGACCTCTGCAACTCAGTGAGACCCTGTTTCACAATAAAGAATAAAAATATAGGGCTGGGGGTGTAGCTCAGAGGTAGAATGCCACTGAGTTCCATCCCCAGTGCTGCAAAAAAAAAAAAAAAAAAGTGAAAAAATCTAGATGATATTAATTAAAACAATATGCCCATAATCTTATCATTTTACCCCATAACAGAAATTTTTTAGATCATATAACTCTCCCTCCCTCTCCTCCTCTGTCTCACACACTTTCTTATAAGTCTTTGGAACTCAGTATGTATTTTACATTTATAGTACATCTAAATTCACAATTTAGACACATTTCAAAAGTTCAACAGCTGCATGCAGTGAGTAGCTACATATTGGACAGCTCAGATTTAGAAGAAACAAAATGTGGTCATTCAAATTTTAGAATGACTTCATTCTCACAGATAATGTATAGCTCATTTGCTAGGGAGAAGTTACATAAAGACCTTTAATTCTTCTTTTCTTTTTTAAAAGCTATGTTTTAAGGTTGGCAATCAAATAGGTAAGAGTTAATGAGAGCAAGTACAAATTAAGAGACATCTCATTCTGTTTTTAAGTTTTTAACACTTGTAAATTTAGACTTAGGTTTGAAGGCAATACAGGGTTTGGAGACTGCTGTGTTAAGTAACAGTATATAGAATTTAGATTTAAAAAAAATGCAGACCTTTAGAAGAAATAAGTATTTGAAATTATGGGAGAGTTGACCTATTTTAATTACCTTCCAGTTGACCCATCCTTTGTCATTTTCATCCATATTCTTTTTCAGCTGGCCCCCATGGCTTGTCAAGTAGAACTGATTTAGTGATCAGTAAGCACAGAAAGAGAGAAAATGATCATTCGAGTCCAATATTTATTCCCCTCATACACTCACCTAATCATTAATAAAACACAATTGAACTAGAAAAAAAATTGTGACATACTTTATGTCTTGTTTTGTAGGTATATCACAAAGCACACCAAGTTTAGTATTCAATCAGTTCTCTCTCCAGAAGTTACAATCTACCGCTCTACTGATAATCATGTTTCTGCAAACTCCCTGCTTCCATGTCAAGTTTTTACCCTCTCATTTTGCTTCAACTGTTGTTGTTTTTCCTTACCAGTTCAAAATCTTCACAATTTTCTTTGATTCTAAATCCTAACACCTATTTTAAATCAAGAGCAGGGGGAATAAAGGTCCTGTAATGGACAAAAATGATGATAAGAACTATCATGGAAGTATGATATTAAAAAAATAAAAGTTCTATATATAAAACTGCTATCACTTGGTAAAAACAAAACATCTAACAAGAAGTATATTAAAAATTTCTAGCTAGTCGGGTGTGGTGGCACACGCTTGTAATCTCAGTGCCTGGGAGGCTGAGACAGGAGTATTGCGCAGGTTTGAAACCAACTCAAAGTACTTGGTGAGGCTCTCAGCAACTTAGTGAGACTCTGTTTCCAAATAAAATATAAAATAGGTCTGAGAGGGTGGCCCTGAGGTAGAAGGCCCCTGGGTACCATCCCCAGTACCCTCTATACACACACATACAAATCCTAGTTATTAATATCAGTGAGTCAGTGTCAATTATGAGGTTACTTAGAATTTAAATGAACAAAAAGATCCAATTCTTGGGCTGGGGATGCAGTAGTCCTATTTTTATAAGCAGCCAAGTAGTCTCACAAATCACTCCCTTATCACAGCTTAAGATTAACATTTTGGAATTATCAGTGACTCAGAAAAAACTTACATCTTTAAGTAGATAACACATATATAACAACTACCACAGTATATATCATACAGGGGCAGGATCCCCAGCCACCACCTTTCCCACTTCCCAGGATTGGAAAGAATTGAAAACTGAGATACTGGCATGAAAATATGTTCATGTTCTATAGTGAATGAAGACCTTCAACTACACAGTGAAAAGAGGATGTCCGAAAATGACACATAAAAAACACTTAAAATATTTCACTTTATTTTCATAGAAAAAGAAAATACTTCTCAAATAAGTATTAAATAAGATTACCATAAGACCTTGCAAAGGCAATTGAAATTATCTATGTTTTATTTCATGAAAAATATAAGCCAAACATGGTGGCATACACTTGTAATCCCAGCATTTGGGTGGCTGAGACAGGAGACAGCCTCAGCTACTACTTAGTGAAGCCCTCTGCAACGCAACGAGACCTTGATTCAAAATAAAGAATAAAACATAGGGCTGGAATTGTAGCTTGGAGGTAGAATGCCCCTAGGTCCATCCCCAGTACCTTAAAAAAAAAAAGAGAAATATATATATATAGTGGAGTTTTAAATTCTTCTTCGGACATACCTGCACAGGATGTAGTGCTCGTCGATTTTCTGCATAACATCGCTGAATCTGCTTATGAAGTTTCTTAATATCCTTTAAAAAAGTAGAGTTTTAAAAACAAAGTTGTCAAAAATTATGTATGACTATTCCATGAGGATAAAGATCAGAATAAGTAGAAAAAAATTTTCCTCCTTAAATATAAAATCATTTGAGTAATTTTTATTTTTTTTTTTTACATACTAACAAAATTACTGCAAGTAAAGATAATACACTGTAGGTGACCTATTATTTCAGATTTGGTACCCATTTCAAATGCTAGTTCATGAAAAACATTTACTCTTAAAAAACAACAAAAAGCTATTTTTGAACTTAAAACTTTGTTATCTTTCATGCTTTACCAATGGCTTTGATAAAACCACACAGATCTTTATTATTAATATGCAGTTACTGAATTATCTAATTATGAAATATGTCTGTCTACATACAAATATACATACATATATCAAAGCAATGTAGTAACTAACTCACGTGAGGGGGCAGAGATTTTTAAATATTTAAGATGTCCTTTAATATATAAACCTATATCATCAATATTACATGTTAAATAAACAAGAATGATTCAGCCTATTTCATTTTCCTTACAGAATTTTTCTTTTTCTTTCTTTTTTTTTTTTTTTTTTGTGGCACTGGGGATGGAACCCAGGGGCATTCTACCTCCAAGCTACACCCCAAGCCCTATATTTTATTCTTTATCTTGAAACAGGGTCTCACTGAGTTGCAAAGAGCCTCACTAAGTAGCCGAGGCTGTCCGTGAACCTAGATCCTCCTCCCAAATACTGGGGATTACAAGAGTGCACCACCACGACCGGCTCCCCTTATAGAATCTTTCTGACAATGATTATCATACCTTTAATACCATCAAATCGTCAAAACTACAGTCAATGATAAGGCGGAGGGTACTATGAACAACATGTCTTCGAACACGTTTTCTGTCATTTCCATCTGAATTTGATTCCAGTTGAAATTGTCGTTCTAACTTCTTTCTCTTGCGTTTTTCTTTCCGCTTTTGTCTAAAGTTAGTAGTTGAAATAACTTTGTCATTTTTTATATATTCACAATGTCATTATTTATATAGTCACAAGATTCTTCTAAATAGACAAATTATTTTTTTTAAAGTTGAACCACAGGAAATTTGGTTCATTTACCAAATTTACCTCTTCTATGCATCAAAAATGGTCATTTTATTGAGTCCATGTAATAGCTGTAGATAGGAAGGAAATGAATTTGCAAAACAATATAAAGCTTTCTATCTAAATTCTATACCGAGTACTCAATAGTTTCATCTATTACTGGTATCACACTATCCCTAAGAAAACATAAAATACTAAATTTGAATTATGATAAATTTTACTTTCATCACTTATCTCCTACATGGTTTTCAAGCAAATTCATAAGGTATTAAAAAATAAGGTATTAAATAAAATACATCCATTTTAAAAGAATTACTATTTCTCTAATCTTACAATTACAGTTTATTTTCTCTTGTAAACTTTGTATTATACAAAAATGATAGCAGCCTAACTGCTCTCACAAAACCTGGTTTCTAATAAAACCCACGTAAGGCCAAAATTTTACCATTCTGAGTTGGTTATTTTTATTTTATATTTAGGACATGGATACTAACTATATCCCTTATCTAAGTTACTTATTTCAAAAATTGTGCTGCTATTCACAATGGGTTCTGTTTTATAAAAAATGTTAAGTGCAAGTTTATCAACACTGCTTAAAATAATAATTCAAAGCATATAGTTTTAATAGCCAAATGACAGTGTATGCTAACAATATGCATGAACTCAATTTTAAGTAAATTATTTTTAACATGTTAAAAGGCTTTACAAGATCTGACATTCTGTATTTCTTTCTTTCTTTCTTTTTTTTTTTTTTTTTTTTTGGTGGTACTGGGGTTCCTGGAAGCCCTTCTATCTCCAGGCTACACTCCCAGACCTATTTTTACATTTTTATTTGGAAACAGGGTCTCCTAAGCCAGCGCGCGCGGCTGGCTTCGAACCTGCATGATCCTCCTGTCTCTGCCTCCCAAGCGTGGGGATTACAAGCGTGCGCCACCACGCCCGGCCGACATTCTGTATTTCTTACTAGCAATAGAGTATGTACATTTTGTGACACATACTTGCGGAGTTCTCGCTGTTCTTCCCATTGTTTCTGTTTTATTAGCTTCTTCATTTGCCGTTTAGATATTGGTTCAGTCCCTTCATCTAATCTTGGTTTCTGCTTCTCTTTTTCATCTTCACTTAAGTCTTGTTTCCTTTCAACATTACAAGTCTCAATACATGTTGGTGACATTTCAGATGACATTATTTGCTGCCTCTGAAAAACAACTTTTAACATGAACAGAAAACTTACAAATACACAAAAAAAGTAGCTGGGTGTGGTGACACACACAGTTTTAATCCCAGCATTTGGGAGACCGAGACAGGAGGAACATGGTTTGAAGACAGCCTCAGCTCCTACTTAGTGAGTCCCTTAGCAACTCAGTGAAACTTTGTTTCAAAAATTAAAGAATAAAAAATAGGGCTGGGGGTAGAATGCCCCTGGATTCCATCCCCAGTACCAAAAAATAGAAAAGAGAGAGAGAGAGAGAGAGAGAGAGAGAGAGAGAGAGAGAGAGAGAGAAGAGGAGAGGAGAGGAGAGGAGAGAGAGGAGAGAGGAGAGAGAGGAGAGAGGAGAGAGGAGAGAGGAGAGAGGAGAGAGGAGAGAGGAGAGAGGAGAGAGGAGAGAGGAGAGAGAAGAAAGAGAAGAGAGAGAAGATGAGAATAGTAGAGCTAGGGGTGTGGTTCGAAGGTAGAATATCCCTGGGTTCAATCTCTAGTACCACAAAAAAAGAGTTATGGAAAAGCACCTTTTCCATAATCTTTAATGCTGCCAAATTGCTAAGGCTGGCTTCAAACCCGAGATCCTTCTATCTCAGTCCCCAAGTACTGGGATTACAGGCATATACCACCATGCCGGCTAATCACACACATCTTTATGTCTATTGACTTGAATTGAACTTGCCTTCAGACTAGGGAAAGGCTCAAAACACTAAAACTTTTCTCTTTAGTAGGTGATTATCACTAAAGCTAAAAACATCTTTGCTCTGTATTTACCAAAGACTTAATATCAAAATGTTCTACTGTCCTTTAGAAAAATTACGATTCTTCCAACTTGCAGAGCTAGCTAATAAGTCTATTCAGAGAAGCTACTATATAAAAGAAAAAAAAAAGCCTACAATTGAGATAATAAAAAGACAAGTCCCTTGACAAACATAATTTAGGGAGTAGATTTATTATATGGTTATTGCTCTTTTAAGTGCAACACTGTCAGCAACACAGTGGCTGGTACTAACTGGATGCTTAGTACATACTGGTGGAATAAATAAGCGAGTGAATATGGTATTACAATGGATTGTTTAAGTGCTAAAAATAGTGAGAGTAAACATTTACTAATTACTATTGTGTTTAGTAAAGAACTTACTATCTAACTTATTATTACCTGACTATATTATTCTAACTTTAAAAAGAAGAAATAAGGGTAAATAACTTGCCCAGAATGACAAAGGTACTAAATAATTCCTAAGAAACAAAGCATCTCAAAGTATACTTGAAATATAACATGAAGTATATACTCGAAATATTTGAATATATATATATATATATATATATATATATATATATATATATGAATGAAGTGATAGAGGCAGGATTCAAACTCTGATCTAACTGTACTTTCCCAGTAAAGCAAAACCTTATTTAGAAAATGAGGAGTTCCAAAGAGTGTAAAAGTGCTATCACATCAACTACAATGACAGAGGGCTCTAAGACCTCTGTCAATGAAGTATACGAAAAAATACACACACACACATACACACACACACACATACACACACACACACACACACACAATTCCTATAACACTGAATTAATTTTAAGCTAGAAAATAAAGTTAGTATTCAATTTAAGAAACAGGAGGCAAGGGAAACCCAGTAATTACTGCCTAAAAAGAATTAAAAGAATATTCTTTAAAATACATATATTCTGTGATTTCCCCAGGATCATTTTTGTTTTACTTTCTTTCCAAAGAGTGACATAAGTAAAATTTTCAGCAATGCATGTATCCAAAGAAACAGAGTAAACATAAAATCCATTAATCTAAACATGTATGCTTAAAAGCACAATTAAAATTCATGAGAAGCAAAATGCTCTCTCCATTAAATATAAATAATATTCCAAGAATGCACATTTGACTAGTTCTCTTTTTGGCTCAAAAATTGCAAATACCGCTTAGCTCTATAATTTTACAATTTAAAGCCATGTTGTACAACTTATGTACACCAGGGGGAGCATTTGTCTTTCCTAGCTACAAAGTCTTAAATTTTAACCTGACCTATCACAGCTTAGTAATGTTTTTAAACAGCCTATCAAACACACGGAGAGATCATAAGCTAGTCAACATTAACTTTTCAAGCTATTTTAGCTATTTTCAATAAAGAAAATGCACTGTACTACGAGAATTTTCTGTGCTTCAATCTAGACACATAGACATAAGTAAAATGGAGCAAATATAATAGCTTGATATAAATTATGTGGAATTTACTTAACAAACATATATACCAACTCTGACTCTATGCGCTACAATAAACAATTCACAGTGTACTAGCTTGTTTGAACTACCTGTTATGCAAAGATGGCATTTTACTAGGTACACCTGTTTTAGTATTGATCATAATTTATAATATTACTGTGGAAGTTTTGTGTTTCTTTCACATGCATTGATGCTCACAGCATTTTCATTCATTAAATCAAGCTTAACATATTTAAGAATGGCATTTTTACAGTAACTACAGAAATAGGTGTATGGAATTTTAATTTAACATAAAATATGTGTGTGGTTCATTCAGATAGTGGTTATCTGGTGGGCTTGTAAAGCTAAGAACTCAAAGAAGATGACTAAGGCCATTTGGTGTGAAGTAAATGGGCAAAAAAAGTATCTCAGTATTCCTTGTATTTCCATTTCTTAGGTACAGCTGAAGCCAGAGAGGGCACAAAAATCATAAAAGGCCAAAAGGGGAAAAAAAAAGTTTCAGATCCATATTAAGGTCAGAAAAATAACTGCAGAATGGAATGAATGACCTGATCGTGAGAGCAAAGGTTAAGACCATTTTTAAAACGTGTTGGCCAAATCTGCAGGAGCAAAAAGCCCTTTGTTTAAGCGGCCAAGTCCCTAGGACAGAGCGTCTCCCTGGGGGAGATATTTATAAAAAGTGATCAAGCTGGCACAATCCTCTTCACGTCGCTGGCGAGGGTCCTAAATTTTAAGTCCTTAACATATTTTAGTGAAATCACCTAACGCTCGTCCTCGCAGTGGCTCCCCGCTGGCCGCCGGGGCAGCTCCGCTCGGCCGGGAGGCTGAGCTCAGGCGAGGCGAGCTGCCCACGCTCCCCGGACACGCAGGCCTCGCCACGGCCCGTTTTCTGCCCTTTCAGAGGCCACATTTCCTTTCCCATAATCCTTTGTAAAGCCACAGACTCGCAAACTGGGGTTCGGATGCCGACCCCAAAACGAACGAAAACGGAAACCACACTGCGGCAGGCGGGCAGAACCAAGGCCACCCTCCCTTCTCCACCATTCGTCGCGCAAGCAGCCCAGAGGCGGGACTAAGCGTCAGCCGACCAATCATAGAGCCGAGATAGAACGGCGGGGGCGCGCCCTGCCTACGTCATTTCCTCCAGGGACGAGATGGCGACGGCCACTTCCACAGGCCCTCTCCCCTCTCCCCCGGAAGCCCTTGTTGCCACTGGAGGATGGCCCAGCACGTGGTCTTTCGGCATCATGGCATTACCAAAGGGCAAGCTAGCGCTAACCGCAATGCCAGGAGATTTACCGCGCTGAGGAGTTGATGGGGAACGTGGGAGTGCCTTCAGAAGGACCCTCCGGCGTGGCCTTGCGAGCGCTCGCGAGTCCTCCTTCGGAAACTTCAACTCCCAGAGGCAGAGGCGGTAGTCGCACGGCGGCTTGGTGACTCCGCCTCACGTCATCGAAGTGCGCTGCTCCCCCCGCGTGGAGGAAGAGGAGGGGCTTGCCAGGGCGGGGTCTGCAGTCGCGCTGGCGGGGTGGGGGGGTACAGTGGTTTCTGTATTTCTCTTCCATAGGTAAATGTGTACCCACGGACATTTATTCGTATATTCGAGTGAGAGTGGAGTAAGGGAATTTAGGTCGTCTCCTAAGAATTAAAAATATGGACCAGAGGAAAGGCTTAATTCTTCTGCGTTGAAGAGAAGAAGCACCCATTGCCTAACTTATTTCTAGGCTCTCATCACTCTACCACTGAGCCATATTCAAATTTATATGGAAAAAGGTTACCGGTGGTGCGTGATTTTACATAACTCAGGAGGAAAGTTAAATTCAAGTGAGTTAAATTCACAGTAAAAGTGTATTTAGGTTTGGAATTTCTCAGCCATTTTCTATGGCCTAAGTAAAACATTCAGCTGCTTTATTCTCTTTTCTTTGAGCTATTTTTCTTGTGCTGATTTTCAAAACATCAGGTGACATTTCATTGTAATACTTGACTTTATATAATTCTTCGCTATATATAGACCAAATCAACTGAAGGAGATTATGAAACACAGTCCTGCAGATTGTCGTTTTCGGTTTGATTTTTAAATTTTTTCCCTATTTCTAATACATGATTATTGTAGGATTTAAAGATAAAAATGAGATTTGAATCTTTGAATAGTAGTTTGCCTTCTTAGTATAGAAAGAACTCAGAATTTTCTTGGTGTTTGACGACATTTGAATTATGTTTAAAGGCTTCAATGAATAGAAAATTAAGTTCACAATTTGAAAATGTAAACGAATTGAAGTTTCTCTGCATTTAATTACAAAACGGATGTCGCTTTTGCTTTAAACTCTTAAGTTTGTTTGAAAAATTATGAGATGTAACACTTTAATGGACCCCTGTCTGTTTCTTCCTCATCTCAAATATAAAAGCTCTCTTTTAACTGAGCATTGGCATCGAAATCTGGATCCATTTCTGATCTGTTAGTAGGGCAGCTTTTTTCAGCTGCCTCCATATCAGGGCCAAGAGTAGCTGAGGGAGGATTAGTAATTGGATATGGAGCCCTTCACATGTAGGTCATTAAATTCAGGCTGGCATAGTGATGTGCCAAATCTTTAAACAGCTGTTCAGTCGACCCTATGAGATCTGTTAATAAATGCACATTTCTCCCCACTTCAGACAGAGGTAATACCTGGATATATAAAATGTCCATACATTTTAAGGCAAAAGTTTTAAGTTACTAAAAGTCCTCATATTCTAATAATGGAGTCAATGAATTTTCTTTTGACTTAGCCATTTAACTTTGCAGTCACATAGTCAAAATTTACAGATTCTAGAACCAATCCAAAGTAAGCACCAGAATGTATGAGCAAAAAATGTTCAGTTTAACCAAAGATTAAAACATAAAAAGTATAAGGTGAAACTATATTTTATGAAACAATCATTAATTTGTAAAATTTATGTTTATTTACTTGATAGATTTATTGAGTTTCATTTTTTTTGTCTTAGTATTGGTGACACAAAGGTGGCTAAGTCATTATTTCTGTCTTAAAAAATCTTTAAGCCAGGCATGGTGGCTCACCCTTGTAATCCCAGCTTTTGGGAGGCTGAGACAGGAGGATGGCTCGTCTGGGACAGCCTCAGATGCTTAGTGAGGCCCTTTGCAATGCAGTGAGATCCTGTTTCATAATAAAGAATAGAAAAATGGGGCTGGGGGTGTGTGGCTCAGAGGTAGAATTCCCCTGGGTTCCATCTCCAGTACTGAAAAAAAAAAAAAAGAAAAAGAATGAAAAAGAAATCTATAGTAAGAGAACCAGAAGTAAGTAAATGTTGTACAATATATAATGTACTTGAGATGCCTATAGATGGGAGAGAACAACTAAATGTACCTTGAGGCAAAGGACATAGTTTCAGAGATTTAGTAATTTTGCTCTGTCTTGGAAAGTAAAGGGGAGTTTCCCAGACATCTGGAAGGGAAAGTAGTTTAAAATACTGGTGGGAGCAAAAGCAAAGAACTAAGGGTAGCATTGTTTTGCACACAAATGAAAAGCTGTGGGTAGAAGGAGGGAAAAGGAATGCCCTTGAGGATTTTTTTCTAATTTAGACAACTGTAGGAATGTAATTCCATTAACTGGGTCATTTAGGGAACACTGGAAGAAAATTAAGTTTTAAGAAAAATCGGTTGGTTTGAATGTGTGGATTCTGAGGAGTCTGCACTACATCTAAATAGAAAACAGGTTTAAAATCAATAGCATATATTTGTAGTTAAACCAATATAAGAGGTTGTCCATGGGTTATAATAAGACTATAATGTCTAGGGAGTGGAAGGTAAGAAATGAGAGAAGCTATCTGGAAAGAAAGTGTCACAAGCCTGAGAGTGCATTTTCTCTTTACTCAAGATACAAGTTACAAGTGGGAATATGGGCCTAATGACATTAAACCCCAACTTGTTTAAGAACAGCTGGATACCTGAATTTGTATAAGAAATCTGGTTTGTCAGTGTTGGCAGTTATTTTCATTTTTTAAAAAATACCGAGCAGCCATTGAAGAAAATGTTTCGCAGATTTCTAAAGATATTAGTCTTTTCCTAGGCAGCACATATACTAAAATTGAACAGTATGAACATTATTGTGGCTCCTACACAAGGATGACATGCAAATTCACGTAGCATTTCAGATTTAGAAAGTCAAGATTCATCTGTGTACTCTTGAATTTGGAAGCTAGAGAGAAAAGGAGGAATCTCATGAAAACAGAAGAGAGAACAGTAGAGGAAGAGGCCTTAGGAGAGAGGAGGAGGGGGAAAGAGGAGATAACTGGACAATTAAATTGACCAAAGTATGTTGTGTTCATGTTTAAATATGTAACTATGAATCCCACTATTATATTTAACTATAATGTACCTCCCAGTAAGTTAGCCATATTACCCAACAATCCCGCTTCTGGCTATATATCCAGAGGAAATGAAACACCACCTCATACAGATGTTTACACTCCCAGCTTAGTTGCAGCATATTCATAATAGCCAAGATACAGAACAATCTAATTGTCAAAAGATGAATGGCTAAAGAAACTGCTAAATATATACAGTGGAGTATTAGTCAACCCTAAAGAAATCTTGCCATTTGTCACAACCTGGATGAACCTGTAGGATATTATGCTAAATGAAATAAGCCAAACACAAAAAAATTACATGATCTCATATTTGAGATTTTTAAAAATTTGAATATACCGAAACAGATCAAAACAGAATGGGAAAATATAGTCAGAGGATACAAAATAACAGACATGTAGGATGAAGGATGAACTAACACATAAATAGTATAGGCCACAAATTGTTCTGTGTATGGAATTTACATGCATAGATTTTAGCTCTTCTTGCCACAGAAGCTATAAAAATGGGTCATTATGTGAGATAATGGGCATGTTGACTTGCCTTGCTGTAGCAAACTCCTTTTTGTATGTATCCCCAGAACATAATATGTTTTAAATACACACAGCAAAGTTTACATAAAAATAGAAAAAATAAAATATCTATTTGAGTTTATCACAAATCAACAAATACTGAACAGCATAAAGAAAACTTATCTGTGGACCACACTCAGAGAGTTGGCAGCCAGTTTGTTAAATTGGACTGCAGATTGCAAAGTGAAAAGAGGTGGCTACAGATAGAACCAGAATTTTAGGAGTTGTCATTTCAAACCCCATTATTGTAAGCCTACTTCTGATTTTAAGTCTGAGAGTACTCTTCAGCAAGTGGGGGTGGGGAGATAGGTAACACTTGTGAAAATTAACTCTTTAATTTCAGGCTAAGAAAGCCAAAAAGGAACCAATATCTAGACATGACTTGAAAGGTGTATAAAAGGAAGAATTAACTTCATATTTATATTCATTACAACCTGCATTTCAATTGACTTCAAAAATAATGTTTAAAATGCATTTTAAACATTATCCTCCCAAGTAGCACATAAATATTGAAGACTCTAGGAAGATGAGTCAGGATAGAGCATAGCAAAATTTCTGAATGTCCTTATAAGAACAAAGTATCTAGGCTAGCCAAACAATACTAAGGACACAGCTATGTAAAAAATAACCCGAACAAACTTCAAAATACAAGCGTGTGGGAGCAAACCAGCATAATATTAACATCTATGTAGAAGGAAATTGTAGGAAGGTGATAGAGAAGCTGATGGCCCTGAGAATGGGAGAGTGCCAGACTGCATGGACTCCTTGAAAAGCATGGGAGAACAATATAACTCCAGCAGGAAAACAGGCAGAGTCCAGCAGGCACGTAAGTTTATGGTGAGTGAGTGTAAAGAAGTGAGCAGGAAGAACCAAGTTGCCATAGTGATGTGAGGTCTCGAACTCTCAAATTAATAAACTGGTACTTCATTTTTGGACAAAGCCCGGTGCCAAAACTGCTAGGAGTACAATCCAAATTGAACAGGGCAGGGACGATAGAAACAAAGGGGGAAAAGGTCCAGAGGAAAGTGGGAGATGAAATTAAATAGGGCTCAAAAATATAAAAATACATAGATGTTACTTTATGAAAATAGCATAAAAGGAACCTCTTGAATCACGACACTAAAGAAATGATTCTGCTCACTCCTTAGAAGTACAGAATAACTAGCTAAAAATACAGAAAAGGATATGGTTGAATTCATTTAAAGTTGCTCTAATAAAAAAGGGATAATGAAATTGAAACAAAAGTAGATGAAAACTATAACCCAATATTTTTGATTTGGAGAAAAAAATTTAAATGATAATAAATACAAAAGAATACAATAAAAAACCTCAGAAACAAAGTGATTTAAAAATAAGACTTATGCTGGGCATGGTGGCGCACACTTGTAATCCCAGTACTTGAGACAAGAGGATTGCGGGTCCACTGCCAGCCTCAGCTACTTAGGCCCTCTGCATCTCAGTGAGACCCTGTTTCAAAAAATAAAGAATATAAAATAGGGCTGGGGGTGTAGCTCGGAGGTAGTATACCCCTGGGCTCAATCCCCAGTACCGAAGGAAAAAAAAGACTTACAGAGCATTAATAAAACTCAGAAAAGAATGAGACCTATAAAAAGTACACATATAGATTCAACATTATACTGGAAGTTTTAGCCAATGCAACAAGAAAAGAAAATAGGAAGAGCCAGGCGTGGTGGCCCACGCTTGTAATCCCCGCGCTTGGGAGGTAGAGACAGGAGGATCGCACAGGTTCAAAGCCAGCCGCACTGGCTTAAGAGACCTGTTTCCAAAAATAAAAATAGGTCTGGGAGTGTAGCCCAGAAGGAGAAGGGCTTCCAGGAACCCCAGTACCACCAAAAAGAGAGAGAGAGAGAGAGAGAGAGAGAGAGAGAGAGAGAGAGAGAGAGAGAGAGAGAGAAGAGAAGAAGAGAAGAGAAGAGAGTAGGAGGAGGAAAGAAGAAATAAAACTGTTTTCAGATAATATGATTGTTTATGTAAGGAAAAAAAGATCACCCCAAATCATCACCAAATTAATAAGTATAGGAAACTCACAGGATAAAAAGTTAACATAAAAATCCAGTTTCTTTCCTATACACCATCAGTGCATAATTGGAACTTGAAATCAAACACAAAATCAACAAAAAATAATTATAAATATTTTGTGGTTTGGGTCCGAAATGTTCCTCAAAGGCTCATATGTTAAAGGTTTGCTTCCTGGGGCAACAGTGTTCAGAGGTAGGAATATTGAGAATGACTGGATCAGGAGGCCTCTGATGTAATTAATAGGTTAACTCACTGAAGGATTCATAGCTGATGGCATTACTAGGAGGTGGTGAAAGTGTAGGTAGAAGGTGGAGCCCAGTTAGAGGAAGTAGGTCCCTGGGTGGGTACCCTAGAAGGCTATTTCTTCTCTCTGGCCCTTTTCTCTCTCTTTCTCTGCTCTCTTCTTTCTCTTTCTCTGTTCTGCTTCCCAGCTGTCATGAGCTGAGTAGCTTTCCTCCACTATACCCTTCTGCCAGACCTCAGGCCTAAAGCAATAGATCCAGAGCCAGCTGACCATAGCCTGAGACCTCTAAAACTGAGCCAAGACAGTTGTTTCCCTCTTTATGTTGTTTTTCTCAGGTAAGTGTCTCAGTGACAGAAAGCAATCTAATACAAAATTCTAAAAAAATTCATAAGAGCTAAATGAAAGGAACTGAGTAAGATGTAAATAAACGAATATAATGGGTTTATGGATTGGAAACTCAGTATTGTAGAAAGTATGGCTACTAGTATACACCTTCTATGTAAGAAAAAAAGATCACCCCAAATCTTCACCAAACTAATAAGTATAGGAAACTCACAGGATAAAAAGTTAACATAAAAATCCAGTTTCTTTCCTATATACCATCAGTGCATAATTGGAACTTGAAATCAAACACAAGATCAACAAAAAATAATTATAAATCTTTTGTGATTTGTGTCTGAAATGTTCCCCAAAGTTCCTCCTTGGTTTGTAGTGAGTGACATTCTTCAATAAAATGAACCAGAAATCCTTGAGGAAATAACCAATCCTAGGTTTGGAATAAAAATACATAAAATGAACTGGCAGCATAGGAAAAAAAAAACTAAAAAAATACATTGGCATAAGTCAACAGAATGCAGAAGCCAAACCAAATCAATTTTCAATGGCTAAAAGTCAAATAATTGTAGCAACAAATTAAGTAGATTAAATTATATGCTAAAAATATATATTCCTAAGATCATACTGATGTAAATGATTTAGTAAATGGGAAAGAGAAGACAAATCTCTGATATAGAAGGATTCCAAATAATATATGTATCTATTCCATGCTTAAGGAGGAGAAATATAATATTTTATTCCCTGAGCATGGGCTGCAAATGTCACTTCCTTCAGAGAGTATAGTATGGAAAAAGAGAGTGAAAAAGGAGTAACTACACGGGTAAACCTGATGATATGGCTCAGCCAGCCGACCAAGTTCACCCTGGCAACAAATCACACTGATATGGGTCACAGAATATGATGTGATAAAAATGGTTCTTTATCGCTGTAGTCTTCCTCCTCCCAACCCATGTCCTCCAAATCACAAGGAAAGTATCCCCCAAATTTTAATAGATGTTCATCTTAGAAAATACTGATCAGTATGTTCAAATCCGTGGCAGCCAAGAAATGCCTAAGGAGACATGACAGCTAAATGTAATGTTGTATCCTGGATAGGATCCCAGACAGAAAAAGAAAGGAGGATTAATGTTAACCTAAATAAAATATAAGATTTAATTAACAATATGTCAGCATTGGCTAATTAATATTAAAGCGTACCACACTATACTAATAATAGGGTAATGGGTACAGACTATATGGGGAATCTATACTATCTTAGCAGTTTTCTATAAATCTAAAATTGTTATAAACAAAATCTTTTTTTTTTTTTTTTGGTGGTACTGGGGTTCCTGGAAGCCCTTTTACTTCCGGGCTACACTCCCAGACCTATTTTTACATTTTTATTTGGAAACAGGGTCTCCTAAGCCAGCACACGCGGCTGGCTTCGAACCTGCACGATCCTCCTGTCTCTGCCTCCCAAGCCCGGGGATTACAAGCATGCGCCACCATGCCCGGCAACAAAATCTATTTTTGAAGTAACACATAGACACTAAATAAAAGGAAAAGAAAATGCAAACACAAACCATACATCCATTCTCTCAGAGATAATTATTTTCAGTTAAAATTCTTCTAACCATTTTTCTATGCTCACATTATGCATCTATGTTTAAGCAAGAAATGACCTGAACCTGTATCTGTGTCTACTATTTTGCAATCTGCTCTCAGGATATGATAAACATTTATAAACGTGTTTGTACAGTATTCTTTTAAATGGCTGCATATTTATTAAACTATGTATCATTGCGCAAACATATTTTTACTATACCACAAAATGATGTGACATAATTTTTTGTTATTCTTGTGTGTTTTTTTTAAGTTAGGCTCGATCCACAAGTCATAATTTGTAAGGTTTAAGGAGTCCGTGTGTTTCCCTATGTTATTTATCACTTTTTTTTATTCTTTGTTCCTTCTTGCATCTCAGATTCCAGCTTTTCTGGTTGAAGTAGATTTTTTCCTTTTTTATGCTTTTATTGGTGCATTATAGTCTCACATCATTATGTAGTTGACAGTGATGGTGACATATATGCACACGACATTTGGGGAGCCTTCCCCCTGCTGCCTCCTCCTTCTCTCATTTTCCCCCTTCCCCACACAGGGTTTGAGAGTGACATTGGTATTCTCACATATGTGCATAGTATCAATGGAAATGATTCCTTCAATAATCCTCCTTCCCTCCACCTTCTTTCTCCTAGACTACCTGCCTGGCTCCACTGAAGTTTGTGCTCCATTATCTGGAGTCTCTCTTGTGCCTCGATTACTCCCTTGCTTCCACATATGAAAGACCCTTCACTTTCTGTGACTGGCTAATCTTACCTAACATCATAATCTCCGTGTCCATCCATTTTTTGGAAATGACATTATCCTTCTCTTTACTGCCAAGCAGAACACATGGGTATAGGTAGAAACTTCCTCAATAAGAACCCTTAGCTCAGTAAATTTAAACAAAAATTGATAAATGGGATCATATTAAGCTAAAAAGCTTCTCTGCATCACAGGAAACCATTAAGAGTCTAAAGAGAAAGCTAAAGAATGGTAAAATATCTTTGCCAGCTATCCTTCTGGTAGAAGACTAATATCTAGAATATACAAAATACTTAAAGGACAACACTAAAAAAACAACCCAATCACTAATGGGCAACTGAACTAAATACACATTTCACACTTATAATATCTTATTTTGTGTGTGTATGGTACTAGAGATGGAACCCAGGGGCATTCTATCTCTGAGCTTATCCTCAGCCCTGTTTTATTATTTTTATTTTGAAAGAAGGTCTCACTAAATTGCTGGCCACAAACCTCTGATCCTCCTGTCTCAGCCTCCCAGGATTATGTCATTTCCCAAAAGTCTCCTGGGATTACAAGGGAGTACCACCAGACCAAGCTTATAATATCTATACTTTTCATTATTTCTACTAATAAATGAACAGCTGTCTGTTTCTTTTACTTCTTTAAAGTAATCTTTATCTGGCTTTTTAAAATATTTTCCCTTTCTGTTTGCTATTCTGCACTTTTATTATGATGTGTTTACATGTGTTTTTTTTTCTTAAATATTCTACTTGAGGTTAGTGAGCCTCTTGAATCTTTAGATTTGTGTCTATGGTTGGTAGAAGCAATGGCTCCTCAAAGATGGTCATGACTTAGTCCCCAGAACCTGTGAATATCTGTGTTAAAGTTGTAGATGAAATTAAGATTGCTAATCAACTCACCTGAGGATAGAAATAGTATCCTTATTTGTCCAGGTGGATCTAATATATTCAAACATATTTGTAAAGTAGAAGAGGAAGACAGAGAGGTGGTTAGAGTGATATGACATGAAACGGACCCAGTCTATTCTTGCTAGTTGTGAAGATGGAGAAAGGAGGCTGTGAGCCAAGGACTACAGGCAGCTTCTAAAAGTTTGAAAGGGCAAGGAAACCGATCTTCAAAGTTTCCAGGAAGAAATTCATCCTGCCAGCACCTTGATTTTGGCCCACTGAAACTAGTTAGACTTCTGTCTTCTAGAATTGAAAAGACAATAAATATATTGTTTTAAGTCAGTTATTTGTTGTGGCAGCTACTTGGTATCTAGAGCTTTTCAGTTACCCTGAGATATTCTTCAAATAGTCTCTTTAGATTCTGCTGTCACCTCACTCATGTTCTAACCTCCATATTTCTTGACCTTTCTTTAATATATTGTACCTTCTTATTTTGGTAGTTTCTTAAAAATAATTGGCTTCTGGTTCTATTTTAAATAAACTCATATTTATACCTAACTACTAATAATTAGGCCATAAGCATAATTGTGATACATCATATACAATTTTAAAAGAAAATTATATCTATATTTGATATATTATTTTTTCTCTTTCTTTTATTATCCTAGCTAAGAAATTTTAAGTTTATTTTCCAATCATTCTGATACTTTTTAAAATTTGTTCTTTGAATGTTTCTTTTTCTTTTAAATTTTTATTGGTGCATTGTATTTATACTTTTTTTCAGAAAATTTATTTATTTATTTGCACACATATATGATATATAAAACACTTTTCCGAGCTTTTAAACATAGCTGAAACTATTGCATATAAAAAACTAAACTAAATGATATATTCGTCCTAACGCTAATTGTAATCCTAATTCTAAACGTATGGGAAAATCTTACAATACACTGAAATTGAACATAATTGCACATATATATGACATGTAAAACACTTTTCCGAGCTTTTAAACATAGCTGAAACTAACACATAAAAGAAACTAAACTAAATGTTATATTCGTCCTAACGCTAACTGTAATCCTAATTCTAAACCAATGTGAAACTCTTACAATACACTGAAATTGAACTTGATTTCGCATATATATGATATGTAAAAAAAAAACTTTTTCGAGCTTCTAAACATAGCTGAAACTAACGCATATAAGAAACTAAACTAAATGTTATATTCATCCTAATGCTAACTGTAATCCTAATTCTAAACATATGTGAAAGTCTTACAATACACTGAACTTGAACATAATTGCACATATATATGGCATGTAAAACACTTTTACGAGCTTTAAAACATAGCTGAAACTAATGCATGTAGGAAACGAAACTAAATGTTATATTCGCCTTAACGCTAACTGTAATCTTAATTGTAAACGTATGTGAAACTCTTACAATACACTGCAATATGCGATAGTTTCAGCTATGTTTAAAAGCTTGGAAAAGTGTTTTACATATGATATATATATGTGAAATCATGTATTCATACATTTTAATGGGATACAAGATGGTGGAGGCATACATGCACACATCACCCAATTAGCCCTTAACCAATTCCCACCACATTCCCTCCCCTTCCCTCCTTCTCATGTTTGATTTAGTGATTAACATTGATATGTTTGTTAATGTACATCATGTGCATTAAAGAATTTCTCTTCCCCCCTCCCATCCCCTCAGTTAGGTCGCCTTATTTGCTCATGTATAGTAATTCCTTCTGTGTCTAGAGTTCCTCCTATGACCCCTAGCTTTTCTCCCTAGCTTCCACTTTTAGTGGGAGCATACGATTTCTTATTTTTTGTGACTGACTAATCTCACTTAGCATAATGTTCCCCAGTTTTATCCATTTTCTTGTAAATGATGTAATTGTGTTTTTCTTATGGATGAGTAGAACTCCATTGTGTACATATCCCATAGTTTTGGAATCCATTCATCTGTTGATGGACATCTAGCTGGTTCCATAGTTAGGCAATGGTGAATTGTGCAGCTATGAATGTAGATACACATGCATTAGCTTGGTAGTTTTACTTCCATTCTTTTGGGTAGATACCTAGAAGTAGTTGATATTTTGTTTTAGGCTATGAAATTTCTTTTAAAAGTTCCAATAAAATTATTTCAATAAAATTTAAAGTTGTATACTTTTTACAATACTCTACTGAATGTGCTCCTGTCAATTCTCTACTTGAAGTGCTAGCAACTCACTTTTAATTAGACAAAGATAATGTTAAATTAAAATCCTCTAAGTTAACTAATACAATGTCTAATGATAATTTGGTTCTTGTCAAACATAGGAAGATATGTATGTATATGAAAGAGTCAAATTTGTTTCATAAGTATTTTTTTAAAAAAAAGGACAATCATTTTTAGAGTCTTAGCTTATGAATGTCTCATCTCTAAGTTTCAAGTTCACTTTTGTTAAAGCAAGGAATTTAATGAATTGTTATCATCTCAAACAAAATTCTTAAACGATGCCTGTTAAATAGTGTTTATTTTTCTGTAATTTTTGCCTAGGTATGAAAGAGCTCACCACATAATAAGAATATTCCTTGTGGGGGTACTGGGGATCAAACCCAGAGGCATTCTACCTCCAAGCTACAACCCAACCTGATTTTATTTATTTGGAAACAGGGTCTTCTTATTAGATTGCTGAGAGCCTGGCTAAGTTGCTGAGACTGGCTTTGAACTTGTGATCCTATTGTCTCAGCCTCCCAAACAAAATATGTTTTCCAGGATTCCTTCAAAATGCCTAATCCCTTATTCAATTGAAAATAATACTACTAGACTTTAAATAATTATGATCTTTTAGGGATAATTTGAAGATTCTTCCTAGACAATTTTTTTTAACAATGTCATGCTTCTTTTTTTATAACATGCTTTTACTAGTGCATTACAGTCTCACATCATAATGTAAATTATGTTGACAGTGACATACATGCACATAGCACTTGGTGCCCCCCACCTCCCCATTCATATTTTTTTCCTAAGAACAGAGCAAAGTGTTCCAATGCTATCAATAGACTCTTTTTTTGTCTCATTTAAATGTCATACTTTCTGACTTCTATATCTAGTAGGGTAATACATTTTCTTTCAACCTTTAGTGGGGTAAAGTTCATTAATCTTCTAATCTATGAAAATAAGTTAACTCTTGTTAACAACCTATGCTACTCAACAGAAACATAAATGTACTTTGGAATCAGTCATTCATCTTTGTTGCATAGTGTTCTTATTTATCAAGGCAAAATGGCAGCACAGCAAATAGTTCAGTTTCATGTAATGCCAAAGGAATTTATGGTAATAGCATTATTTTAAAATGTATTTTTTGGTTCTGTATTGATTAACACAAATCAAAATTTCACTTAGAGTTTCTGCCTGAAACATCTTGATTAGCTTCCATATAAAGCTGTGATGGACTTAAGAAAAGATAGTTCCAGTTAGCAGCATTTTCATGTAATGTATAAGAGATTATTTTTTTTCTTACTTCCCATTTCTGGTGATTTAAGCAAAGAAGAATTTTGGATCTAGATTTTAAGGTTTTGTTTTCTATATTTCTTAAAGCACTTTACTAAATTAATCTCAGCTTAAGTTTTCTAATCTGTAAGATGATTATTGTGATGATATAAAATATAAAAATATAAAGCACTTAACCATTTGCATTGCATATAGTAATTGTACCATAAACGACAAACTATTGTTGTTTTTATACTGTGCCGTGCTTCTGCCCACTTCACATGCCATGTAAAATAGCTGGTGAGTTTTAGAAGATACCTCTCATGTATATTGTACAGTGTTTGCTCTGCTAGTTAACAGAGCAACAGAAGAGAATAGGTCTTCTCTGGTACACAGAATCACTGAGTATAGAAAGTTTGGGCATTCTTATTTCATCTTGGTGAAAGAGCCACAGGACGTCTCTTCTCAAATGTCTGTGTAAAAAGAATATGTTATAAGCCAACCATGATAGGGTAATGTTATTTATTACCAACAGAAGCAGCCAATTTGAACATCCTGTGTTAAAATGACTACTTAATACAGTGACTCACAGAAGCTTTCTAGTGGAAATCAAATGCTCAAATGAAACAGCAGTTACTTTATTAAGCAATAGTGATATGCCTTTTATTGGTTGGACTCTGGTAAACACTTGACAACGAATAGTACTTTACCCGAGGAGACACGTATCATGTACCACATAGTCTAATCACAAACTTTAAAAGTGCTTTTAGCTATAAGTCTCAAATGAAATTCCAAAAGACAGTTCCTATAGAATCAAATAAGATGCAACCCAATCCTTAATTTAAATAAATGTGTAAGTAAAGTTTAAGTAACTGTAATGGTTTCATATCTCTCTATATATAATATAGAAATTTTGGAAACATCTAGAAATTTATTCTTAAGAGCACTTTCACATTACTTAGTATTCGTAATCTCTATTATTCACAAATCTTTATTTTTTTTCAACAAAGCTACTTTTTCTAAAGATGGCCTTTTCTGGTAAACCCCAGGAAAATTTTATATTTGTAACTTTAAGGTGACAATTTTAACCAAACAGTTTACTTTTACTTTCCTTAGATACTTACCCATAATTTGTATGTAAAACTGATGGAGAGAGTCCTACTCTTAATAGATAAAAAACAAGGAACTTTTATCTTTCAATTCTTTACATGAAAATATTCTTCAAGAGTAAATATGCTTAGCTTTGGAGATTTTTATATTTCACTTTGTGGCCCTATCCAATTTGCTTTTACCTATGTTGTCTAAAAAAATTTAAATTCAAAGTTAGGATTCTAAAAGAGGATCTTAGGGTACATTTGAGGGCATTTTATACAGAGTCATGGCCATAAGTATTCTCAAGTACATTCAAATAACCCTTCACCAGCACTTTTTTCCCTCTTTGACAAAGCCTGCCCCCCCATGTATTCGCATGCCACTTCATTTTAGTAGGTTTTGTTCACGTCAAGTCTCTTTCATGGGAGTTTCCAGGAACAAGTGTTGGTTGTATGGCCTCAGCCATACTAGAGTAAGCACTTTAATTCTTGAGAAGTTTTCTAATTAATATTCTGTAGCAGGGTTCCTGGGAACTGGGATTTTTCTCTCTGAATCTCTTCCTAGAAATGGAATTCAGAAAGCACAGAACTCCAGCCAGTCAGTCTGGGGACCCCAAAACTGTTTCTTGGCATCCATAAAGAGAATTCTACTATGATATACTCAGTTGGCCTACCAGCTCATTAATAATGGACAATTCTGATTTGTTCCAATTCTTTATTTTATTTTTCATATAAGGAAAATAATAGGTATTTTCACATAAGGAGAACCATCTATGTTTCAGGAATGAAAGTTCTGTTTTAATATTATTTTAAAGTAATTAGTGGTAGTATGATTTAGTCTAATTTAAATTATAAAATTCAGTGTTTTTTTTAATAATATACAAAAATAAAACAAAAATTTCAAAAATGGCCTTATAAGACATGTAATTAAATTTAGGTTTATCTGAGTTTGAGAATCCTTGCCACCCTCCCACATAAGGTGGTGAAATGTGAAGACAGGCAGTTACTATTATTTGTGGGGTGATAATCATGTATTGAACAGAAGTGCCTCAGCCCTGTTTTCTTGGAATATCCCTTAGTACTTCTGCATTTATAGGAAAGTAGATGGCTTGCTTTAGCTCTCAAAAGTGAAAACTTTTTTCATTTACCTTAAGTGAAAAAAATTAAAAAGAGGGAGAAGACTGAAAATTACAGCCCACCTATGTTTAATCATTAATAATGAGCCTTTCAGTGAACTTAGGTCCTGATTTTGGAGTTTGGAATCTGACCTTTCCCCAAAGATAAACATTATTGTCCCAGGCTCTGAGGAGGGTCACTCCCTCGCTGGCGGCCATCGGAAGGGTCCACTTCTCCGTGACTCCAAGCTGGGGACTGGATGCAGTAGAGAGTAGCTAGTCAGTATGATTCTTCTTGCTGTGCTTTTTCTCTGCTTCTTTTCCTCATATTCAGCTTCGGTTAAAGGTAAGTTTGTGTTGCCTTATGCTAAACTTTAATTTCAGTCTTGGGGGAAATAGCATATTTGTGTAAAGTGTGTGTGTTGGTGAAAGAGTTCCTAACTAAATCATTTTTAAAACTCTGTAACTTTGGAATGTTTATGAAAGCATGCTAGGTTGAAATGAAAACTAAATTCAAAATTGTACCTCTATATTCCTTTTTATTTCAGTCCCTCAGACCAGTGTGTTTTCTGCTTCAATTCTCATTCTTGGTCTACTTTTTTTTAAAGGGGAAAAAGATGCCAGCTATTGTTACTTACTGCTTGCTGTTGGCCACACTGAATGGAGTCCCTTCATTTGAATTGTAAAAGAGGATTTTTAAAACTCCAGTTCTTAAATTTCCTTCTAGTTGCTTAGCAATGTGACATCAAGAACTAGACCCAATGAGAAAAGCATTTGATTTTCCAAGGAATTATGAATGAAATGTAAAACATGTAACTTAATTCCATTTCCATTCAAGAGTGGCAGAAAAATCATAGTTGGTGAATTAAAGAAAATAAAACTACATGCTGTCGATTTAAGAAATAAGACTTATTACCTTTGGAAAAATAATGTTGTTAGTTACAGTTCCTATTTTAAGATAAAATTGATTTTAAAGAAAATAAATGCATTGATATCCTCAGAAAAAGCAAGAGAAAAAACATTTTAAGAGGAATATTTTCAAATGGCTATATGAAATGTAGTAATATGGAATCTTATTTATTTATTTATTTATTTATTTGTGGTACTGGGGGTGGAACCCAGAGGCTTCCTACCTCTGGGCTATACTCCAAGATCTATTTTTTATATGTATTTTATTTGGAAACAGGGTCTCACTAAGTTGCTGAGAATCTCACTAAATAGTGGAGGCTAGCTTCAAACCTGTGCAATCCTCCTGTTTCAGCCTCCCAAGCGCAGCAGGGATTACAAGTGTGCGCCAATGCCTCGCTGGAATCTTATTTTATTTATTTATTTATTTTTTATTACTTTTTATTTTTTGCGGGTCTGGGGATGGAACCCAGGGGCATTTGACCTCCAAGCTACACCCCCCTGCCCTATTTTTTATTCTTTATTTTGAAACAGGGTCTCACTAAGTTGTGGAGGGCCTCACAAAATAGCTAAGGCTGTCTGTGAGTGATCCTCCTATTTCAGACTCCCGAATGCTGGGATTACAAGTCTGAGTCACCAAGCCCAGCTGGGAATCTTATTTTAAATCAGCTAGATTATAAACTTGAATTTCTGAATGTTGCTCTATGTAAAATTAGCATATTAGAGTCTCTTAAGAAGTACACTGTTGTAAAACCAGTTGATCTAACAGCTTAGCACTCTAAGGCACAATTTTTTAAAGTATATACTCTAAATAACTAATAGAAAACAACTCACTTAGTAACATTAAGTTCCTACTTGGGATAAATATGGCTTTTGATCATAAAGTGAATTTTTTGTAGTGAAGTGAATTTTGTGTCAGGATTTTTAATGTGAAAAAATTTCACATGAGAGAAAAAGGCAAACTTTGTTATTGGAGCAAAGGGTAGAAGGTCTAAATCTAAATTATATCACCTAAGCAAATCACACTTTAGGTTCTTGAATTAAAGATAATATTTTCAACAGTTTTAGCTGGGCATGGTGGCGCACGCTTGTAATCCCAGCACTTGGGAGGCTGAGACAGGAGGATTTTGCAGGTTCGAAGCCAGCCTCAGCTACTTAGTGAGGCTCTCAGTAATTCAAGTGAGACCCTGTTTCCAAATAAAATTTAAAATAGGTCTGGAATTGTAACCTGGAGGTAGAAAGCCCCTGGGTTCCATCCCCAGTTCCACTAAATAAGTAAATATATATATAATTTTTTTCCCACCAGTTTGAAAAATGGCATTTAAAGACAGTCCTTATTTTGTTGTTGTTTGTTTTTGTTTTTGTTTTTTTCTTTTGGTGGTACTGGGGATGAAACCCTTCTACCTCCGGGCTACACTCCCGGACCTATTTTGTATTTGTATTTGGAAACAGGGTCTCTTAAGCCAGCGAGGCTGGCTTCAAACCTGGGCAATCCTCCTGTCTCCGCCTCCCAAGCACAGGGATTACAAAGGTACGCCACCACGCCCGGCAACAGTCCTTATTTTGATGAAAAGAATTTTAATGAGAAAAAGTAAAGATTTATCACATCTAAGAATTGTTACATGAAGAACAAACTATTTTATTATCTGTCAAACTCGAGTATTTGAAATATGAATGATATAAATTCATAACATAAAACATAAAAACACGATAATTTTGAGAAAAATAATAGAGATATAACAGTTACTGTGAGCTTCTTGTTTTTTAACCCAGATGAAATAACTTACAACGAGGTACTATTATTTGATTATTGAGTTTTTGTGTGTGCGGTATTGGGTATTGAACCCAGGGCCTTTCTAGCTTTGAGGTATACCTTCAGCCTTGTTTTTCATTCTTATTTTGAAACAGGGTCTTGTTAAGTTGCTGAGCACCTCACTAAGTTGCTGAAGCTGACTTTGACCTGTGATCCTCCTGTCTCATCTTCCTAAGTACTGGGATTATAAGCATGTGTCACCACACCTGGCTTGATTATAGTATTCTTTATTCTTGTAACAATTGACATTTAACTGGCAAAATACCTTAAAATGAGGTCATTCTAGATATTGGTATCTCATGTATCACCTCAAAACTCCTCCCTAAATTACCACTACATTATTTTAGTAAATCCTAAAATCTGAGTGGACTGAGCACAGGTTGGAACACAAAGATAAGGAAAGAGAGGTTTAGGATTAAGATTAGTATGGAAGAAGGTCTGTATGATTGGCTGAGTAGAAACTTTCTGTGGCTTAAATTTTGCTCTACTTTTTCTTAATTATACTTTGGAATGGTGTAGTTATTGGTGCTGTGTCTGGGTTTTCTTTATGCAGTCCTTTTACACTCTGACAGTGTCTAACCTGAATGGCTCCTTTACTTCCAGTCTTCCCAGTGCCTGGCCTATTCTTACCTTTTAGTCCATTTACATTATAATCTTCCTTTTTTTTTATTTTGCCGCCAGCCTTCTAATTTTCCTTTGGATCCTAAACTCCATTTTGCCCACCCTCATCACCATTACACATCTTTTCAAATCTCTTTTTAACTTATTTCTGCTTTGCAGTCATGCTTTATCCAATTACCAGTGCTATTGTACTTATCTAAATTTTACAAATAAATACAGTATTTTAAAATATTTCTTAAAACATTCAAAACTAAGCGGTTTGGCTGGGCTTGGTGGCACACGCTTGTAATCCCAGTGCTTGAGAGGCTGAGAAAGGAGGATCGCACAGGTTCTAAGTCAGCCTCAGCTACTTAGTGAGGCTCTCAGCAACCTAGTGAGACCCTGTTTCCAAATAAAATATAAAATAGGTCTGTTGGTGTAGCATGGAGGTAGAAAGCCCCTGGGTTCTATCCCCAGCACCACAAAAAGAAACAAACAAACAAAAAAAAAAAAAACAACTAAGAGTTTCGTTGCTTTTCAGTCACTTAAAAATTCTAAAGATGCTTAGAGTGGCAAATTAAAGAGATACTGACTCCTTTCTGACAAATTAATTATTTTTGTTTTATCTAACATCAGTTCCAAATAAAAACTATCTACAGACTCTGAAGAACACTAACCTAAAAAAAAAATTAAGTCAATAATATAAATGTTACCTGCCCCCCAATGCCCAGTATTGTCAGATCTTACAAAGAGGAAGAGATAACAGGGACAATATCATCCAACAATTTTTTGAGCCATTTTAGGCTTTTTAAGCATTAGGCAAAAGAACGGGCATTTTAGGCCTGTTGGACAAGGTAGGACAATGCTTTGGAAGAACAAGGCCTTTTTCTTTCTGTGCTCTGAATCCTCCAAGTCATAGTCAAGAACGAATTTGTTCCTTTTTTTTTTTCTTTTTCTTTTCTTTTTTTTGGACCAGTATAGTAAAAAATAAGAAGTTAATCATACAATAGTTTTGAAAGTATTGTAATTTAAGAAAGATGACCTTACTGCAAATTTTTCATATTTATTTTAATCAAAAGACACTTTCATGTACTCCACAAACTTGGTCCAGTAAATTTAAATATAAATTTCTGCATTATATCTCCTTTATTGAATTACATTTGGCCTTGGCATCTGTCAGATCTTATGTATTGCTTACGTTTCAGAATTGCTGTGAGGATTAGATAAGGCAACATGTATTTCCTTATGTCCTATGTGGAATTTGATAGATGTCATAAAAAAGGCCTACTTGCCCCAAATACCTTTCCTAGCCAGAAAGCCAGTGTTTGAACCTGCTGCAGAATTCCCAGTTAAAATGCATAATAGGCAGAGGGGAGTCACAGACTTCATCTCCTTCAAGGTTCCCTGACTTTGCTTTCTGTGTCTCATACCTCGAGTTTTGCCTGACTTGGTGTTTGGACACAGTTTGTATATACACGTTTACTGTGTATACACACCCCACATTTTCTTCACCTGAATATTGATTCCTGTTAAAATCTTTGTCCTCTAAAATCTCAAACTAGGTCACCACCTAAAATTCTCTGGCAGTTTTCTATCTCACTCTGAGTCAAGCTTCAAGTCTATGCAAATGTGTCCTCAGGTCTCCCTGACACCTATAGGCATCCATTTGACCTCATCTCCTTCTGTGTCTATTTACTCAATTGTGGCACCTTTGACCTCACAGCTGCCAGCATTACACCTGCATGAGCCTTCCTCAGGGCCTTTGAACTTGCTACTTTCTCTGGGAAGGGAATAGGGAGTAGAAGGAATGGGAATACAGGAGGAGGAGCTCTTCCTATAGATGTCAATGTGGCTGGCTTAAAGCCTTTACCTTCTCACGGACATCTTTCCTTTAGCATCCCCATCCCCTTTCCTGCTTCAGTTTTCTTTATTTAGTACTTTTAACTCAGAATAAATTTGCTTATATACTTTTTTTTTTAACTGCCTGTCTCATCCTCATTTAAATGTAAACTTTGTAGGAACTCAACACTTCCTTGTTGAATGAATGAATGAATTCATTAAGTCATTCCTGACTCACTTCTTAGGAATAGAAAACACTTCAAAGTTTCCGCGAGTATAGTCTGAACAAAAGCATGAACTCTAGGACCAGATTGCCTGGGTTTAAATCATATCTTCACTCCTAATTACCTGGGTGATTTGGGGTAAATTACAGGATCTCTGTGCTACTCAGTTTCCTCATCTGTAAAATGAATATTATAAGTGCTTACCTCATTAGATTTTTGTGTCAGTACACATAACCTAGAGACAATATATTTTGATCATTTCCCCCCACTAGGCATAGGAGCTTTGGCAGATACTAGAGCTAGTGGAACAGTTTGTTATGTGTAGATAGTAAAGACTTTGTGGAGATTGTCTTATTTTTTTGTTTTGAAGTACTTTAACTTCCTCTTTCAGTTGCCTCACTTTGGAGCAAGTTGCCCTAATCTCTTTCCTTCCCCTTTCTCCAAACACATAGTTCTTCAAGGAGAAAAGTAATGGCTGCCTGTTACACTTAACTAGACAGAACAACCCAGTCAGGCTGAGGGGAGACTTATACTGAATCTTTCTTGACTATTTCTAGAAAGCCATACATAGAAAATACACAAAAGACATTTATATAACCAAAAACTGCAAGTAAACTCTGGGAAAGACTTGATTCTACTTCTTTACATTTCATAGATATATGTTAAACCGAACTGGAAACTGTGTGAACGTGTCCATATATTAATATACTAGGTTCACAATAGTGACCGTGTATATCATTTAATATTAAATTGCCCCTGGTGGGGCTGGAGATGTAGCTCAGTGGTAGTATGCTTGCCTAGCATGCCTGAGGCCCTGGGTTTGATGCCTAGTACCCGCAAACAAGAACAAACAAACATAAATAAATAACTTTCCCCTAGACAAATGTAAATCTATGCATAGGATTTTATGTAGTAAAATATCATTTTAGGCCGGGCGTGGTGGCACACGCTTGTAATCTCCGCGCTTGGGAGGTGGAGACAGGAGGACAGCAGGTATGGAGCCAGCCTCGCTGGCTTAAGAGACCCTGTTTCCAAATAAAATAAAAAATAATAAAATAGGTCTGGGAGTGTAGCCCAGAGGTAGAAGGGTTTCCAGGAACCCCGGTACCACCAAAAAAAAAATCATTTTATTCAAACACAGACTATTTAAATTTAAATTTACTTAAGAGTAGTACTGAAATGTACATTTGTACTTAAAACTTTGAGTAAAATATATTGGGGTGCTGGCATTATAAAATGTTAATTGTTGCTGAGGATGGTAGCACGCTATTTATTTATTTATTTATTTATTTATTTATTTATTTATTTTTTGGTGGTACCGGGGTTCCTGGAAGCCCTTCTACCTCCGGGCTACACTCCCAGACCTATTTTTACATTTTTATTTGGAAACGGTCTCCTAAACCAGCCCACGCGGCTGGCTTCGAACCTGTGCAGCTGGCTTCGAACCTGCGCGATCCTCCTGTCTCTGCCTCCCAAGCACGGGGATTACAAGCGTGCACCACCACACCAGGCTGGTGGCATGCTATTGTAATCCCAATACTTGGGAGGCTAAGACAGGAGGGTGGCAGGGTCACAGACAGCCTCAGCTACTTAGTGAGACCCTCTGAACTTAGTGAGATCTTGTTGCAAAATAAAGAATAAAATACAGTGCTAGAAGTGTAGCTTGGAGGTAGAATGCCCCTGGGTTCCATGATCAGTGCCAAAAAAAAAAAAAAAGTTAATTGCTGGGTAGCTGGGTATTATGGCACAAACCTATAATTACAGTACTTGGGAGGCCGAGACACAATGATCCCAGGTTTCAAAGCTAGTCTCAGAAACTTATCAAGGCTTTCAACAATTTAGCGAAACCCTGTTTTAAAATAAAGAGGCTGGGGATGTCATTTAGAGGTAGAACAATCCCCAGCACCAAATAAAAAAAATGTTAATTACAGATGGTTATTGTTTTTACAAATAATTCTTACTAAATTGATAAAATGATCCCCTGTAGGGCCCCTAATTGAACTCACAATCACATAATTAAAAGCATACAGTGGATTTCTTTAAAAATAATTTATTGTTCAAGTAGGGCAATATTTGGATAACCTAATAATTGCCTAGAGACACAAAGTAGGGTTTTCCAAAATAGGAGCTTGTTTATTTGTTAGTTAGTTGGTTTATTTATGTTTTTCAAGCCATTGATCTCAGCAGAGGGAGAAGAGAACCCATCTTTGATTCAGCAGATACTTACTAACCTCCCAGAGATCACCAGTGAGCTAGAGAAATATACTGATGGTGAGACAGCAGTTCCCTGCCCTTACAAGTGCCTTATAATTAAAAATTGACTCATGTCACTCTCTTCATGCAGGTCACACAACTGGCTTGTCATTAAATAATGACCGGCTGTACAAGCTCTCATACTCCACTGAAGTTTTCCTTGATGGAGTCAAAGGAAAACTCCAAGACAGCGTGGGCTACCGAATCTCATCCAATGTGGATGTCGTCTTACTGTGGAGAAATCCTGATGGTGATGATGACCAACTGATCCAAATCACGGTGAGCGTTTCCTTCCCAAAACAAAACAAACTAAGCAGAACACTCCACCCTCATACACAAAGATCAGAAGTCAGCAAAGAGTGCGAGAAATATATCATTCAACGGCACTTATTTTATGCTCTTAGTTATGTAACCATTTATTTTGTTATCCTTCATGAAGACAAGTACCAGAATACCAGTTCTGAAGTCTTTGCTGACCAAAAGTAATGTATTTTTCCCCCCAGATTGTTAAAGCAGGCAGTAAGGTACATACTGGTGAATAAATGGAGTATAATGCCCAGTTGTATATATCATAATAATATTAAATGGTAAACCGGAGTTCACTTAGAGTTCTCTGGTAGTGAGGGATCTATAATTCTTGTCATGTGAAAACAATTTAGATTACTCTACCTGAAAGGGGAGATAAATTAGGAAGTGTCTTCATTTCTTGATTTAACATACAGAATTACCATCGAGGGAGTAAACTTATTCTGCATACTTTCTGAAGAAGGATCCAAGGCCACTCTGCATGGCAGTATTTGGTCAGTAGGGATGGTTTGGATTCATGTATTGAGAATGGAGGTCAAATAAAAGGTCTGTAAGGCCAGGCATGGTGGCGCACGCTTGTAATCCCAGCATTCGGGAGGCTGAGACTGGAGGACTGTGGTTCGCGGACAGCCTCAGCTACTTAGTGAGGCCATCTGCAACTCAGTGAGACCCGGTTTCAAAATAAAGATTTAAAAAATAGGGCAGGGGGTGTAGTTCGGAGGTCGAATGCCCTTGGGTTTCATCCCCAGACCCGTAAAAGAAAAAAAAAAAGTCTATAAGACCTTTTCAACTTTAATATATGGTGATTCTGTACATGCTTTTCCAAAACCTAATGGCAATAGATTTCTTTAGTAAAGCCAGTAATTCTTCTGCAGGTTAAAGGATCAAGTACTTGGAACAAATAATTCCTGATGTTCTTTGTTAATAAGGTTCATTGCAACACATTTCCCAAGCAATCTTTCTTTGGATCATTGTCAAGTTGAATAAAAATGTTATCCATTTCCCTAAGCCATTTCTCAAAAGAAGAATACACTATTTTATAGAAAACATCATATACATTCTTGCAAAGTAGATCGTTTACCTTTAATTTTATGTGTATGTAGATGAGATAGAATGGCAGGAGTCCTTTTGGATAAATAATACAGAAAGTGAAGTGACCAGGCAGACGGCAACTGTTCAAAACAAGTAAAGACCATGATGATGACGTAAAAAAGCCATAGTTGAACTGCAGTTGTAAACCTGAACTCACAGTGCTCTTTAAGTATTGATAGTTTTGCCTAATTTAAATTTTAATTTTTAATACCTTCTCTACCCTCTTAAATTGAATAGCAAGATTCGATGAATCACAGATTGAAAAATTACATCCTTAGTTGGTCTATTACTTTATCATTTTATTTTCTAAGACACTGATGGAGACAGACATGGAAAGTTTTTCTAATAGACTTCTTTCCATGACTTTAGATAACAAATGCAAATGTTGAAAATGTGAATCAGCAGAGAGGAGAGAAGAGCATCTTCAAAGGAAAAAATCCAGCTAAAGTCATAGGAAAAGAAAACTTGGAAGCCCTGCAAAGACCTGTGCTCCTTCATCTAATCCGTGGAAAGGTAAAGGAGTTGGGGGGGCTCCCCCATCTTTATTCTCCAATTTTATATTTTTCTTTTCTTCAGTAAATATAATTTTGAGGTAATCATGTTTTCACTACTTTTATGGTAAACGGAATTATTTTATAAGCTAATAAATAGAAGTTACAAATAAATTGCTTCCAAAGTAAATCAATGCCCTGAATTCTTTTCTGTTTTTTGACAATTTGGTTACTTACTTTTGTGAATATCTTTATGGTAGAATCAAATATTTATTGACTGATGAGAGGCATTATTAAGAAGTACATTCCTTATTAAATCAGGAAGAATTACAAAAATAGTATAAGACATCAAGTCATCACAGCACAATTTGGTGAATTCAGGAAAGTAGACAAGTTTGAATGAAATCACATCAAGTCATCACAGCACAATTTGGTGAATTCAGGAAAGTAGACAAGTTTGAATGAAATCATATAACTTAGATAAGTGGAAATATATTATCTAACCAAAGTACAAGGTTGAAACTTTTAAAGGCATGGCATGTCTACAGGAGAATAAATTAAAAAATATAGAGAGATTCTTTGAAAACTGTGACTTGGGAAAACATTTACTATATCAAAATAATGAATCCTCACGATACTATCCACTTGGGAATTTGCTCAGGAAATTCTGTAAGTGTGCATTAGTCTATTTTATAGTCAAGATATTTGGAACTGAGAAACAATTCAGTGAATTATTAGTCATTGTACTTGTGGGTTATGAAAGATACAGATATGGGTTTGTTGTTTATGAAAGACACATAAAAATGTGTCAGTGAAGATGAAAACTCAAGTTTAGGCACTAAAGTAGAAAAAAACAGAAAGGGAATATTATAGTTACTTTTCATATTCCGACTAAAGATGAAAACAAATACTTAAAAATTTCAAGCATCTTTATTGCTACCAGGATACACAATTTTTCTTTTCTTTTCTTTTCTTTTCTTTTCTTTTTTTTTTTTTTTTTGGTGGTACTGGGGTTCCTGGAAGTCCTTCTACCTTCGGGCTACGCTTCCAGACCTATTTTGTATCTTTTATTTGGAAACAGGGTCTCTTAAGCCAGCGCGGCTGACTTGGAACCTGCGCGATCTTCCTGTCTCCACATCCCAAGCATGGGGATTACAAGCGTGGGGATTACACCGCGCCCGGCAGGATACACATTTTTATTTGTACAAAGTATTAAAAAGGAGCTCTTGAGAAGGAGTCTTTTATAATCTCTCCTGTGACCAAATATAGAACCCCCATCTTCATGATTGCTTCCTCTCACTTCTCCACTTGTCAAAATATTTACTGTCCTTCAGGTTTTTCTCACAGACCCTTTTGTTTTGTTTTGTTTTGTTTTTCATAAAATCCACACCCTTTGAGCCTGTTGAAAGTAACGGAAGTAACCGTCCCTCTTTAAAACACGCCTGGCACTTTGGAGCTCACGCACAGCACTTACTGCTTTTCTTTTGTCATTTGTGTTCATTGCTAGATTGTGCTTTGGGGTAGAAAAAAATTCCCATTCCTCTTTATATTTCAACCCTTTCCCCTCCACTCCATGCCCTTCTACTTGTTCCCTCACCACAGTCCCAGAGCCAGGCCTTGCACTGATTGTTCCATGGAGTCATTCCCATATCTTCCAACATTAGAGCCTCCTGAGCTTATTTCTATCAAAGCACTTATCACAGTGTGTTGTAATCCTCTATGGGTTTGTTGTCCACATTCAGAGTAAGTTTCTCATAGGCAGCAATGATCTCTTTATATCCATATAGCCAGCATCTTGCTCATAATGGGAATTCAGTAAGTGCTTGTAAAATCAAGGGATGAACAAATAAGATTATTTAAAATAAAAGGATAAGCCGAGCATGGTGGCGCACGCTTGTAATCCCAGCATTCGGGAGGCTGTGACCTAAAGATCACAGTTCACGGACAGCCTCAGCTACTTAGTGAGGCCCTCTGCAACTTAGTGAGACCCTGTTTCAAAATAAATAATACAAAATAGGGCAGGGGGTGTAGCTCAGAGGTCGAATTCCCCTAGGTTCTATCCCTAGACCCACAAAATAAATAAATAAATAAATAAATAAATAAATAAATAAATAAATAAATAATAAAGGGATAGACAAGTTAAACTTTGAGAAAATTTTTGCTTATTGTTTACTTGATAATGGCTAAAAGAGTGGGCACTTCTCAGGCACTCACAGAAGACATTACATGTATCATCTTTTATCTTAGTGGCAACCTTAGGAAGTAGGTAGTACTTTATCATCCTCTGGAGATAGTTGAGGAACAGAGGGTAAGAGAAGCTATGAAATTTGTCTAAGGTCACACAAATGCCAAGTAGTGAAGCTGGGATTCGAAACAGAGTCTGTGCTTGAACTTCACGATTCTACTCTCTTGTAGCCGTGAAGTTTTGGGGAAATGCCTGCCTCTGGTTGACTTGTAGTATTCCTTATTCCATTCTTTACTGTTTGTGTTCACCCACTAGATTTGCATATGACTCAGCTTTGTTAACAGCTCGCAGTATTGTTAATTTTTCTTCCCTGGGTTTCCAATTTGGCAAGAAAATTTGAGTTTGTAAAATATTACTTGTAGGCCGGGCATGGTGGCGCACGCTTGTAATCCCCGTGCTTGGGAGGCAGAGACAGGAGGATCACGCAGGTTCGAAGCCAGCCGCGCTGGCGTAAGAGACCCTGTTTAAAAAATATAAAAAATAGGTCTGGGAGTGTAGCCCGGAGGTAGAAGGGCTTCCAGGAACCCCAGTATCAATATATATATATATATATATATATATATATATATATATATATATATAATCTTGTACTTACAACCTTTTTTTTTTTTGTGGTACTAGGGGTGGAACCCAGAGGCTTTCTACCTCCGGGCTATACTCCTAGACCTATTTTATATTTTATTTGGAAACAGGGTCTCACTAGGTAGCTGAGGCTGACTTCGAACATGTGCAATCCTCCTGTCTCAGCCTCCCAAGAGCAGGGATTATAAGCGTGCACCACCACACCTGGATACTTACAATCTTAATGACAACCAGTCATTATATTGCTCCTTCGCTAGCAGCTGAGTACAAAGTCTTCACTACACTCTCTGAAGAACTCGGTGCCCTCACTGTTCAAAGGCTGGAGTGGAGCTGCCACATCATTATGTTAGTGATGTCAGTGTGCAGTTCCAGAGGACCTATGATTTGTGATGATTACCATAGCCACAGGTTAAAGTACATCATCATATCTCTTACTTATACAATAAAATACTTGTGTGTGTAGGGGGGAGGGAGTTGACCCTGGAGACTAAGGAGCCAAGTGGAATTTTTGGATGCATTGTTATCAGAAAGATAATTACTCTAAGTGTCATCTCAGCTTACTATGAGAGGAATTATGCAAAGATGAGATAAACTGCTGATGGGCAATTTTTGTTTTACTGGCAATTTCTGTGATTTCAAGGATGGTTTTCAGCAAGTATTTTCAGCTGCTCTGAGGTCTTCCTTTCTCCTCTCCCCATTTGAAGCTCCCATGTTTACATGGTAAAAGAGAACTCATCAAAATACTTAGATATATATTCACTGCACATTGCCTTTCTCCATGATCACTTATTGCCACTGCATAAGTGTTTAGGTACAACTCAAGTTTTGTCTACAAATCATAAATTAAGTTGGAAATATGGCAGTTTTCTAGTTGACTTGATTAGTACTGGCAAATGAAAGGTGCCTTAAGTTATAGCTAAATTCTTCTTCAGCCTGATATCTGATCCAATTATCTGTAAAATCGCCAGATTTCCATTTCTTGATTAAACCAACCATGTGGTACAAATTGACCTTTTATTTCCTCTTTGAAGTTGGCACCATGGTTCCTGTACACACACTAAACCTCCAAAAGAACCATGGCATTTTAAACTCACCTTAATGGCTTTCAGATTTTTCATTTATTTCTTCATTTGTTTGTTTTCCAGTGTGCCCTTTCCTAGCTATGCTGTCTTAAATACATAGCCAGAATACAATGAATAATACTTGCCTTCTCAGATCTTTGTATTTTTGCTCTTTGACTACTCAATGTAATTTTGCCTTTTCTTACTAATTTTTTTGCGGGTCTGGGGATGGAACCCAGGGGCATTCGACTTCCAAGCTATACCCCCTGCCCTATTTTTTTTATTCTTTATTTTGAAATGGGGTCTCACTAAGTTGCAGAGGGCCTCACTAAGTAGCTGAGGTTGTGTGCAAACTGTGATCCTCCGGTCTCAGCCTCCCAAATGCTGGGATTATAAGCATGAGCTACCATGCCTGGAAGGAATGCATAAATAAAGAAAAGTATGCAGATAGACCTCTCATTCTTAATTAAAAAATATGAATGATTATCTATTAGTTCAAAGGAGCAGATATAAATTTGACCAGAAAAGGTCCTGCCTCCCTTCCTGATCACCTCCCTAGATTTGGTTTCCTTGAGCTACACCTAGGTTTGTAACCAGGTTGCACTGCTGCTCCTCTCTGGAAACTGGGGACCATGAATTCAGAGAAGTCTTATGCTCTAGATATTCAGAACTCATTTCAGTACTGAATGAAGTAATCAGCTTTATGGCCTGAATATAATAAAACTTACTCAGTTCCTGTTGTGAAATAATGAATTCAAGATTATTGCTGCAACAACCACATGAGTTTTGGTTTATTATTTACAAGTAATAATTTTGCCACTTAGCTAATATGGGTAGGAGTACTGTCTTCTCTTTGGATCTCACTGCTGCACTCTAAAGAAATAGAATTTAGGCTTCAGAGGTAGTAGTTGTGCAAAAGAAAAAAAATAACTTGTCCATTCTTTTAGTTCTAGGAAAACGATTATTTCGCATGTATATGTGTGTGTCTCATAGCTAACATTCTTCAGGCTGCTCAAGCATTATTTTTTTAGGCAGCTAGAGATCAAGATTAAAATTTGATCTATAGAAGTGAGTCAGGAATAGAAGCACACTTGACCTTTTGTATAGTAAAAGATTAAATTTGGTAACTGAGTTTCCTGAAACTTTAGGTAAAGCTTAATAAATAGTTCTATAAATTGGCACATTTTCGAGTCTGAAAGGAAGCTGAAGCTACTGAGTGAGCAACTTTGACTTTCCTGGACTTTAAGCAATCCAGGTGTAAACCTTAAATAGGCATGCTGTCTGGAAATATATTCACTCCACACACACATTTGAAAAGGAAATGACAGTGTCACTACTAAAGGCAAAAAGATCCACTTTATAATATAGATCATCAGAGACTCAGCTTGGGTCTGAGACATTGCCAGCGATTTGTTTGAGAATATGATACCATGGATTTTCAGACACTGAGGTCATTAGTCCAGTTCCATTTTAACCGGGACAAACAACGCTATTCTAATATTTATAGGGAGAAACACTATTCCAACAATTATAGGTTTGCCCAGTGTAATGACAAAAATTGATTGCCAGATTAAGTATCTAGTAAATATGTCACTAGGCAGAGTATATGGAAGAAATAAAAATAGAGTTAAGGCTCTTGTTTGGATAATTTAGGCAAAATATTTTCTTCTAAGGCATGAGAGATTTTATGTAAACTGAATTATTTAAATCTTAATTTTATTCATTGCTTAATTACCGGGCTTCCTATTTTACTTGAAAATTCATGGTTGTTTTTAGTGATAAATAGGAAGACATTCAGGATCTTCCTGGTAGAAATGCTCAGCTATAATTATCATAGCCCTTGGGAAGTTTTACAGCGAAGACTTATCTATCCTCTACCTCTAACTTTTTAATTGTCATGCAGTGGGAGTCAATACAAGTTGAAAAACAATAGGCTGCTTCCCAGAAAATTATTTTTGTATTTTAACCCATTTCTTATACAGGGGCTAACTTATCAAAATGACAAAAGATACTGTGGCTATAAATGTCCAGAATAAAACAAATCTTACTATTACACTTACTATTGCTGCCAAATCAGTCATGCTTCTCATTTCAGCATTATAAAGGAACCTCAAAGCAGTATGTGGGGCAGGCTGTGCTGCAGTAGCAGCCTCAACTCAAATCTCCCACCTGTTACCACGGCATTTGTGACCACTCTGGAGAAGCGTTGCCCCCATGAAACTTGTCCACGGGCATTAGGGCCATGCCTGGGTTCTTGACATAACCTACAGGAGTCTCAAGGATGGGAATTGTCATTCTTTGCTAAGAAGTTTTTTATTTCCTGTTATTTTAAACCCTAGTTGTTTCACACATTATGTTCCTAATGGTTTTCCTTCAGAAAATTCTTGTCTTTATAGGAATCTCAGACTATAAAACTGTTCTTTTCTTCTCTATTCAATGCCCATCTTATTTAGATCCTTCATCAATTAGCCCCCCCCCCCGAAATTTCATATCCTGATGGTCTAGCTTCTTATAAATCTAAATAGCATCTTTTCGCAAAAAGAAATCACAATTTTGTAGTAACAGATCACTTTCTTTTATAATTAACAGAAGCGAGAATCTGACCTTTCTTCCCATTTACTTAACCAAATATAATTGGTGATGTGTCTTTTCTTCATTTAGTTTTCTCTTTTTTTCCTCTTAGGTTAAGGAGTTCTACTCATATCCAGATGAGCCAGTGGCTATAGAAAATCTCAAGAGAGGCTTGGCTAGTCTATTTCAGATGCAGCTAAGCTCTGGAACCACAGAGGAGGTACTTAACAACATTACTACAAATTTTTTTTATAAGCACTTCTACTTGTAGAAACTCAGTAGACAAATTACTACTACGGTATTGCTCAAAAAAGGTGAGGGGTGGTCACATCTTATTTATACATGAAACTGCCATTTACACCCAAGATCTTTCTGCTTAAACACAGGGTAAGGAAAATTAGAATTAGTCATAAGAAGGGGTTTTAGAATAATTGTTAGATATGCAGAAAACCTTGGGAATCATTCCGGTGTCTCCCAAATATCACTGTGCACTACTGTCCTGTGGGAGCTTTTTAAAAATATAGACAGTCTGGATTTAGCCCAGAATTGGTAATTAAGTGAATTAGGGAAGACCTGAGCATCTGCATTTAACAGCCATCTAAGATAATTTGGAGTACTTTCGGTGTGGGGAGCCACCAATCATTACCAATTTCCCCCCTTTTTCAAATGAAGAACTGAGATTGATTAAAGATGTTGTGTGAATTCTCTACTATCACACTTGTAGTCAAAGGAAGAATTCAGTTTTTCTAGCCTGAATCCAGCCAGCCCATGGATGGATGAAAAAAATCTGATGATTGGGCTGGCCAAGGGAATGTTGGCTAATTTGCTACAATAAAAGCATGTGTGGGGCTGGCAGAGACCCAGGAAAAAGCTCAGAAGAACTAATAGCATCTATATTGGGATATATTTGCCTAAATATAAATTGTTAGTGTGACTAATAATGAATTAAATTCATGCCACAGGTTTTTACATTTTCAGTTATGGCCAGGCCATTTGTTCAATTCCTATTGGGCATAGAGAGGAGAAAAATCCTGTGTTATCCTGACCACAGAGGATGGTAAAGAATCACCATGCTATAGGAGAATGACTTCTATCTTTTTGGCTTATTATCCTGGAGAAACGAAAAGCAGTCATCAGTGGCATATTAGAGACCTCAATTTCCAAGCCACTTCCCATTAGAATTAAAATGGTCCATGCCAAATCCCAGGCCTTATGTGTTTGCTTTTCTTTTGTAGGATGATATCTCTGGGAATTGTAAAGTGACCTACCAGGCTCAACAAGATAAAGTGATCAAAATTAAGGCCTTGGATTCATGCAAAATAGAGAGGTCTGGATTTACAACCCCAAATCCGGTATGACTGGCATCATTTTATTTTAAACAAATAATTATATTTTATAGAGATTAGTTTTAAATAATATAAAAATAAGGTAACGTGGTGTATTCATTCGAGTCACCCCTCCACGCCACTCTGGTATGGAGCTGTACCTAACCTCTGTATTTCTATCTTTCTAATAAACTTCTTTAAATCTTCAGCAACAAAAAAAATAACAATATAATTTGAAAAGATTTATAATGTTTAGTGTAGGTTGTAGTTTCACACATGTCAAATGAATAGACTTATTAAGTATTGTAGATATGGGTAATGGGGAGGAGGTGGAGGGGTAACTCTTTTGAAGATTGAAAGATACTTTGCTATTTGATTTGATTCAAAGATTAAAAGGCCAATTGATTAGTTGTTACTAAGACAGCAATTTATCTACCTCTCTGTTTAGGTCTTGGGTGTCAGTTCGAAAGCTATATCTGTCACTACCTATAAGATAGAAGACAGCTTTGTTGTAGCTGTACAGGCAGAAGAGACACATGCTTTTGGACTGAATTTTCTACAATCTATTACAGGACAAATAGTATCAAAGTAAGATCATGGTGACATTTTTTTTCCTCGCTGTTTTCTGACTCATTATTATACTTAATTTGTAAATAGGTTTGTGTGTGTGTGTGTGTGTGTGTGTGTGTGTGTGTGTGTGTGTGTTGTATGTGTGTTTATGATGCACCCTCATTTTTACTGTTTCTTGGAAACAATGATTACACCTTTTTCAACTTTATTTTAGACATAATCTACACTAATACCTGGCACATAGTAAATACAATTTTAAAGTTTCATTAAAATCAATTGCTTATTGAATAGAATTAAAATTTAAAAAGACAAAGTACTTGATTTGTTCTAGTTTGCTTTCTAATTTGTTAAATATTTTTAATAGTAAGGTTAAAAATGGTGATATCTTCATGGAAGTTTTTTAAATTATTGCAGCTGGTCCCAGTACTGTAATCACAGTACTTGGAGGCTAAGGCAATAGCATTGCAGATTTGTAGTCAGCCTCAGCAACAGCGTGAGGCCCTAAGCAACTTGGTGAGACCTTGTTTCAAATAAAAAGTAAAGTAGGGCTGAGGGTGTAGCTCAGAGGTAGAATGCTGCTAGGTTCAATCTCCAGTATTACACATACAAAAAAAAAATCATTGCCATTATGAAATGTAAAAAGTTCCACTGTAAAAAGATGTGAAAGAATTTTTATGAGATTTGTAACATTTAGGTATTTAAGCCTGATGTGTTGAGATTGTTTCTATAATCAAAATAGTTCTAACAGAATTAAGAACTGCAATTTTGCCAGGCATGGTGGCTCATGCTTGTAATCCCCACACTTGGGAGGCAGAGACAGGAGGATTGCACAGGTTTGATACCAGCCTCACTGGCTTAAGCCAGCCTCACTGGCTTTATTTTCAAATAAAAATAAATAAATAAAAAGTTTTGGGAGTATAGCCTGGAGAGTTTCCAGGAACCCCAGTACCACCAAAAAAAGAAAAAAGAAAATAAAAGAAAAGAAAAAAACTGCAATTTCAAATATAAGAGTTCGTTTTATTTTTATATTTTAATTAAAAAAACCATTTTCCAACATTAAGTATATATCTTATGCCACTGCTTCCCAAAGTTTCCTTTGAAGTTTCCCTAGGGTCAGAACCAAATGGATGCGAAATGATGTGTCACTTCAGACCACACAGCATTGAAATTTTATTTAAGTCTAGTCTGGAGTCAAATTTTTCAATCTAGTTCATATTACATATTTTTTCAAATATTGTCATATAAATAAATGTCTTTAATTGCATGTCAGGTCCATCAGGTTTCCATTTTCATGTAAGTTTAGTGGTATAAAAAGTAGATCATTGAATTCTTCTTTCTCATAAATGTGGGCTTGCCTTGGCCTGGCTGTTAAGTTGTGGCAGACAGTGCCTGGCTAGAGCAGAATCACTGGAAGGCTACATTTCCCATTATCATCATGTGGTCCGCAGCATAGCAGCTTCGGATACCCTTGCTTCCTATATGGCAATCAAAGCTCCAAAGGCATACATGCTGATAGTGTGTCAGTTAAAAGCTGAACTTCCTTTTATGGGAGTTCATAGTCTTAGACGCCACACAGTATCCCTTCCACTGTCCTCTATTAGTTGGGGGCAATCACAGAGTCCTATCAAGTTCAAGGAGAGGAATATAGAGCCTACCCTTTGATGGCAGAGAGAAAAAGTCCTGGAAGAGCACATCACATGAAAATATCGTTGAGGCCATTTTGGGAAAACAAGCTTTCCTTGGTTTTTTTTGTTGTTGTTGTTTTTTTTGTTAATATGTGACATGTGTTTGTATTGAAATATCATTTTTAGAAAGTTGTACTAAATTCCAGAGGACTAATATATCTTGTTCAGCACCTATGCAGATTTTCTTCTCTGTATTCTCTTGTCATATTTTGAAAGTTCAGACTTAAATTTTCAAATCTTTGAATAAAATTGTTGCTTAGGGAGATTTTATTATTATCTTGATGTTTCACTTACCTCTGGAGGTGCCAAAGTTTGAACTTATACAACTTGAATAAACAGTATTTTCTGGTTTGCAAAAGAAGTAAGAATGTTGTTATCTTGTTCACTCAAAAGAATACTTACAACGTGGTATTTCTCTTTGGTGTTATGCAGACAGAAATTAGAACTGAAAACGACCGAAGCAGGCCCAAGACTGATACCTGGAAAGCAGGTTGCATCTGTCATTAAAGCAGTTGATTCAAAGTACACAGCCCTTCCCATTGTGGGGCAGGTCTTCCAGAGCAAGTGTAAAGGATGCCCTTCTGTAAGTGTGAACAAATACAAGAACTGTGGCTTAAAATTCTATTTTCCTTTTGTCTCCATTGAAAGCATCAACTAATTCTGTGAAGAAAGTTTCTAATGAACTACCAGCCACCATAGAATTAGGATGATAGTAGCCTAATGGTGTACTCCAGGCGATGCATAAATGATAACACTGAAGAAATAATTACCACCCTTTCATCTCTAATAGAAACTGTTATGACTTAAGGGCAACTTTTTACAAGTCACATGTAGGGTTTAAGGTGGGTGTCTGGGGGAGGCCTGAAGTTGGGGTGGTGAATGGTGTCAAGAACATAGACAAGGGCTGAGCATGGTAGCACATGCCTGTCATACCAGTACTTGGGAAGCCCAGATAGGAGGATCACAGATTCAAGCCCAGCTTCAGCAATTTATCCAAGCCCTCAGCAACTTAGCAAAATACTGTTTCAAAATAAAAAGTAAAGTAAAATAGGGCTGGGAGTGTAGCTTAATAGTAGAATTCCCCTGGATTCATTCCATTCCCAGTAAACACACACACACACACACACACACACACACACACACACACCATAGGCAAGGATCTGAATCTTAAAAGTTCTGACACTCAGTAGTGACTTGTTACCAGGCGTGGTGGCACACGCTTGTAATCCCAGCACTGGGGAGGCTGAGACTAGAGGGTCGCAATTGTGGACAGCCCCAGCTACTTAGTAAGGCCCTCTGCAAATCACTGAGACTCTTGTTTTAAAATAAAGAATAAAATATAGGGCAAAGGGTGTAGCTCAGAGGTGAATGCCCCTGGGTCCCAGCCCCAGCCCCGCAAAAAAAAAAAAAAAAAAAAAAAAAGAAGAAAGAAAAGTGACTTGTCCATATGTAAGCTACTTTATTGACCTCAGCATTCTAGATACTACTGTTCAGGACCCAAAGAGGATTCCAACGTCTTTGCCTGAATTAGGGTACATTTTCTAACGTGCTTTAGTGTCCTACAAGTACAGCCAAAAATGAGATATCTCTTCCCAAGGCAAAGAGTATGTCATTTTGTAATAATTTTAATCTAACTAGAGAGTTTTTATTGATTCCATGAATCAGTTGTGATGTGTGGTCATGGAAATGACTTTAAGCTTAAGCATTTCCTGATATTTAACCACTTTTCAGAAAAGAAATTCTTGACTCCAGGCTCTGTGTGTAACTACTAAAATGTGTTCTTATCTTAGACATTACTGTTGTTTAGAAAAAGGGAATCATCAGGAACTAATACCATGATTTGTTTAAAGTACAAGTTTCTTGTCCTTATTAGTTTCTAGAATTTACCAAATTGAATTAGAAGAAAATCAAAACATTCTGTAACATAAAACCATTACTTTCAAACTTTGTTTCTTCTTTTATTGTTTTTCTTCCACAAGTCATTTAATATTCCAATGCAATTTTCTAATGTCTTAGAGATAGAAATTATTTAGGAATGTAAATTATGAAACTAAACATTTTACTTATACTGGGAACTATAAATTTCTTCCTATACAGTTATGAAACATTAATTTTTTTTGTGGGTCTGGGGATGGAACTTAGGGGCATTTGACCTCCGAGCTACACCCCCTTCCCTATTTTTTAATCTTTATTTTTGAAACAGGGTCTCACTATGTTGCAGAGGGCCTCACTAAGTAGCTGAAGCTGTCCGTGAACCAGGATCCTCCTGTATCAGCCTCCAAAATACTGGTATTACAAGCGTGCACCACCACGCTCATCTTGACATTAAGATTTTTTATAATTGTTTTTTAGTTATTGTAGAAAGGCTTTATGTCATTGAGGAATTTGCTTTTTTCAACTTCAGTATAATGTCACTGTTGATACTTTTTTTTTTTTTTTTTTTTTTTGCAGTACTGGGGATAGAACCCAGGGGCATTCTACCTCCAAGTTATATCCCCAGCCCTATTTTTATTTTTTTATTTTGAAACAGGGTCTCACTGAGTTTCAAAAAGCCTCACCGAGAAGCTGAGGCTGTCCATGAACCGCGATCCTCCTGTCTCAGCCTCCCAAATGCTGGATTACAAACGTGAGCCACCATGCCCTGCTTGTTGATACTTTTTAAAGAAAAAAATCTGAATTCACATTTATAAGCTCTTTGCCCTCAGAAATTGCCCAGGAAATATTGAGCTAAATGTAGCTGAAATTTTGCATTACAATATACTCTTAAGATAACTAAAAGAAATTTGCAAAAGAAAAAGATAAGTGTCTAGAAGAAGTAAATAATTTCAAAGCAGGGTGATTGCCTCAGAGTTTGAGAGTTAGAATTTAATATGATCTATTCAACTTGATGGAAAATAGTAAAGTATGAAAAATGAGTTCTTTAGCTATTTCCAAGTCAGTAGATTTCACCAACTGGAATTGTTTACCATTTTTAAAGCCATAGTAGAATAACTGCAGTGTATGTGAGAATTACCTTTATCTAAATACTACTCTAGTAAACATAGATATAAACAGTGAACAGTTCAGACCTCAGTAATAGTAAAACATTCAATTTCATACAAACAATACAATAAAAAGATAAAATAGGGAGCTCAAACTGTTGTAAAAATAGATGGTCAGTGAGATATACATAAATTAGAATCCTAATACAATCCTTTAGCCATTCTGTTTTTTCCCTCTCCAAACTATCCTACCATTAAGCAAAATTCTGCACAGTTTCACTGGGGTAGTCAAAGCCTGGCCTTTGAGATCATTCCCCGGAGATATCCATGAAAGGACCATATGCCCAGACATCAGCTAATTATTGCCCAAAGTACTTCAAGTTCAATAAGCAAAATGGATCTGCCTGCAGAGGAATGGCGCTCAGGTCAGCAAGCCTCTGTGTTTGCCTCAGAGCTTCACGAGGGGTAACCTTAGGTAACCCTAGGTAGAGAGACATGGGCATATTGCAGTAAGATACACACAGCTTCTTCTGCTTCTCGGCTACAAGGACAGTTTTCTCTCTGGGGAAAGCAGCCTTTGTAAGTGTGGATGCTCAGAGTTAGGGGCATGGATGAGCCTGTGGCCTTGTTTTACAGCTCTCGGAGCACTGGCAGTCCATCAGGAAAAACCTGCAGCCTGAAAACCTGTCTAACGCTGAGTCCGTCAAAAGCTTCCTGGCCTTCATTCAGAACCTCAGGACTGCCAAGAGAGAAGACATCCTCCAAATCCTGAAGACGGAGAAGAAAGAAGTACTGTAAGTTCCCCAAACGTTGTGTAGAGTTGTCAGGAAAATATTGTTGGGATGTTATTTTTATTAAGCAAGAAACTCCAAATCGATTCTTCAGTTGTTCTTCATTTTTATCTAACCATTATGCCACAGTGCAGTAAATTAATGTTCACTTGACCACAAATTCAAGAGCAAGTTTTCAGTGGTGACTTGCAGTGGACATTTTTTGTGCTTATGAATTTAAATTAGTACTAGATTGCTGCACACAGGGGTGAGACCAGCTTCATCATGACACCCTGGTAGATGAGCTGTCTTGCTGTCTTTGAAATTGTGTTCTCAAGCTATCAATTTATGCTTGAAAAGCTTTCAAAGTTGATTAAAACAAACAAAAAAGGTATAGCTTTTTCAATTGAACATGTAATTTAATTAAAGGTCTAATTGAAGCCAATTTTTTATAAAAAATAGCACTGAGGTAAATATCAAACAATCTAGAGAAAAGAAATGCATACACTACTAATATTTGGTGAAGCTGTGATTTATTTTCACATATAATGGAGTCTACTTGATTCTCCGGTTCATTTTGTTTGTGTATAAATTTTGTACAGAATTTATTAATACAAATTCAGTTGTTTGATGCCAGTTATCTTAATTATTAGGAACATGACTCGTTTAATTTGACAAACAGTGGAAACTAGTGATTAACATAATCAAAAGTGGAAATTGGCCAAGCTATACACATGCACACACAGAGCAGCAGCAGCAGCAGTGGAAGCAGAGTTCAAAGAACTCAATTCTCCAAGAAGAGACTTTAGTTTTTTATCCAAAAAGTCTGTTTATTATTGATTATCTTTGTTATTCACTTGCCTTGAGAATTTTTTAAAAAATGATTAGGAATTCCATATGCTTAGCCATAAGTATGTTACTCCCTTAAAAATATTTAAATCAGAATTTGAAAGATAATGCAAAAATCATAAATTCTCAAGTCTTGTTTTAATCATAAAATGTTAAAATATGTTGATAGGACTTGTCTTAATATCAAAGTCAAAAATACTGAGAAAAGTGCTGAATTAGTATTAATTTAGAACAGGATTACATGAAACTTTAACCTTATCTTGATCCTAAAAATCTTAGGATGTACAACAGTTTGGATGACTGGATGGTATATATATATATATATATATATATATATATATATATATATATATATATATATATATATTTTTTTTTTTGTGGTATTGGGGATGGAACCCTTCTACCTCTGGGCTACACTCCCAGACCTATTTTTTTAAATATATTTTATTTGGAAACAGGGTCTCTTAAGCCAGTAAGGCTGACTTCGAACCTCCTTCTCTGCTTCCCAAGTGTGGGGATTACAAGCGTGTGCTACCACGCCCGGCTTACATGGTGTATTTTCATATCATATATTGTTTCATATGATTTGTAACACACATGTAGCATGGTGTAATAGAAAGGAGACTGTGAGAAACTGAAATTAGAAGACCTAGCTTTAAATTCTGACCTCCAACAGCCATGTGGCCTTTAAGAAATTCATTTACTTTTAGCCTTCTTGAGCCTCACTTTCAACATAAATAAAATAGTTAATAATTCCTTCACTTATCACAGGCTAGTCAGAGCATATTAGTGGACTATAAAATTTCCCAGTGTCTATATTGCCTATCCTGTAACTGGAAAGATATTTCTAGTGCAGTACTTGAACAATAGTCACATATAAATATTACGTTTCTCTGTGTCTGCTTTATTCACTAGGTTTTTGTTAGAATCAAAATGTTATAATGTAAACTATTAAGCATGTGTCTGGTGTGTTTATATAAAGGTAATATATAGTATTTACATAAATATATTCATTAGTGTGACAACAAATTTCAGAATTTTCTACCATCCAAGACTCAAGCAACCACATTTTTTTAACTAGAATATTCAGAATTTTTCTGGTGGAGTTTCTTTTTGATCATACATATTCTTTATGGTTAAACATAGAATTATACCATGAAGCTCTTTATTTTTAAAAAGAGCAAACATTTCTCCCTTTGATATAAAGTTTAAAGAATTTCTCATTTTTTCATCAAATAATGCTGCTTTAATTAAATTGGGCATTTGAGGAAAATGTATTTGCAAAACTAATTAGAAAAAGAGAATAAATGTTGGTAAATATAGCTTTTATGTATTATTCATAAAGAAAAGAATTTGAGCCTAATTTATAAACAAATCTCCAATTTATATTTGGTTGAGGTTAATAAAGTAAAATTAGTTTGTATAGTCTCAAATATGCATTAAGTAAAGAGTTATGGAGAGATTAAATAAGATGGGGACATTATGCTAAGTGATATCAGCAGTTTCCAAGGTCAAGGGTCATATGTTTTCTGTCATGTGTGGAAGCTAGAGAGAATATAGGAAAGGAAAGGGGCTTCATGAAGGAGAGACATCAGTAGAGTGTGGAAGTTAGGGGAGGGAGGAGGAGATGAGGGAAGGAGAGTTAAGGAAAGAAACAACCAAATAATGTCATATTCCTGTACAAAGGGATCACTACCAATCTCACTAGCATGGACAAGGAGGGAAGAGGGAAGCAGTGGGGTGGGATGCAGAGGGAAACATACCAGGGAATGCCATGTGCATGTATGAACATGTATGTCACTTTGTACATCACAGTGATGCATAACTACTTTTCAAGAATACAATTCTTGAAAATTAAAAATATGGGAGGGGGTCTTTTTGAGAAAGTGTAGTTTATTTTTTGTTCAAATAAAAAGTTTACTTTTGCTGGGCGTGGTGGCGTACACTTGTAATCCCAGCATTTGAGAGGCTGAGACCAGAGGATCGCGGTTCACGGACAGCCTCAGCTACTTAGTGAGGCCCTTCGCAACTCAGTGAGACCCTGTTTCAAAAACATAAAGAATAAAAAATAGAGCAGGGTCTGTAGCTCGGAGGTCAAATGCTTCTGAGTTCCATCCCCCGACCTGCAAAAAAAAAAAAAAAAAAGTTTACTTTTTAAGAAACTTGAATCAGTGGAGAGTCTGTGAGTGGTGGAGATCTTTAATTATTCTATAAGCACTCTAAGCACTGATATCCACAATAATGCCTTTCATAGACCTCAACTGGTGGATGCTGTCACCTCTGCTCAGACTCCAGCCTCCTTAGAAGCCATTCTGGACTTCCTGGATTTTAAAAGTGACAGTAGCATTATCCTCCAAGAGAGGTTTCTCTACGCCTGTGGATTTGCCTCCCATCCTGATGAAGAACTCCTGAGATCACTCATTGTAAGTCAAGTGGACACTGGCCAAACCAAGACTCTTAAGCTGCTGAAACAAAAACAAAAATCCCCTTAAAAATGTAAGCAGTAAACCAGATACAGTGGCACATACCTGTGATCCTGGCACTTGGGAGGCTGTGAGAGGAGGATCCCAGGTTTAAGGCCAATCTCAACAATTTAGTGAGACCCTGTTTCAAAATAAAAAATACAAAAGGCTGGGGGTACAGCTCAGTAGTAGAGCAACCCTAGGTTCAATCCCCAGATTCCCAATAACCTCACCATCTCTAAAAAGAATATAAGCTGTAGTTAAAAGTTGTTCAGATCTGAATAAAGTCTATAAACTAGAACTTTTTAAGCACCTACATTCAATTTTTTTGAGGTACCAGGGATGGAACCCATGGGCATTGTACCTCCAAGCTACAACCCCAGACCTATTTTTTCATCTTTTTTATATTTATTTATTTATTTAATTATTTATTTATTTATTTATTTATTTATTTATTTATTTATTTATTTGGTGGTACTGGGGTTCCTGGAAACCCTTCTCTGGGCTACACTCCCAGACCTATTTTGTATTTTTATTTTGGAAACAGGGTCTCTTAAGCCAGTACGGCTGGCTTCAGACCTGCGTGATCCTCCTGTCTCCGCCTCCCAAGCGCAGGGATTACAAGCCTGCGTCACCATGCCCAGCTTAGTCTTTTTTTATTTTTGAAACAGGGTCCCACTGAGTTGCAAAGGGCCTCATTAAGTAGCTGAGGCTATCTGTGAACCATGATCCTCTGGTCTCCACCTCCCAAATGCTGGGATTACAAGCATACGCCACCATGCCCAGTCCACATTCACATTTGACTGGATTATTTTCTATCCACTAATTATTAACTGTATGGTAAATTATTTCACTTAGCATTGTTATAATCCCATTAATTAGTGTAAACCAAACTTTATGGAAAACTAAAGATTGTGTTCACCTATCATGTGGTATAGGACAAAAATTTATAGGGGAGAAGTCTAGGTTATGTGTCAATGACCAATTTTTAACAATCTGCTTTTATTTTAAAAATATTCAAAAACATATTCATCGCAGAAATATAGTTCTTCCAATAATTAAAAAATCCTTTTGGAAATAAAAACTAGACTTCTCTTAAGTCCAAGAATTTTTTTTGAGAAGGTACATTTGTCCACTTGTGATCTAGTACAATAGTTCATAATCTTTGGGGAAATAATCCTATGTGAGAATATAATAAAGGCAACAACGCCCCTATTTATTCTTAGATAGAACTTTACAAACTTCTTTTGGTTCACTGACTAACCAAGTGACTCCAATCCATAAACACTTAGAGTTCCTAAACCATGAAAGAAAACATTCCTATGAACATTTCATTCATATTTAGTGAATTTCTTTTTTAATACATTTTTATCGGTACATTATAGTCTCACATCATACTATGGTTCATAGTGAGAGAGACATACATGCACACGGCAAAGTGTCTCAAAAGCAAAATTCAAAGTTTGCTCTCTAGGGACATATAACATTTTTCTCAGGTATTGGTTACGTCTTAGTTGAAATTTTTCCATTGGAAATGTTTCAATGTCTTGACACGTTTTATTCCTGTTTGGTTAATAGAGTAGGTTCAAGGGTTCCTTTGCGAGCAATGACATCAGAGAAACTGTCATGATCATCATCGGAGCCCTGGTCAGGAAGCTGTGCCAGAATGAAGGCTGCAAACTCCAGGTAAGTGGGAGCAACCTCCTGGGTGCCGCTGTTAATCCTCACCTGGCTGCTGGCTCCCAGGCCCCCAGCCCAACTCTGCTTTTCCTTTTTGCATAATTATTATTGGCATCTAATATACTTTACAATTTTAAGTTCTTTTTATATTTATTGCTGTTTCTGCAAGCCCCATGGAGAAATGAATCTTTATTTCCTTCAACCCCAATTGCATAAAATGGCACCTGGTACATAGATAATTATCAATAAATACTTGATAGAAATGGAATAATCCATTAATCTCCCTGTCAATATATATTTATTGAGGGCTCCTATCTACCCAAGTGTTTTGGTCTTTGTTTTATTTTCAATTGGCAAATGATAACTATATATTTCTGGGGTAAAATTGATAAATTTATACTTTGCCGAGAAATAAAATTTGGTTAATTAATATATCCATCACCTCAAATACTTATTGTTTCTTTGTGATAAGAACATTTAAGACCCGTTCTTGTAATACATTATTACTAACTATGGTCAGCCTACTGTATAATCTCCAAAACCTATTCCTCCTGTCTAACTGAAACTTAGCATCCTTTGACCCACATCTCACCTTTCCCCGTTCCCCTCCCCCTGTTCCACTTTCCCCAGCCTCCAGCAGCCACCATTCTACTCTCTACGTACTTGTATGAGTTTCACTTCTTAGATTATACATATAAAGGATATCATGTGGCATTTCTCTCTCTGTGCCTGGTTTAATTCACTTAGCATAATGTCCTTCAGGTTCATCTATTTTTTTTGCAAATGACAGAATTTCCTATATTTTGAAAACTTGATATATCATATTTTTATATATCACATTTAAAAAATTCATTCATTCTTGGCTGTCATGATATTGCTGCAGTGAACACAGGAGTGAGATCTCTCTTCAACGTATTTGTTTGTTTCCTTTGGATAAATACAAACAAGTAGGGTTGCTAGTTCATATGTTAATTATATTTTTAGGTTTATTTTTTTGCGGTACTGGGGATGAAACCCAGGGTCATTCTACCTCCAACCTACATCCCCATCCCTATTTTTTTATTCTTTATTTCGAAACAGGGTCTCACTAAGTTGTGGGAAGCCTCACTAAGTAGCTGAGGCTGTCCACTAACCACGATCCTCCTGTCTCAGCCTCCCGAGTCCTGGGGGTTTACAAGTGTGCGCCACCACGCCTGGCTTATTTTTAGTTTTTTGAGGAACCTTCATACTGTTTTCTAAAATATCTGTACTAATCTACAGTACTGCCAAGAGTAAGCAAGGGTTACCTTTCTCTCCATATCCTTGCCAACACTTTTTATCTTTCAACTTTTTTATTATATCCAATGTAATAGATGCGACATGGTGCCTAATTATGGTTTTAATTTACATCTCACTGATGATTAGATGTTGAACTTCTTTTCATTTATCTAGTGATCATTTGCATGTCTTCTTTGATGAAATGTCTGTTCAGATCCTTTTTTGTTATTGAGTAATTTGAGTTCCTTATATATTTGAGAAATTAACCCTTTATTTGATGTATGATTTACAAATAATTTCATTCTATTGGTTGCCTCTTCACTCTATTTTCTATTGTGTGTGTGTGTGTGTGTGTGTGTGTGTGTGTGTGTGTGTGTGTGTGTCTGGGGATGGAACCCAGGGGCATTTGACCTCCGAGCTACACCCTCTGCCCTATTTTTTATTCTTTATCTTGAAACCGGGTCTCACTGAGTTGCAAAGGGCCTCACTAAGTAGCTGAGGCTGTCCGCGAACCACAGTCCTCCAGTCTCAGCCTCCCGAATGCTGGGATTACAAGCATGCGCCACCATGCCTGGCTCTATTTTTAATTTTTTTTTATTGGTGCATTGTAGTCATATATCTTAAGGGGTACACGGTGACAGAGGCATACATGCTCTTCCCCCCTTCCCACCTCCTTCCTTCCCAATCCCTCCTTCTCATGTTTGGCTTAGTGATTGACTTTGATATGCTATGAATGAATGTCATATACATTAGGGAATTTCCTTCTTCCCCTTCTCTCCCCCTCAGTTAAGTCGCCTTATTTGCTCATCTATGGTTTCTCCTTCCTCATCTAGAGTTCCTCCTGTGACCCTGTTTCTTCCCAGCTTCTGCATATTAGGGAGAACATCCGATATTTTACTTTTTGTGTCTGACTGATTTCACTTAGCGTATTGCTTCCTTCGCTTTGCAGAAGCTTTTTGATTTGACACAATCTCGTTTGTCTATTTTTACTTTCATTGCCTGTGCTTTTGAGGTCATATCCAAGGAACCCGCCCTTATCCATATCATAGAGCTTTCCCACCTCATTCTCTTCCAGAAACACCATAGTCTCAGGGGTTACATTTAGGTTCTGTTACACTCTGAGTTTATTCTTTGAGAAGCGTCAGTCATTGTCCTTCCATATCTAGATGCTAGTTTTCCCAACACCATATATTGAAGAGATTGTTCTTCCCCCATTATACGTTCTTGACCCCTTTATGGAAAACAACTTTACCACACTGTGTAGGTTTATTTCTGGCCTCTTTAACCTATTCCAAAGGTCAATGTTTTTGCATTTATGCCAGTACCATGCTGATTTTATGACCATGGCTTTGTAATATACTTTAATTTATTTTTTTGTGGGTCTGGAGATGAAACTCAGGGGCATTCAACCTCCAAGCTACACTCCCTGCCCTATTTCATATCCTTTATATTGAAACAGAGTCTCGCTAAGTTGCGAGGGCCTCACTAAGTATCTGAGGCTGTCCTTGAACCACAATCCTCCCGGTCTCAGCCTCCCAAATGCTGGGATTACAAGTGTGAGCCACCACGCCCGTCTTGTAATATATTTTTAAATCCAGTAGCGTGATGCCTTCAGCTTTGTTCTTTATGTTCAAGATTGTTGGCCATGTAGGATCTTTCATGATTCCATTTGGATTTTAGAGTTGTTTTTCTTAGTTCCATGAAGAATGTCATTCATATGTTGGTCGAGATTGCATCTAATCTGTAGATCCCTTCAGATAGTTATATTTTAACAATATTTGTTCTCCTAATCCATGAGCAGGAGATGGCTTTCCATTTCTCTGTGTCATCATCAGTTTCTTTTTTCAATGTCTTATAGTTTCCAGTATACAAATCTTTCACTTCCTTCATTAATGTACTCTTAAGTATTTTTCATTCTATTATAAATGAGATTGTTTTCTTCATTTCTGTTTCAAATAGTATGTATTTAAAAATGCTACTAGTTTTTATATTTCGTGATTGCATTCTGCAACATAACAATTCATTTATCAGCTCCAACATTTATTTGGTGGAGGCTTCAGGGATTTCTACAAAAAAGTTGTTTGTTTAGCAAATAGGTGATTTCACTTATTTCCTTTCCTACTTAAATACCTTTTGTTTCTTATTCTTGTCTAATTTCTCTGGATATGACTTCCAATATGATAATGAACAGAAGCGAAGCTAATGGGAATTTTTGTCTTGTTCCTGACCATAGAAAAGAAGCCTTCAACTTTTCACCCTTGAGTATGTGAGCTATGTGTTTGTCATATATAGCCTTTATGGTGTTGAGGAACATTCTTTTTTATCCTAGTTTGTTAGAAGTTTTATTATCATTATCAGAAAAGAATATTACATTTTGTCAAATGCAATATTCTGCTTCTCTTGAGATAATACTATTATTTTTGGCCTTTATTCTGTTGGTATGTTGAATCACCTTTTTTGACTTGCGTATGTTCAGCCATCTTTGCATCACAGGGATAAATCCCATTTGAGCATGATGAATGAATGATTTTTTAATGTACTGTTGCTAGGATTTAATTGAGGATTTTTAAATCTGTGTATAGCAGTGACACAGGTCTCTAGTTTTTATTTGTTTGTTTTTGTATTTGTTTGCTTACTTGTTTGTTTTCTGGTAGTGTCTTTGTCCAGCTCTTCTATTAAGGTAATTCTGTCCTTATAAAATGAGTTTTATCCTCTTCAACCTTTCGGGAGAATTTGAAAAAGATTTGTATTAGTTTTATAAATAATTGGAAAAATTCAGCTGTGAATCCATCTGGTCCTGGGCTTTTTCTTGATAAAAGATTATTAGTTGCTGATTTAATTTCCTGGAAGCTCATTATTTGTCTTTAAGATTTTTTATTTCTTCATAATTCGGTTTGGGCAGATAAATGTTTCAAGGAATTTATCCATTTCTCCTAGGTTGCTCAATTTGTTTGTGTATATGTAAGTTTCTCATAGCAATCTTTTAACTTTTGTGTTTGTATCATTGAGTCGTAATGTCTCCTCTTTCACCCTAATTTCCTCTTTTTTTATTTTATCTTTTTAAATTTAGGTATGAGCTTATGTTTCCCAAAATAATCTTTAGTTTCACTGATAGTTTGTATTTTTCTATATTATTTAATTCTTTCCTGATCTCTTGCTAATTTGGAGCTCAGTGTGTTCTTTTCCTAGTTCTGTATAGTGTCAGATTGTTCACTTGATACCTTTCTTCTGTTTGGATGTAGGCATTTAATGCTATAAACTTCCCTCTGATAACTGCTTTTGATGCAACTCATAAGTTTTGGTAGATAGTGTTTTCATCTTAATTTGTCTCAAGATGTGTTTAAATTTCCTTTTTAATGTCTCCTTGACTCAGTAGTTGTTTAGTATCATACTGTTTAATTTCCACATTTTTGTTAATTTTCCTTGATTGTTCTTGTTATTGATTTCTAGTTTTAGACCAGTATAAATAGAAAAATATTTTATATGATTTCAATCTTTTTAATTTGTTAAAACTTGTTCTATGATTGAGGATATAATCTATCCTGGAAAGTTTTCTCTTTGTACTTGAGAATATCTGTTCTGTAGTTATTGGATGGAATGTTCTATGTCTCTGTTAGGTACTTGGTCTTAAGTGTAGTTCAAGTCCAGTGTTTCTTTACTGATTTTCTTTTAGGATGATCTCTTTGTTGTGAAACTGGGAAATTAAAATTCTCCTACATTTTATTTATTTATTTTTATTTGTTTACTTATTTATTTATTTTGCAGTACTAGAGATGGAACCCAAGGGCGTTGTACCTCTGAACTACATACCCCCGACCTATTTTTTAAGTATTCTTTTTTTTTTTTTTTTTTTTTGCGGGTCTGGGGATGGAACCCAGGGGCATTTGACCTCTGAGCTACACCTCCTGCCCTATTTTTTATTATTTATTTTTTTAAATTTTATTTATATGTGGAACATATTGAAAATGATATAGATGTAGACTGTGCTTGGTACCCTCCCCCCACTTTTCTCCCCCCCAACAATGAGTGTCCAAGTCAACCATGCTATATTCACACTTTTATACATATTTGGATGTAGCTCCTCCATTAATCAACCTCAGCTTTATTCTTTATTTTGAAACAGGGTCTTACTAAGTCACAGAGAGCCTCACTAAGTAGCTGAGGCTGTCTGTGAAACATGATCCTCTGGTCTCAGCTTCCCTAATGCTGGGATTACAAGTGTGCGCCACCACACCTGGCCATAAAATTCTCCTACATTTTGCTGCTGCAGTGTGTATCTCTTCAGATCTTTCAATACTTGCTTTATCTGCTTAGGTGCTCTACTGTTGGGCACATATATGTCCATAAGTGTTATGGCATCTTGATAAGTTTAGCCCTTAATTACCAGTTAATTACCTTTTTTTGGTCTGTAATCAGCTTTGTGTATTAATTAATTAATTTATTTATTTATACTGGGGGTGAAACACAAAGGTATTCTACCTCCAAGCTATACCCCCAGCCCTATTTTTTATTCTTTATTTTTGAAACAGGGTCTCACTGAGTTGCAAAGTGCCTCACTAAGTAGCTGAGGCTGTCCAAGAACCCCTATCCTCTTGTCTCAGCCTCCCAAATGCTGGGATGACAAGCATGCACCACCACCCCTGGCTTCCAGCTTTGTGTATTTAGTATAGTGCTTGTTATCTAGAACAAATGTAGTCTGCAGTTTGGAGTTTTTGTGGTGGAAGTTTAGTTGTTTCTGATCACTTAGAACCTTGTGTCTTATTTTAAATTTCGTTTTCTCAAAGCTTCTCTACTTTTCTGAGTGGGGTATCAATTTTGATATCTTTTTTTGTTTAAAAAAAGCAAAAATACTCTGTAAGCATAACTAAAAATGGAAAATCCAAATATATTAAAATCAAATACAGCCTATTTTCTATAATGCAAACAGAGTAAAGATGCTGAATATATAAAATGTCTTTTTTTCTTTCTATATCAACATAGAGTCAGCATCCATTTCTACCACAGAAAGACATCACTATATTATTTTGCTTACTAAGTCTCTGCTATTAAAAACAAATGTAGCAAATGTTCTTGAAACCAAATGATTTCACAAGATGCAGGCCCTAAATAGAATATACACCAAGTCTGAAAAAGATCACTTAAAACAGAGGGATTGGAAATAAGCATTAGGTCTAGAATAAATCAATTTTAGTTTTATTTAAAAATTTCTTTAAAATTTTCTACTCAAAAACACTCATCTATGTTTTGGCCAAATTGAAGATATATGAAAGGAAGAAACTGATGTATTCTTAGTACAATTTTAAAGACATTGGAGAACTATGAACAGGGCGTGGTGGTACACACTGTAATTCCAGTACTTGGGAGGCTGAAGCAAGAGGATTGCAGGTTGCGGACAGCCTCAGCTACTTAGTGAGGACACTCCACAACCTTTATTTTGAGACCCTGTTTCAAAATAAAGAATAAAAATAGGGCTGGGAGTATAACTCTGAGGTAAATGCCCCTGGGTTCCATCTCCAGTGCAACACACACACACAAAGAGAAGTATGAAACTGAATACTTTTCAATTTACAATTCATGTATTAAATATCTTGACTAAAGACAAAATCCACATGTAAAAACATTCATTTAGCAATATTTAATGAGCATCCACTCTGTGCTAGACATGATGCTATTCCTTTAATATAGAGATACATAAAATATTCTACTATCCTAAAAGAACTATTTGTGTGTTCATCAAATACAAACAGGTAGATACAGTTGGACCTCTGTTTGTGTGTGTTCCCCCATCCAGAATTCAACCAACCATGCATTAAAAATATTAGAGGAAAATTGCTTCGGTAAGAAACATGTACAGATTATTCCTTTTGTCATTATTCCATAAGCAATACAGTATGGCAACTATTTACATTGTATTAGGTATTGGATATAATTTAGAGCTGATTTAAAGTATATAGAAGGGTGTGTGTGTATATGAGATGCAAATACTATACTATTTTACAAATACATGGAGATTTTGTATCCCTAGGAGGTCCTAGAACCATTCCTGCATGGATACTGAGGGAACTAAACAGAAACGCATCTGTTTATCTGAGAATGCAGAACTTCAGCAACCTTTTCTGTTTGAAGGTTCTGGGTAAATTTTCACCAAAATAGTAATATTTGAGCTAAATCTAGGAAAGGTTTTAAGTAAAGAGATCAAAGTATGGAATAAAGGACATTCTAGGAGAAATACAGCAATGTATGAAAAGGCCCAAGCGAGCTGGGAATACTTGGGAAGGGTGAGAAATTCTGTAGAGCTACACAAAATATATATGCTCATGAGAGCAGATAGGTGGTGGTGAAGATAAAACAGAGAGGGAAAAGGTGAGAAAACATAATCCTTATTAATAATAAGCCAGGGACTCTGGCCTTTGTTCTAGAGAACAAAAGGGGACTGGTGAAGTTTTTAAGCAGTTGAATAACATACTCATAATTTTTTATGTAAGAAGCAACATTGTATATCGATTGGCTGTATTAGTAGTCATTGAGATCTGCCTGGAAGCACTTTTAAATAACTTTGGCAAGCTTAGTAATTAAAGGTCTGAATTTATGTATGGGCAAGGGAGTGAGAGGAGGAGGCAGATTCAAGTCATCTAAGTAGATTCAATAGTATTTAGTGATTGATGACTTGGTGATTCCAAAGCGTCCAGGTATGGCAGTGTCAGCCATGTAATCAAAATTTCTAGAGTCTGGTTTTGGAGTAGGAGAAAGACAAATTTGTCTTGGACATTTTAAGTTTGAAAGTTGTCCAGAAGGCAGATGGTTGTGACCATCTGGAACTCAGGGGAGAAGTTAGAGCCAGGAGCGGGGTGGCTGAAATTTTGGAAGAGACCAATTACCAAGGCTTGCAGCATGAAAAGGAGTTTAAGTTGTTCTGGTAACGGGACAGCTTAGTTTTCATTATATCTTCTAATTACCTTGTAAGCTGCAAACTATCCTCTATCACTGTCATTAAAACTTGTTAATGTTTTTGAGCAACTTTTTTTTCTTTTAAGCATATTTTTCAGATAGTGAGAATTGGACACCAGATAGACTGTAGTAAATGTTCAAAATTTTCTTTAAATTTTCTACTATGGCCAATTTGAAGATTACACACACACACACACACACACACACACACACACACAATATGTCCTGGAAACCACTGCATACTGGTAAACAGAGATCTTTTCTTTTATATCTACATATAAAAGAAAGAAATGATGTATTCTAAGGACAAATATAAGTTATTTCCTTGGCACACAATACTTATGCTGCCCAAAATATATCTACTATTCTCTCCAGGTGTATAGCTTTTTAGCAATTAATAGCATGAAAGCTTTTACCTTCTGACAGTCTGAATGGCAGGTAGACAGATTCACAACCAGGACTAAGCCCCAAACTGACCTTCTATTTGTTTTTGTTTTTTGTTGTTGTTGTTTACATTTTGGCCTCCCTGCATCCGAGTTTTGTTCTTCCTCAAAGTTGTATTTGAGCTGGGCGTGGTGGTGCACACTTGTAATCCGGCACTTGGGAGGCTGAGACAGGTTCAAAGCCAGCCTCAGCTACTTAGTGAGGCTCTCGGCAACTTAGTGAGACCCTGTTTCCAAATAAAGTATAAAATAGGTCTGGGAGTATAGCCCAGAGGTAGAAAGCCTCTGGGATCCACCCCCAGTACCACCAAAAAAAAAAAAAAAGTTGTATTTGAAAAAATACAAACCTATAGAAAGTTCCAAGGATGGTAAAGTCATAAACATGCTAATAGTCTTTATCTATATTCACTAATTTCTAATATATTGACATATTTACGTTACCTTATTCTGTTTTATTTTATTTGAATCAAGCCTTATGAGAGTGAGTTGCAGATATCTGATATTTTACCCTAAGTATTTTTACTTATTACTTGAGCCATTGTACTAGGCTCTTATAATGAAAAAATACACTTATTTATTAAACTGCAAGTTCACGCTGATGTTTCTAATTCTAATCTAACACTAAAAGATTCTTTTTCTTCTTCTTCTGTTTCATAATTATATCTTCCTTCTCTCACAGACAAAATCATGGATTTTGAAAGCATCACTATATAGATTTATTTGCTCAGTTAAAAGACTCACATAAAAATATTTTTGGAATTGATGCACCAGTTACACTACAAAAGCAACTGTTCAGTACAAGACTCCATTACAGAGTTTTTGTCCTTAGGATGTACTGTGTTGAAAGTATACAGTCTGAGTCCAGCACTCAACCGTTGATTAGAGTAATTCTTTTTTTTTTTTTGTCATCTTCTGTTTAATTATATTCTCAATTTAATAAGTATTTAGGTATATTTTTGAATTTATGTTTGAATTGAATTTTATAGGTTTCCATCCTTGTTGACTTAGCTTTATTTTTTGAGTATATCACATGTTGATTTGGTTAAAAAGCCAGAACTATATTTCTTTTCTTTTCTTTTCTTTTTTTTTTTTTGAGGAAACCCAGGGGCATTCTACCTCTGAGGTATACCCCCAGCCCTGTTTTTTATTCTTTATTTTGAAAGAGGGTCTCACTGAGTTGCAAAGGGCCTCACTAGTAGCTGAGGCTGTCCGTGAACCATGTTTACAAGTGTGTGCCACCACAGCCAGCTTCAAAACTATATTTTAAAAATATCCTCATAGCAGTCTCAATTCCTTCCTTTCCTTTCCACCTGATTTACCTGTGTTCTGTAGATGAGCATTACCATTGGTTTTTACTTTATTCTTTTTATATTTTTCACAACAGTAAACAGAGACCCATACACACGCACATTCTTATTTATTTTTTCTTGTACAAAATATAGCACTTTACTTATCCTCCTTTGTATCTTATCTTTTACACTTAACAATATATTCTGGAAACCACTTCATACTGGTAAACAAAGATCCTTCTTATCCCTTTTTATAACTGCTTAGTGCTCAATTGTGTCAATGGGCGATTTATTCAATATTTCCTATACATGGTAATGTTGATGGTTTCTACTGTGTGGCTATGATTACAAATAATGCAAAATAAATAATCTTAGGCATGTTTTTTCTTTATTGTTGGACTGTAGCTTCAGGGATAGGGCTGCAGATCAAAATGGAGTTTTGTTAGCTTTTGTCAAATTATCTTCCATATTAATGGTACCATTTCATGTTTTTACCAGCAATACACAAGAATGCCTATTTCCCCACAATTTTATCAACAAAATATATTATCTAGCTTGTTTTTTTTTAGCAAATTTAGTTGTTGGCAAATATCACTTGCTGATTATGTGTGAAGTTTGTTTTCTGTTTGTGGCTTTTTTGTGTATGTTTTCTCCCCCCTTTCAGTCTTCAGTGTGTGTGTGTGTGCGTGCACATATACACACCTGTAGCCTGATTTCAGAGTTAACAAATCTTGTAGATGAATTAGATCTTAGGAATTTTTACTTGAAAGATGACAGTCCATAAAACACACGTAGTAGCAAAGATAAGACCAGAACTCAAATGCCTCTATTTCTAATTTGTCTTTCCATTAAATATCACCAAACTATCAACTTTTCCCCTATCTCTCCCTCCCTTCCTTCCTTCCTTCCTTCCTTCCTTCCTTCCTTCCTTCCTTCCTTCCTTCCTCCTCCTTCTTTCCTTTCCTCCTTCCTTCCTTTCTTCCCTTCTTTCTTTCTTCCTCTCCAGGCCTGGAGGAAAAAAGACCTTTTCTAAATTGCTTAACATGTTTGAAAAATACCTAGCAAAGTACTTACCACATGGAAGGCACTTAAGGAATATTTTTAAACTATATGGCAGCCTTAATTAAATTTAGAATTAAGTGAAAACAAGCACTTTTAAAAGACTTTGTGTGTCAAGCTCTCAGTACTTTCAGTCCAGTTGTTATATAAGGTATAAGGTGACACACAAACTCTGTCCAACTGCTTTAGAAATTCAGTAAATAGGAAGTTTTAAAAATAATCCATTGCAAAACAACTTAAAAGTAGCTTTACGCTTTCAGAGTGTATTCGAAACTACATATGCCCATCATTGGTTGTGCTCATTGCTTATTAGGAATGTGTTTATATATGATTTTTTTTAAAGATGCAATACCTTTACTTGTTCACTCTCATTGTATGTAGCATCAGGCAACCAATGCAAATCTTTCTAAAACTGCAGGTTGCTTTCTTGTTTTATGTATAGTCTCATATGTCTAAAGTACATGATTTTTATAGGCAGTAGTTGAAGCCAAGAAGTTAATCCTGGGAGGACTTGAAAAAGCAGAGAAAAAAGAGGACATTATGATGTACCTGCTGGCTCTGAAGAATGCCCTGCTTCCTGAAGGCATCCCAGCCCTTCTGAAGTATGCGGAGGCAGGAGAAGGACCTGTCAGCCACCTGGCCATCACCACTCTCCAGAGATACGATGTTCCTTTCATCACAGACGAGGTGAGACCACTAGGAATGTTCGCAGCGTTAACAGAAGGGAAGAGCACTTCTGAACATGAACCTAATGCAAATCCCTCTCAAGCAATGTTATTTTCCTAAATGGTCTCTTTCTTCTGCTTAGAAATAACTTTTAATTGCATTTAAGACTATTCTAAAACAGCCTTACATTTTGAATAGTTAATATCCTCTATCTTGAAGCATAAATATGGAAGTATATTCTTTTATTTTAAGAAACATTTTGTTTTGTTTTGTCTTTTGTTTTTTGTGATGCCAAGGATTGAATCCAGGGGCATTCTACCTCCAAGCTACATTATTTGTTCATATAACTGCATTTTCAGGAAGTTATCAAAATTAAAACTTTGTAGCCAGATGTGGTGTCAAACTCCTGTAATCAGATTAGTGTTTTGAGGACAGCGTCATCAAGTAGTGAGGCTCTCATCAACCTAGCAAGACCCCATGTCAAAAATAAAATAAAATAAAATAGGGCTGGGTATGTAGCTTGGAGGTAGAATACCCTTGGTATTCTACAATACAATCCTCAGTAACACACACACACACACACACACACACACACACACAATTGTTAGGGCAGAGAATGTTCAGAAACCTCAGCATAAACTTTCTCTGAGTGGTGTTTAACATGGTGAATGGTATTTCAAGTTTGTACCTAAGCACCTTTCTAACAAATTTTGTAGCTAAGAGCACCTTTCTAACAAATATGGCCAACTGTGAACCATGACACCATGACAGCTATAAGTACAAGCTTTTTTTTTTTTTTTGTACCTCTGAGCTACACCTTCATCCCCCTATTTTTAGTTTTTTTTATTTTTTGAAACAGGGTCTCACTGAGTTGCGAAGGACCTCACTAAAGTAACTGAGGCTGTCCATGAACCTCGATCCTCTGGTCTCAGCCTCCCAAATGCTGGGATTACGAGTATGCATCACCACGCCCAGCTAGGTAGAGGCTGTTAAGACAGACAGGCTTGGTTTAAATTCTGGCTCTATCTTTTCCTAGTTGTTAGTTCTTGGGTGAGCTTTTAACCCTAACATTCCTGAGATCAAGGCCAAAATTTGAAGAAAATAGGAAAAGGCAAAGGGAAACAGAATTAAAAGAAATATGTATGTATAAATGCCTAGTATAGAACTCCACACATGTTATTTTCTTAGGCAATTCTAGCAGCCAATAAAATTGATTGCTGACACAGAATGCAATTGTCATAGTATATCTTCTTTGATTCTCGGGTTTTGTTTAGGAGGAAAAGACCATATATACCCTATAGCTGATAATGATGTGCCAGGTAGGCTCATCACATCTAAAAGAAGTACAATCATTGTTCTAGTCACTTTTATTTTGCTATAACAATAACTGAGGCTGAATACTTTGTAAAGTTTAGTTAGCTTAGTTTGGGGAGTTTAAGAACATGGTACTGCAAGTTTTGCAGAGGGCTTATGGGAAATGGCACCACAATGCCAGGAGTACACACAAGAGTGGAGAGTGGCACCTATGGAATAAAGATTTAGGACAGGTGCCAAGATCCCTGACAACAACCCATTACTGGAGGAACTAATCCAGTTCCATAAAACCTGCATGAATCTCTCCTGAGAATGATGCTTCATGACCTAATTCCCTTCTACTAGGTCCCACCTCTTAAGGGTTATACCACCTCAACATCGCCACACTGGGAGCCAGATTTACAGCATATGAACCTCTGGGGGACACATTCAAACACATCCAGACCATAATTACTGTGGTGCAGGATATTGATGATATTGGCAGAAGAAGAAGGGCTAAGGGTAGATTAAAACTCCATCTTCTACCTATTTTCTTTCTTCTTCTTTTTTTTTTTTTTTTGGTACTGAAGGTTAAACCTAGAGGCATTCTACCTCTGAGCTCTCCCATCCCCTGCCATATTTTATTTTAAAATTTTTGAGGCTGGTCTCAAACCTGTAGTCCTCCTTCTCAGCCTCCCAAGTACCAGGATTACAGGTGTGTGCCACCACATCTGGCTTTGAAGAGTCTACTTTCTACTCAGTTTGCTATTAACATAAAACTGCTCTAAAAATAAAGTCTAGTAATTTTTAAAAATGGAGAGGGAAAAATTAATTCTGAGATGCTTCATTGTAAAGAAATATTAGTTTATACAGCCATACCTTCTCAAAATCCCAATGTCATAGGCAGCATATACTTAAAATTCTCTATTAGGCAATACCATGCTATATAAACCTCAAAATATTCAAGTTTATAAGAATTCTATTTATCATGATATTTCCAATTTGAGGTAGCTCAGAGGTAGAAGGCCTTTGGTTTCAACCTTCAGTATCAACAAGGGAATATTGTAATAGGGGAGTATTTGGCCATACATTTACTTTAGTTATAGAAGAAAGAGATGAAGAAGGCATACCATCTCTTAACTGCTTCAGCCTACAAGGGATTCACATTGATTCTGTTCATGGTAGATTAGGTGGAACAAGTCATGTGGCTCCAAACTAATTGCAAATGACTTGGGGAAAATCTAGTAACACGTGTGTATCTTTGTGAACACTCACAATTCCTGCTACAATATCAGTTTAAAAGTCTAGGTGTACACTAAGTTTGAACATCTTATGAGCAGGTGAAGAAGACCTTGAACAGGATATACCACCAGAATCATAAAGTTCATGAAAAGACTGCACGTACCACTGCAGCCGCTGTCATATTAAAGAACAATCCATCATATATGGAGGTAAAAAACATCCTGCTCTCTATTGGGGAACTTCCCAAAGAAATGGATAAATACATGCTCTCCATGGTTCAAGACATTCTACGTTTTGAAATGCCTGCAAGGTATGATACATTGCACATCTCTCTGTGCTTTTCAAGCTTATTTACATATTGATATGGTAGATGTGTATCTAATGATAATGGTTTGATAACTATTCTGTGTTATCTTACATAAAACTAAAAAATTACCAGGCTCCCCAAAAGAGGGATGTTTAGGGAGCCAGATTTTTTAAAAAGTTTCTCATCGGCTGCTTATGTTTTGAAATTCGGAGTGTGACTTACCCTGAGTATTCTCTTCAGCCTGGTAAACATATATTGCTAAATGCTAATAATGTTTTTAACTCTATTAGCATTTTTAACAGGACTGTTTTTAAGTAGCACAACAAAACAATATAAGTTTTCACCAAATGGTCTTTCATCTTAATTTTCCAAATGTTAGAAATCTTTGACGCTTTATTTATTTATTTATTCTTTCAACTAACATTTCTATTTTTTAATATGCCTTTACTAGCACATTATAATCCCACATCACAAAGTTTTCCCCTCTCCTTCCCTTGGACCATCTCCCTGGCTCCACTGAGGTTTCTCTTCCATTATCTGAAGTCGCTCTTGAATCCCAGTTACTCCCTAGTTTGCCCATATTAGAGAAAACATATGACCCTTCACTTTCTTTTTTTTTTTTAATTTTATTTTATTGGTGCACTGTATTCATACATCATAGTGGGATACAAACTTTTGTAGACATACATGCACACATCGCCCAGTCAGCCCCCACCCGATCCCCACCCCATTCCCACCCCATCCCTCCTTCCCATGCTTGGCTTAGTTGTTGACATCTAGTATTATAGCAATTTATCCAAAATTAAAAATGTTAATCTCACATAACAGTTTCATTTGTCTGATACCAAGCTTTTGATAACTTAAAGATAACTTTTCAATATTTCTTTTTGCTTTCTTTCTTACCAGAGAATATTTTTTTTCTATTTTTTAGGTGAAACTATCATATATTCATATATTTATTTTTCAGAAAAAAATCTATCCTAATATGGAATATGAATTCTAGATACCCAAAACGATCTTGAAAAAGAACAAAGCTAGCCTTCACTTTCTGAGACTGGCCAATCTTACTTAACATAATGTTTCCAGATCTTTCCATTTTCTTGCAAATGACATAATTTTATTCTTCTTTATTGCTAAGTAGAATTCCATGTGTGAATTACCCATAATTTTGTAATTCATTCATCTCTTGATGGACACCAGCCACTTTGAAAAGATACCCAGGGGTGGTATAGCCGGAGCATATGGAAGGTCAATTCTCAGTTTTCTGAGGAATCTCACTACTGATCTACATAGCGGCTGAACTAATTTGCATTCCCAACAGTGTAGAAGAGTTCCTATTCCTCATATCCTCACCAGCATTTATTGTTTTTTGTCTTCTTGATGATTGTCATTTTGATTAGGGTTACATGGAATCTCAGTGTAGTTTTGGTTTGCATCTTCTTGATTACTAATGATATTGAACATTTTTCCATGTATTTATTGGCCATTTTGTGAAATATCTATTCAATACAATGGCCCATTTCTTGATTGGATTTCTTGTTTTTTTTTAGTGTAAAGACTTTAAGATTTTTGTATATTCTAGATATTAGCCCTCTGTCATTGGGATAGGTGGTAAAGATCTTCTCCCATTCCATAAGGCTTCCTCTTTAGACTCTTGATGGTTTCCTTTGATGTGCAGAAATGTTTTAGTTTAATGCAATCCCACATATTAATTCTTGTTTTAATTTCCTGAGTTTGGGCAGGAAGTTTTTTCCTGTGCCTATATGTTAGAGTGTTAGACCTATGCATTTTCCTCTCGTAGCTTCACGTCTCTGGTCTAACCTCCAGGTCTTTGATCCATCTCAAGTTGACTCCTGTGCAGGGTAAGAGGTTAGGATTTTAATTTTTCTACAAATGAATAACGAGTTTTCCCAACACCATTTGTTGAAAAGGCTGTCTTTTCTCCAACGTATGTGACACCTTTGTCAAAAATCAATTAGCTATAAGTGTATGGATTTGTTTCTGTATTTTCTATTCTGTTCCATTGGTCTGTGTCTGTTTTGTGCTTTATTTTTAAAAATTATTTTATATTTTTATTGGTGCATTATAATTATGCATCATAGTGAGATTTAACATTTTACAAACATACATACACACAGCACTTGGTATATTTCCCTCCACATCTCATCTGAAGCTTTATTTATCACAGGCCCAGTGAATTTGCTGTTTATGTTTAAAACCTTAGATCTGGCCTACATTTTAGGTCACTTCAAGGGCTGAAGAGTTCAATCAACAGACTTTCTTACTTTCAGTTATTCTTGCTGGACTCACTTTTCTGGCTCCCAAGTCTCTCCTTCCAAATTCACTGATGCCACTCAGAAGAAGGTTGGGACTTTAAAGGTCACTTTGCTTGATAACTCTTTACAGCTCAGGGATCTTGTCTTCCTGTGGATAGTGTCTGAACTTCACTTGTTCCTCCTTGGTGACAGGAATCTCTGAGGAAACCTGTGTCAATTTTCAGAGACTCTCACCTTTGTATGAACTGAAGTCTTCTGACTGACCCTGGGTTTCTCTCTGGAGTAAAGCAGATCCTGTACCATCACTCATCCACATGAATATGCTCTATATATTTGAGGACAGATATCATGACCCTTCTCATCTTTTCTTTCCTAGGTTAAAAATCTCATAACCTAGTAATATTGGAGAATGTGGGTATATAAAGTTACCATTACCTTTTCTCAAAAATTTTCTACCTCAGACTTGGATCTAGTTTACTTTGCTATTTTGGTGTTTTTCTGCATTGTTGTCATTTTATTAGTAGTAAAATGATTACCATTATATAATAAGACATGGAAAAATCTCAACACTGATTACATAGAGAAGACAGAGACATGGAAGAATGGTGCTTTTATGGGCATTATTGAGTCTGCCATTAAAACTACACAAATATAGAAGAAATCTTGGAAATGTATTGTAGGTCATTAGCCAACAATAATATTAGAGGGTATAGAAAAGTGTTTAGAGAAATAGCATGCAATCCGATCAATTTGGTATAGCTTTCTTAAACACGATAGTATTTAATTGTCCATGATAGTTCAAATGACATATGCTTTCTGCTCCATGTCAGCAGAAACTGTGTCATAGCTAGGCATCCTTGTCTTGCTATTATTTTGATACCAAACCAAATTCCAGGTATCTGAGGAATGAAGGGGAAAGCCCTACTCTCAATGCCGACATCCAGCTGGCACCCCCCCCCAGTCTTGGAATGGCATAAGGAAAATTCAGCCCCACTTTTTTCCACTGAGGATTTGGTTTCTTTTCTGATTTGATTCAGGAAACAGTCATTATAACAAATGTGCAGCTTTTTTTCCTTTTTGCATGTTGCAGCAAAATAGTCCGCCAAGTTCTCAAGGAAATGATCGCTCACAATTATGACCGTTTCTCCAAGAGTGGATCTTCTTCTGCCTACACTGGCTACATAGAACGTATGTGACCCAAAATCCTTCACACTCATCCCCAAGCTGGTGTTGCAGGAACTGTTACTAAGTGTCATGGCTATTTTGTCATTAGGTAGTCCCCGTGCAGCCTCTACTTACAGCCTCGACATCCTTTACTCGGGTTCTGGCATTTTAAGGAGAAGTAACCTGAACATCTTTCAGTACATTGGGAAGGCTGAACTTCACGGCAGCCAGGTAACTCGTTCTCCACAGAGTTTGCTTTGTACAGTATGTAAGAAATTGGTCTGAAGTAAAATAAAATATAATGATGGTCGCACAAAGGAAAAAGTGAGCTCATATGGCTTCTGTCACATATTGCCCATATTCCATCATCTGCAAGAGGTTAGATGGTTAAGAGGCTCTGAGAAAATCCCAAGTATAAACTTGGAACCTAAGTATTTTGATATATTTGGTTTGCTGAACAACCATTTGTCTTTAAAGGTATACACGTCCACCAAATTGAAATTATGCCAGGATTTCTCCTCAAACTTTTTAATATTTTATTTGTATGGACTACCAAATTCCTTAGAAATCCCCCAAATATTTAATTCTATAATAAATTTAACTTTTTCAGTGTTTCTACAAAGAAACTGATTCTTCATAAGAGAAATGTATAAATAATATGGCTCTCTAAATTTAGAGTCAATTCATATTTCTCCAATTCTGCTAGGAGAGAAAAGATAACTGGCCAACTTCTTCCATTAGTTTTATCCAAAATTAGGTGATAATTTATAAAGCTATCCTTATTAGGAAATATGCATGCTTTTTAGTTTTTATGAATATTAAATTATATCCTCCTGATGAAAATCATTTATATTTTAAAAGTGATCCAGTGCTATAGAAACATGAGTTCGCTTTAATATTAAGTTGCCATATCCTTTGATAGTACTATAGTCAGAATACTATTAGCTCCTCTGTCTGGAAGGATCACCATCTGTTTTCTGATATGCACTTTGAAATGCCAAATACCCAGTGGTTAAGGCTGGGGTTAGGGGATAGAAAATATCTAAGATTCCTATGTATGGTGGAAATCAGGGTGTGAGCCTTCTCATGGTGTTCATCATCTTTTAACTTTTTCTTTTTTTTTTTTTTTGGCAAAGGAGAAAAAGGTGTGAGTCATGGCTTGAAGAGTCCCAGGCCTTTCATGCTAACACCTCTCCCTCTCCTTCTTGCTCTCCCTTTGAAGCTCCCCAAGAGCTGATGAATTACATGTCACAGTCCTAGGGAGACTGTTAAGGATGACATCATAAAGTAGAAGACCCATGCGTGGTCTGCTATGTACCAGCCAACTGAACTTGAGCCTTCTTTATGGCCTCACTTACAAAATGGGTAAAATCATCTGTACCTCAAAGGATGCTTGTGAAGATCACATGGAAAAAAAACTAACTTGCCATATATTTGGACAGAGAGGGTTTTTTTTGTTATTAGGTTTTTGTTTGTTTGTTTGTTTGTTTTTTCCTAGCTGTGGTAGACATTTGAGGTTTTAGCTACAGCTCAGAAGCCATGATCACCACCACTTACAGAGAAGGCAGGGAGCTTGTGTCACATGTGTCCTATTGTATCTGTCTTTTCCTAGGTGGTCCTTGAAGCCCAAGGGCTGGAGGGCTTAATTGCAGCCACTCCAGATGAGGGGGAGGAGAACCTGGACTCCTACGCTGGCATGTCGCCCATCCTCTTTGACATTCAGCTCAGACCCGTCACCTTTTTCAATGGATACAGTGATCTGATGTCTAAAATGCTGTCAGCATCTAGCGACCCTGTCAGTGTGGTGAAAGGACTTATTCTGCTCATAGATCATTCGCAGGTAATTCACTCAGCCTTTAAGTGTTTATTCAACCCTTAAAACTTCCAAGCACTTTTTAAATGTGCCGTTTGCCTAGAGGTTCCAATGTAAAGTTCTGCCCATGGAGCCCACTTTCAAAGCATTTGGTTCTATTGGTATTGTTCACCTGTGTCTCTTTCTCCTTTACTATAGAGACAAACACTTTTTAGCCATGGGGGATTTGTTTACTTTGGGGCATAGAGAAAAGGCAGATACTAAAAAATATATATTGTGGAGGATGGTTAGGATACAACCAAGCAGAAATGGTATTGTCCCCTTGCTTGGCTTTCCTGGGCATGAGAGCAGGAATATTTATTGAATGGCTGAGCCATATGTCTTCACAAGTTATTGATGACATTTGCAATGACAACAATAATGAGGTTTATATAGTGCATAATTTTTGACCCTGCCAAATAGAGGCATAAGCAACCATTGACATAAGGTACATGCTTTGTGAAGACTCTGCCCCAAATTGTCATGATCACAGAATCTTGGGAAGCTTGTTTGATCTTTGAGGATAGGAGTACTTTCACCCACTTAAACCCCTTTCTCCAGCATGATTGTCAACTGTCCTTGACCCTGAATCTTATAGTATTGTACCAAATCTAATAATACTACTATCTACATGGGAAGATTAAAGTGACTAAGATACTACGGAATAGGAGTTGATTTGCCTAATTGGATTTTTTGAGAAAAAGAAGGGGGTTAATCTCAATGATGAGATGGAATCTTTAATGACTTGATTTATTTTCTGTATCATTAAGCATAACAGTATTAAAAATGGAATAGTTGCTAAGTAAAAATCTTATGGGGAATCACAGTGCACTCTAATACTTATTATACTGAAAGTATATAAAGAGATTGCATTTAAAATTTAGAGACCATAGAATTTACTTAGGAAATTTGCTTTTATGGTTTAGTAAGTACATAGTTAAGAGCCGAAGTTTCAGTTTTGCCTTTGCTACTTCCTTGCTGTGTCCTCTTGGAAAGTTATTTAGTACCTTTAAACCATGATTTTCTATTAATAAAGTGAGTTATTTGTAAAGGTGATCCAAATATTTTTATCAGCTTTTTTGCTTTTTGCCAAATAATTGAAGGTTCTGGTGATGAAGTCATAGGTTATAAGAGCTAGATAAATTTTAATACCATATTTTATTAAGGTTCTTCTAAAATATTAATAGTTGAAACTAAATAATATCAATTCTTTGTTTTTTATTATTCCTCACATTAGCTCAGCATAGCCATATATGACAAAAACAAAAAGTAACTTAAAAGCCAAACATGCCTAAAGTTCCAAAACTTGGGAGACTGACACAGGAAGAGCTCAGGCTCCAGGACAGCCTCAGCAACATGGCAAAACTCTCAGCAAAACAGTGAGACCCTGTTTCAAAAGCAAAAAATAAAATAAGGCATAAGGCTATGAGTGTAGCTCAGAGGTGGAACATTCCTGAATTAAACCCCCAGTTTCCCCCCCACACACACACACACATTTCGAGTGGCTTAACCAAATAGTTTCACTTTACTTATGTAATATCTGGAAATAGTTGGTCCAAGGTTAATAGCTAAACCCCAAGGTATCAAAATCCAAGGTTGTTTTCTTCAACTCTTCATCCTTATTTGTACCTGAGGCTTGTCACTTAGTAATGACAGCCACTCCACTTCCAGCAAAGCCTATTCATTCCAGGAAGAAAGAAGCAGAGGATGAGGAATCTGATGCTTTTTCAAGAACTCTTTTGCCCTGTCTAGAATGTTTTTGACCAAAATTGTGTCACATGGCTGCCTTTAGCTACAAGGGATGCTGGAAAATAAAAAATTTCTATGGGTGTAGGCACACTTCAAACTTTGTTTCAGTTAATATGAATGAAGAAGAGGAGGAAAACCTGAAGTGCCTCTCATGTTTCTTAACTTTCAAGTCACATGTGAAACACAGTTCTCAAATTGTATGGGAGTTGAAATATTTTATTCCATCACACTTGTAACAGAAGCAACCTCTAAACACGGCATGAGAGTGCTAAGGAAGTAGTTCACATTTTTAAGAAATGCCACCTCTATATGCTCAGCTATCTATTAACAATGATGATTGGATCAGGGTGTGAAACTTGATAGGTAGCAATCTATATGTGGACCACCAAACTTGTTCTGTAAAGGGCAGAAAGTATTTTAAGCTATAAGAGTCACATGGTTTCTGTTGCAACAACTCTGTTATTATAGAGCAATATACTAATAAATGAATAGGACTTACTCCAATAAAGCTTTATTTTCAAAAACAGCCAGTGGGCCAGATTTGCTTGGAAACCACAGTTTGCCAACCTCTGATTTAGATAATCTTATGTGGTTTTTCTATTCATTGAGCTAGGAGGCCACAACACAGCATAGTCCATGAGAAAAACTGTCCCCTAACTATTATGTCTGTGTGTGTCAGGAGTGTTTGACAGATCTGAGGTTATTATACAAATAAGCTGTCTTAGCCCCCTGGCTCTGCAGAGCACTCCAGTAATGCCATCCTAGCTTCATAGGCACATACCACTCTAGGTCAAGTGCTGACACTGAAGAAAATTTTGGCAAGGGTGGCCTGTCCCAGCCTCCGGACAGATGGAATTACTCTGTGCTTGCTCTCTCCTCTCTCCTCTCTCCTCTCTCCTCTCTCCTCTCTCTTCTCCCCTCTCCCCTCTCCCCTCTCCCCTCTCCCCTCTCCCCTCTCCCCTCTCCCCTCTCCCCTCTCCTCTCTCCTCTCTTCTCTGCTACTCCTCCTCCTCCTCCTCCTCCTCCTCCTCCTTCTTCTTCTTCTTCTTCTTCTTCTTCTTCTTCTTCTTCTTCTTCTTCTTCTTCTTCTTCTTCTTCTTCTCTCTCTCTCTCTCTCTCTCTCTCTCTCTCTCTCTCTCTCTCTCTCTCCCTCCCTCCCTCCCTCCCTCCCTCCCTCCCTCCCTCCCTCTCGAGAAGGATGTTTAGTAAAGTGAGTTTGATGAGGGGATGGATGCTCTTTAGCTATGCTTCCTAAAGGGAAGCAATGAGATGTCAAAATGCCAGTGTCTGATGTATAAAGAAACACCTTTAGGACCAAGAGTGAAAGACCCTTTGATCACATTCACTACAAATGCAAAGTTCTAGCACATTTCTTTTCTAGTCTATAAGTAAATATTTAGACAAATACATGCTCTGGGTCAAACAAGGACCATAGTTTATCTTTCTTATTTTCTTGAAAATTTTTTTCAGAACAAACTTTTTTGCACATGAGGAAAGAAAAAAAATGGTTATGAGTACCCATGTATGGTAGTAGAAAAATCTCCACCTTAGAAATATTATCTGGATATTTAGTCTATCTAGTCCCATGTGGCTTCTGAGCCTGATGTTTTTTTCAATCTTCAACTATAATGCCTACTTTGGAATACTGGTGTGAGGATTATATGACTTACCAAATGTAGAGCTTTGGCGACACAATAGGTGCTCAAAAACTACCTGTTCCACTTACTTCATACCTCTCAAAAATTAGAACCACTGAACTTTATGGTTTAGTCCCATTTGTAAAGGAGAGTGAATTGTTTTTCTACGAGGGTCAGTGGTCTATTCTCATACGGAGAGGCAAAAAAAAATCCTCTGTGATTTCACATAAGATTTCTTCCATGGTCCCTTTGCATATAAGAAAAGGAATCTTCCTAGAAATGTAAGGTGCTCCTCAAAATCATCGGGCAATGGAAATGCTCCCTTCCTATAGCAAGTGTATTTTCCAAAAGCCATGAGTATTCTTTTCCACAGCATTTGGTATATTTTGACATCCACCTAATTTAGTATGGTCAGCAAGAGGGCCAAAGTCCACACCACAGGCTCCCTGCTAAAATGGATGGACTAACAACATTAATATTTTCAAATAGGGAACAGAGGAGATGATGCAAAGATAGGAATACTTTGGAAGCAGGGTACACAATAAGGTTTGCTTGGCACAGTCACAATTACAATATGCATGTAGACCTCTGATATCTTGGTCCTGTAATTCACAGGCATAGGTTAAAATTTGGGCATGACTATTGTGGTTTTCTCAGAAAATTTCTCATGATTTCTCAGTTGTGCTTCTTCACATTAGTTTTGATGCATTACACAACTGTTGTATCCTACAGCAAGCACAGTTTTGTTCTAGACTGAACACAGCTTTCATCATCCTTAGGGGTGTCTCCTAATTTGCATAGAACGTAGCATGGGACAGCTCATGCTTCCATTCTGTAGTGTCCTTCAGAATGAAAGTAGTTTCATGACACAACCATAACCTTTTCAGTACACCTGGTCATCAACCAAGGTCTTTGTCTGAGATTTTCTGCCATGCTTCTTGGAATTCAGGGAGATCAATATTATCCTTCCTAGAGGATGAAATTGTAGCATTTATTCTTGGCATTTATTCTTGGCTCATTTGGGCTGAATAGAACAGTTACACAAAGAAGTCATGCTTCCAGTTACCAGGAAATCAAGATCTTTGGAGGAATAGAAAAATTAAAGGCAGTGAGCTCCCCCCTAAAAAAATCATTATTACTTTCAACATTGTCCTCAGGCAATCTGACTCCAGTCTAGCTGAATAAAATTTTAGCCAACATTCCCCCTTCTAATGTACATGGAAAATTTAAGACTTAAAAGCTAAATGCAAACAAACAGCATAAAAATAATAAGTATCATATAACCATGAAACTGTCAGGATAGATTATGTTTGTAAATACTGCTGAAAAATGCTGTTAAATTTATGTTGGACTCAACCGACGTGATTTCAAATGTCTAACAGCAAGGTTTCAAGGCTTAGTTTAATTTCTTTGCATTCCTTTCCCAGTGTGATCTAGGCAGTTCCTAGAATTTGTATACTGCCTTTTGTCTGAAAGATGCATTTGTTCATATTTGACAGAGCACATAACTAGAGATGTGTTGAAAGACCTGAGAGATCATCTTGTCCGCCTCCCACCAACCCCCAAAAGAGCCACAGCTAGCTTCCCTCTCCTTCCTTCCTTCCTTCCTTCCTTCCTTCCTTCCTTCCTTCCTTCCTTCCTTCCTTCTGTCCTTCCTCTTTCTTTCTTTCTTCCTTTCTTTCTTTCTTTCTTTCTTTCTTTCTTTCTTTCTTTCTTTCTTTCTTTCTTTCTTTCTTTCTTTCTTTCTTTCTTTCTTCCCTCGCCATACTGGGGATCGAAGCAGGGATGCTCTACCTCTGAGCTATAATCCCAACCTATTTTTTATTTTGAAACAGTCTCAGTAAGTTGCTGAGGGCTTTGTAAAGTTGCCAAGTCTGGCCTTGAAACTGTGATCCCTCTGTCTCAGTCTCCCATGTACTGGGATTACAGGTAAGCATCACCATGCCCAGCCATAGCTGGATTTCTGATGGAATTGCCTTCATTTTCCTAGTCCAGGGGCTCTCAAAATTAAGTACATCAGAATCATAGAAGGGCTTGTTAGAACATAGATTGCTGGGCCTCACTCTCAGTTTCTAAGTTAGTAGGTGTGGAGGGCTCCAAGAATCTGCATCTTGAACAAGTTTTCAGGTGATACTGCTGCCCCTCCTCAGGGGACCACATGTTGAGGACCATTTGCCCTTCCTAAAGTAAGTCAAGGGTTGAAGGAGAACACCCTTCTCAACTGGCACTTCATTTCACTAGTATTTTGATTGATTAAGCAAATCAGCAGCCTACTTCTGGGTGTTCATGATTAGGGGAACATGTTTCCAAGCCTAGAGAAAGATTTCTACAACACAAGCATTATCTATAGCCAGAGGTCTAATGTGCCTTTGGAAAGGGGATTAACTAACTTGGACTTGTTATTGATTGTTGTTGTTGTTGTTTCTTCTAGGAGCTTCAGTTGCAATCTGGACTAAAAGCCAATGTTGAGTTCCAGGGTGGTCTCGCTATTGATATTTCAGGGGCAATGGAGTTTAGTCTGTGGTATCGTGAGTCTAAGACCCGAGTGAAAAATCGGTGAGCATAATATGTATAATATTTTATGCAAAATACTGTAGAGATATGTCTTGGGAATTGTTTAACCTTTAAGCTTTTCAAAATTTATGCATTCTATTTGTAATCTCTAAATGAAAGAGTTGGAAACAACCATGTTGGAAATCATTCTGTCCATAGCTTCTTAGGAGCAGGTCAGCACTTATTACAACTCAGCTGAGGACCTTCCTGCTTTTAAAGATATCCACAGACAGTGTGTCCATAGACCAGGAGCCTGGTCTTCTCCTGGTATTCCACTTTAGTAGCTGACAATGCTGTCAGTATATTTTACTTTGAATAACTTTTTTTAGTTTATCCCACTCCTTGAATTTTAAAACCGTTCTTCTTTTGCTATTTTCAATAGATTAAAATAAAGGTAATCTGTGCTAGGCTTGGTGGCACATTTGTAATCCCAGTACTTGGGAGGCTGAGACAGGAGGATTGCAGGTTTGAAGCCAGCCTCAACTATTTAGTGAGGCCTTCTGCAACTTAGTGAGACCCTGTTTCAAAAGAAAGAACAAAAATAGGGCTAGTGGTGTTCAGAGGTAGAATTGTCCCAGGTTCAATCAGCACTACCGCAAAAAGTAAGTAAGTAAGTAAGTAAATAAATAAGGCAATCTCTTCTATGCAGAATCTAAATCTTGCCTATCAGGGGTTCTTAGTTTTTCTCATCAACACTTCTTTCTCTCAACTCCTTTAGTTTTTCTAATCTACCTGTGAGATCCGATGAAAGTATTTTACTTTGAATGTAAAAGTGTCTCTGAATCAATGATAATTAAAATACTTATTTTTGTTTTTTTATAAAATTGAAGAAAGTGAAATGAGACTGCAAATTCTTTTTACCCTTTGTGATATTTAAAAATATATTGTGCAGAAGTGAGATAAGAGTGATGAAATCGAACATTTATTCATTTTGAACAATGGATGAAGTGACTGAGAACCACCAAAGGTGGTATATTTGAGGTGAAGAGTGACACGTGCTGTTACAGAAAGGAACCAAAGAATGAGAAATGGAGCCAGTCGTGAGCGAGTCCAGCCACATAATTTGGGGCTTTCCACCAAATCAGTCATCATTCTTCTCTTTTCAAAGTATTTTCTAGATAGAAATTTCCTTAAATTAAACTAAGTTTAATTCTTTGCAGAGAGAAATTAATAAGTAGCAACAAAATAAAGGTATGGGCTTTTAAAAGGGACACATATCCCTAAGAAACTATCAATATCCACATTGTATCTAACCTATCTCCCTTTTTGTTTTCTCATTCATACATTTATTCATTAAAAACCTCTCTTAAGCCTTTGCTGAATATAAGACATTAGAAGGTACTATAAGGAATTCAGAAATTAAAATAACCTCTGACCTACTTTTATACTGGCAATAACAGTGGCAAGGATTTTAGTTTGCACAGCAAAAATTAGTACTTCTTAAAAAAACTATGGGGATATGACTGGTTTAATTATGAGATTAATTTCCTACAGTTTGATTTAGAATGACCCTGGAGGTAAGCCTTCTACTGAGATTTTTGTCCTCTCGTCATCCAAGCTACATCCAAGCTAGTTCTCTAGCTGACCACTGCTGAACCTACCTATAGGTCCCCTCCTGGAGTACACACTATGTTTGCCTCACTGTAGAAATGGTTCTTTGCAAAGTAATGTTCTTTCAAATATCTTGGCCTATAGAGACCCTTTGAGGAAGTAAGGAAATGGAATTGAAATAGATGTCTTGGAGCTAACCAAGAGACAGTCAACAAGGAAACCATTATAAACACCAGTTTTTTGGATGGCAACCTTATGGTTCTTTGTGAGATAACTCAGGTGTTTCTGACTTCCTGAGAGTACTGAGGTCTAGCCATGTCTTCATCTTGATCCTTAAGGTGCCCAAACCAGTGTCAGACCCGATAGACACCTGGATCCCATGACTGCAATTGGAGGCACCCTTCCCTGGCTGATCTTTGGCACCAGATAGACCCTGATTACCTACAGGACTCTGAGCACATCTGGGTCATCTCTCAGGTTCTAAGTGTTTTCTTCCTGTTGTCAGTGTGATAGGTTCTGACAAAATGCAATTATATTACATAGTCCATCTCAGTGAAGCAGGAAATAAACAGGTATTTCTCTCAATCTGTAGGGTGGCTGCGGTAATAACTGGTGACATCACAGTGGACTCCTCTTTCGTGAAAGCTGGCCTGGAAACCAGGGTGGAATCAGAGGCAGGCCTGGAGTTCATCTCCACAGTGCAGTTTTCTCAGTACCCATTTTTGGTTTGCATGCAGATGGACAAGTCCGAAGTTCCATTCAGGTAAGCTGAGTGTGTAAAGAAAATTCCAAGGCCATCCCTAGCTCACCAGGAACTTATATTCAGTTTTAATTATTCTATTTTAGAATTAAAAGAAAACAGTAGAAACCAAGATGTATTTTCTTTAAAAAAGTTAAAAAGAAAAAAATGATTAAATTAAGAAAAGTCAGTTTCTTGGAGACCAGTGCCTCTAATGACAGATTCATTTGATTCTGAGTCAAATCATATTCTAATACAGAAATAAATTTTCAAGGAAGCAAAGAGACCTGATTTATCCTAGAAGTTGTCAGATAGTTTTGGCAAAAAATACCAGAAAAATATTATAATTGTCTCTTGGATAAAAAGTTCAAAGTAAAACACCTGGAAATTTTCTTACCATGGTTTAAGAGCTCAAATGAATTCGTAATCCTTAGTTATTACATACAACAGCAACTTGACCTTATAACTTTGAGCTCAAACTTCAGAGCTTGAGATTCTGAATTTTTAAAAAAAATGTAAGTTGAATGCTTAGTGTCTTAAAAGCCAAATATTTAATTTCCATGGTAACTTCACAAATCTCTCCCATTTAAGAGCTGACTCTCATTAACACTGTGTCCTTGAACCTTTTAGCCATTATTTGGAGCAGTATTAGCCCACAGAGCTAGAATGCTTTGAGTCTAGGTAGCACTGACTTTTCTAGTTTAAATGTCTCTTTGAAATGTACTCTCAGTCTGACCATAAGGAAATATATATACTTAAAATGACAAGTTTACAATTTACAACATCTTCTTTGATAATCAGGCCAGAGTTGAGCACCTTATTTTACTGATATTTCTTGATTCATATAGAAAATGTATTCGTGATGTGTCAATATAAGTAGGTAATATTTTCATGAAATAAGTGATAGTGGTTTATATTTAGGATATTAAGCCATCACTAACTTACATTAATTTATGTCTAGCATAAGCCTCCATAAATGCACTAAAAAAATCAGTCTTCTAATGGCCAACATACAGGCCACCATCTCAGCAGCATGGGTGACTGGTCTAGTTCCACATTTCACTTAGGCCAGAGCCCTGGGAATGCTTCCTGTCAGCATTCTTGGCGTAAATGTGAGCCTATCCTACCCTAATGGGAGTGCCCCATAGGTGGGGCTTCTGGAATGAGGAGCAGGAGCTTATCAAAGCCTGTGAAGCTTAGCAGCATCCCCAAAGAAATGAAAGGAATTCTGCCCTTCATTCCAGAAAAATATATGGCAAGACTCCCAGATCCCAAGAATCTGAATGTGTTTATTGGTATGAAAGGAAATAGGAAGAAGAAAATCAGCCTGTTCATAGAAGTGGAGCTACATAGTAGTCTTTGACACACAACTCCTTTCTGGAATTGTTCTGGGACAAAGGCTTCAAGTGCACACTAAGAATCGGAGCTGGGACAGGTGTGGGGTGACTTTCCTGTGTTTGATTCTGTTCTTGCCATTTTCCTGCAGGCAATTTGACACAAAGTATGAGAGGCTGTCCACTGGCAGAGGCTATGTCTCTCGAAAAAGAAAAGAAAAACTCCTTTCAGGATGCGAATTCCCGCTCCATCAAGAGAACTCCGAGATGTGCAAGGTGGTGTTCCCCCCGGAACCTGAGAGTGCTTCTTCAGGTGGATGGTTTTAAAACTGATGGCTGATATTTCACTTGAATTTGTCTTCCCAAAAGGGACACACTGAAACATGCCTAAGTACTTGCTCTCTGAGAGCACGGTGTTTACATATTTACCTGTATTTAAGATTTTTGTAAAAAGCAATGGAAAACATCTGTTGATTAAATCTGGGCCTATTCAGTATCCTACCCACAGTGTCACTGGGAGTCATCATGTGACTGACACTTTTAACAGAGGTCTTCCTTTTCTTGTACCTCTCTCAAATCCCAGCTAGCACAACGAAAATACTGCTGCTGGTAAGAAGAAACTAGTATTAAGAACAGAAACAAAACACCCCACCTACACTCAGGAGAATCCAATTTTAGTTCAGTAATTTTGACTCAATGTATATGAAGCCCTTGGTAGAACCTTTAAGCAAAGCTTGCTTTCTATGAAACATATTGTCTAATTTGGGGGAGGAAAAAACAGGCCATTATTTTTCCTTTTTGTGTGTGCAGGGGAGTTTGTGGGAAGAGAAAGGGGTCTTTAAAAGAACTTTGTTAGTCAATTTCAAGAATTAATATTGATGTCTTCTGTTATTCAGCTTAGTACTATTAAAGATTAAGGTAGGTAGCACACAGAATTTAAAACAACCATTTCATCATTTTGCCAACCATACAGCGAGGCTGCTAGCAATTCACTCAAGACTTCTACCTCCAGCCCTACCAAAAAAAGAAGAAAGATTTAGTGCATAGAAATCAGCAAAACTAATTTTAGAAACTCCACTTAACTATTCTCATGCTGTGTCTTTGAGACTACGATGCGGTACTGTTCTTAGAAAGGACATCCTTGTCATTACCACTGTGTCTCTGCCTCACCTGTTTTGGGGCAGAAGCTCCAGTCACCTTGGCTACAGTGCATAGCATGGTAGTCACTGTGACTGACAGATTTGGATTTCAAAAGTATGAAATCAAATGGTGTCTTTGTATGAATTAAAAGAGCCGTGTCGAACATTTAGAGATATTTATTAATAAGACAGATGTGTTTATTGTGATAAACCCCAAACCAAGTAACAGGTGCTCATTTGTCCATTAAACACATACATATAAAGTGAAAGTTTAGCCAGCTCACAAATAATTGTAAATTGAAAATAAAATGTGATGAATAAATATAAGGGAATCGTGCTGAAATCCTGTGTCTTTCATTCTTTTGGACACTGTGTTTTTCTGTTCCTGCCCCTTGTAGACCCACAGGTAAGCCTCAGCAGAAATGTGGAGCAGGCCATGGTCAGTAGGTGGTGGGTCTGAGCCCTCCGGAAAATGGACTCCTAAAAACCACACCAGTCAAACTTCTTTAGGACCTGTGAACTTGAAAACAAGATTCACACCCACTTTTCATAAAGCTCCAGACTGGCACCCTGATTGTGGTGTTGCTGAAAAAGGAGAGAGGAGTCAGGAACTGATGGTGGGTGGTGGTGTTGGCCATGGACAAAGCACACGTAGACACCCATGCTGCAGGGACACCAGAGGCCAGGGCCTGTGCTGAAGGCAGAGTGACGGGAGAGTTAACAAATCACAGTCGCTCGTTTCCCTAAAAGTGACGGACTGCAGCGGTCCCAACACTAGGGCCCTGCCACTTCCCTGGCTTATCCAGCTGGCTCACCCAAATATCTGCACCACTCGAGAGGAGCACGGTGGCAACTCTCACGCACTCCAAAGAAATGAGAAACCAGAAGCCTAAAGCAAACAATGCTCTTTTTACATAAACAAGATAGAAATTTAAGAGGGATGGCCTATATTTGACATTTGGAAATGAGATATTGGTGCCAGAAGAACAGCTTTAAATCCCAGTTGCAGTCCTCCAGCTTGAGCTCTTCACTGTTATAGACAGCAGCAGCCTTTGTCTTCTGTGAAGATTTCTCTCTGGGAATGGCACGCAGGCGTCGCCTCTGAGATGAGTGTGCAGGTCCCTGCAAGCCTTGAGGTTTCTCCTGCCTTCTCTGCTGTGAATAGGAGCCACTGAGCGTTCCCTGTCTGGTGCTGCAGTGGCAACTTATTCTCTGAGTCTGTTCACCTTCAAATAGGTGTTAAAGTGACACTTACTTAGTACATATAAGGTGCCAAGTATTTTTAAGCATTTTAAAAGCATTTTTTTTGTTGTTGTTTGGTGGTACTGGGGTTCCTGGAAGCCCTTCTACCACAGGGCTACACTGCTAGACCTATTTTTATATTTTTATTTGGAAACAGGGTCTCTTAAGCCAGTGAGGCTGGCGTTGAACCTGCGCAATCCTCCTGTCTCCACCTCCCAAGTGCAGGGATTACAAGCGTGCACCACTATGCCCTGAAAAAGCATTTCTCTTAACTCTCACAACAACCATTGTGTGTGTGTGTGTGTGTGTGTGTGTGTGTGTGTGTGTGTGATACTGGGCGTGGAACCCAGGGGCTTTCTACTTCTGGCTATACTCCCAGACCTATTTTATACTTTATTTGGAAACAGAGTCTCACTATGTTGCTGAGAGCCTCACTAAGTAGCTGAGGCTGGCTTGGAATCTGTACTATCCTCCTGTATCAGCCTCCCAAGCACGGAGATTACAAGCGTGCACCACCACGCCCGGCGTAACAACCATCTTTAAAAAGGTCCTATTATTATTTCCACATTATAGGTTAGCACTGTCCAAGATAAATATAAGCCAAAAATTATTTTCAGTTTCTGGTAGCTATATTTAAAACTAAAAGGAACAGGTGAAATAAATTTTAAGAATGTATTTTGATTTAACCAAAATATTCAAAATATTATCTATCAGCATGTAATTAATAGAAAATATTAATGAGATATTTTACTTTGGGGAAGGATGGGTCTTTAAAATGTGGCAATTTTTTTTAACATGTTCTGTATGGTATTTGCATGCAGAACATTTTTCTTTTCTTTTTCTTTTTTTTTCATGTGTGATACTGGGGATTGAACCCAAGGGTATTCTATCTCTGAAATACACCCCAGCCCTGTTTTATCTTTTATTTTGAAACAGAGTCTTGCTAAAATGCAGAGGGCCTAAGTTGCTGAGGCTGGCTGTAAAGCTGCGATCCTCTTGTCTCAGCCTCCCAAGTATACTTGGTATTATAAATATGCCCCACCAAGCCTGATCGACAAACTACCTTTCAAGTGCTACGTAGCCTTATGTGAATAGCAGCTACTGTACTGACCAGTATAATTACAGAAGGAGAAGCCAAGTCACAGAAGACATTAAATTTTCCCTACAAAACACATTTTCTCCTGCCTCAACCTCACAAATATGGGGATTATAGGCATGCACCACCATGCCTGGCTCAGATCCTTTTGGTTTTCAAGATTTGTAAAAATTACAAACAAATGGAAGATTATGAAATGATGTTATGAAAATGTTAAATGGGACAGCAGCTACACAGTTTTATACTTTAAAGTTCTGAGCTTTGGAGCCCTTTCTCTGTGGGTCAAGGGTATATTTCTGTGGTGGCATCAGAAGCCCTTTCCCATAGAACTCTTATTTTTTCTTATTTATTTATTTATTTATTTATTTATTTATTTTCCAAGAGTGCTTTGTCATAGAGGCAGATTTGAATTCACAATAACAAATGTACATTTTCTGTAATAGATTTGTGGAGATACAATTTATACACCATATAATTCACTCCTTATAGTAAAGAATGCAATATTTTTAACATATTCACAGAATTGTATAGCCATCACCATAATCAATTTTAGAATATTTCTATCACTCCAAAAAAATCTGTGCCCTTTCACTATTACTTCCAGTTTCTCTATTTCCCAGCCCTAGGAAATCACTAACCTATGTTCTGCCACTATAGATTAATCCCAGTCCCGCTACCCATCAGTTGAATGCTTTTTGGCATATGACTCAATCAGTCATTTCTAAAATAGGTATGATAATTCCTGTCTCACTGTGTTGTTTTAAGGATTCTTGGAGACAGTGCATGTAAAGCACAGTGCCCAGGACATAGCAACATTTGATTAATATTTGTAATATTAGAGATGTAGTGATTAATGCTCTTTTCAAGATTCAGTTGATAAAAAAGAGGGTTGCTTGCACTTTATTTCTCTTATAACCGCTACACAAACTTTTAAATCTCTCAGCTTCTGCATCTGTCATACGAGCAGCAACCCACGGATTGTCCTGGAGATGAAATAAGGTAAAGGGCACTTGCCTGGCGCTTCCTGTGTTCACTAGTAACCTTTAATGTGCAGTGCCATAGAACTCAGGGATAAAGCAATGTTTCACTCTCAACATGGACTTCATGGAGTGAGTCTGTTTCTGGTCTTCTGGTGGAGAGGGTTAAGAGTGGTCTGGAGGGGGAAATGGAAGAAGCCCAGCCCACACTGATGTGACAGGCCCTGTCCTACTGTTTTCTAATTTATTGAATTGTGTGTTTTACACAACATGGAGGGTCTATTAGGATGAAGAAATGTGCTAGGTTTTATTTTGTTTTTAAAGCAAGATATGTTTTCTCACTTCAAGAATCAGTGAAATGAGGGAGCAATACGACTGGAAACAGCTTGACACAATGCTATAAATGTTATAAAACAAATGTGTTCTAAATCCTAAAGGGGCACAAAGGAGGAGAGATAAAGAAAACATCACCAAGGAAGTGAAATTTGAATAAGGCCCCATGGTTTCCTTGTCTCTAACCCAGCCACTACGTACCCAGAACTGGCCTCTTGCTCTTGTCATGTATCAGGTTCTTTACTATCCGTGGCATCTAAAACCTCAGAGGCGTTGAGTCTGTTTCCCTTCAGCTGAAAAGGGCAAACAATTTGCACTCAGCACACTGTGGAACTGCAAGTTCTATTTGATGAGATTAGAAAATAACTAATTTGAGATTCATAAAAATTGCCCCATTAGAAGTACATTACCTAATTATTTACCTTTCATCAGGGGACTACAGTTACTCTAGAATGGCATTAGTGATCCTTTGCAGCCTCACATTAATAAAAGTCCAATTTATTCACAGGTGACTTGGAACATCACAGAAACCCATAAACTATTTTCATCCTTCTATTTTTACTAGAAAGATTCCTGCCCTAATCTAGTAGGATTACATGTAAAAGCATGGACATTCTCTTTCCAGAATAAGCTTTTGGTTTAAATTACCTGATCTGTCTTGTTAATTAAAGTGTGTCAATCTCATTCTGTTTGGGGGTGCCTATCCCCACTGTTTTTTTTTTTTTTGTGTGTGTGTGTGGCACTGGGGATTGAACTGAAGGAGATTCTACCTCTGAGCTACACCACCAGTCATTTTTATTATTTGTTTTGAAACAGGGTCTCACTAGATTGCTGAGAGTCTCACTAAGTTGCTGAGGCTGTCCTTGAACCTGCTATACTCCAGTCTCAGTTTCCCAAGTACTAAGATTGCAGGCATGTACCACCATGCCTGGCTATCCTTGCTTTATTTATTTATTTATTTATTTATTTATTTATTTATTTATTTATTTTTCCAGTACTAGGGACTGAACCCAGGGGCATTCTACCTCTGAGCTACACCCCCAGTCCTATTTTTTATTCTTTATTTTGAAACAGGGTTTCACTAAGTTTCAGAGGGCCTCACTAAATAGCTGAGACTGGCCATGAACCCAGATCCCTCCCAAGTACTGGGATTACAAATGTGTGCCACCACACCCAGTTATCCTCCCTTCCTAAAAGCATTTCTCCCTAGTCAGGTGTGGTGGCTCCCTGCACTTGGGGAGGCTGAGACAGGAGGATCCCACAGGTTCGAAGCCAGCCTCAGCTACTTAGTGAGGCTCTCAGCAACTTAGTGAGACCCTGTTTCCAAATAAAATATAAAATAAAATAGGTCTGGGAATAGCATGGAGGTAGAAACCCCCTGTGTTCCACCCCTAGTACCACACACACACACACACACACACACACACACACACACACACACACAAAAGGCATTTCTCCCACTTGGCTTATTTGAAGACTAACCATGTGAACACAGTGTGAGATGAAATTTTCAGACTGTTGAAATACAGAGATGCTTAAAGGTAGAGATATTCTGAGATACAGCAAACGTTTTATATTGCATCCAAGTGCAACAGCTCTAGGCACTTTGTAGGTATCAGATCATTTTTTGCTCATAACAACCCTAACAGGTAGGAACTATTGTCACACACACACACACTGTATGTGGAGAAAGAGTTGATGAGGTTCTGCATTTCGCTCCAGGCTCCTTTGCTTGACTCTTCATGAACACACTCACCTCCACTCCCTGCAAGGCCTGCTCTCTCAAACAGACTTTGCACTGGCTGTGCCTCTGTTCCCAACCTTCCCTGCATTTCTGCCCATGGGTCTTCCCAAGCCCAGCTCCATCACACTTCCTGCACACAGAAGCTGTCAGCTAGGGAGAACCTGCACTTCAGGTGAGCTGATTACATACACCGTGTGGAAATTAACCCTCCCTACCTGCACAACTGTCCTTCTCTAATACCAGTATTTGGGAAGCCGGGACCTAAGGATCATGTTCGCTAGCTTCAGCAACTTAGCAAGGCTCTCAACAACTTAGCAAGACCCTGTTTCCAAATGAAAAGTAAAATAAAATGTGTCTGGGAGTATACTTGGAGGTGGAATACCCCTGGGTTCAATCCCAGAAACACATACGCACACACACACACACACACACACACACACACACACACACGAAAAACCAAATGAATCACTGAGGAAAACTCAGGAATATCAGCCTTCTACTGCGCTCTAGGAAAACCAACCTCAAGTGTCCAGGGACCCTGTGGTCTAGAGCAGCAGTTTTCGAATTTGCAGGAGAATCACACTCAGGACTTGTTAAAACACAGATTGCTGCTCCCCGCTAGTCTCCCGACATTTCTGATCAACAGCCTGACAGAGGCTCAGAGGATTCTCACTGAAAACAGATGAAGTTTTCTGGAGGATGCTCATGCGGTTGGCATGGAAACCATACTCTGAGAGCTCCACTCCAGGGAAATTTGACCCAGGGAAGAAGGATACTTAAAATCATAAGACCACTGGTTTCTCCTGATGTTTATAAACTGGAAAGGGGGCAGATGTGAATGTAAGAGTTTGTACCTTTTGCAGTGAAATATGTATTTCTGAAAACCTTAAGAAGCCTCTTATCCTTCAATTTTAAGGATAATTTCAAACAAGGGAAGTGCTAGGATAGCTGTTAAAAAAGAGCTCCTTACTAGAATAAAACATTTTTTTTATTTTTATGGTGGTACTGGGGATGGAACCCAGGGCCCTTCTACCTCCGGGCTACACTCCCAGACCTATTTTTTATATTTTATTTGGAAACAGGGTCTCTTAAGCCAGCTGAAGTTGGCTTCGAACCTGCGCGATCCTCCTGTCTCAGCATCCCAAGCATGCGCCACCACGCCTGGCTAGAATAAAATATTTCTAAAGAATTGATCACGTTTGTGTGTTGAAGACAGTAGAAATGGGAGATGGGGAAGGGAGATATCACAAAATTTCATCTGTCAAAGACTTCATGCCCTCTTAAAATTCTAATCAGAATTCTAGTTAAAGAACTTTATCTCACGGAAATAATGTTTGCAAAGATTAATGTTTAAAGATGTTCACTGCAGCATTTTTTCATAGCTCCAAACTATAAAAACTAAGTACTTAAAAATAAGTTTGGTTAAACAGGTCATGATTCAGTCATAGAAAGAAATAAATCACAGCCATTAAAATGTGTTCCTCCAAGAATACTAAAAAATAACATAGGTAGATTTATTATATTATGAAGCAAAAAATTAGATTACCAAGCAGCATGTAAAGTATCAAATACACTTAGATATACTGGAGGCAACTTTGAGTACTTAAGAAATTTTCCCCTAGTTTCTGATTTTTAAAAATATTTTTTGAAGTTCTCTCAATGGATTTGCATTACATATATATATATTGCAGTACTGGGGATGGAACCTACTAGCATCCTACCACCAAGCTACATCCCCGGATCTATTATTTATTCTTTTATTTTTGAAACAGGATCTCACTGAGTTGCAAAGGGCCTCACTAAGTAGTACCTGAGGTTATCCACAAACCTCGATCCTCCTGTCTCAGCCTCCCAAATACTGAGATCACAAACATGTGCCACCATGCCTGGCTCTGAAATATATTTTTAAATAGAAAAAATTCCAATAGTTTGAGTATTTCTAAACAATCCATGTAGCATTGAATTTGAAGTTTTAGAGACAGAAGTAAAAAAAGGAAGAGGTATATCACAGTAACTAATATTTCTTGAATGTTAAGTACAGGCTAAGGAAAATCATTCTTACATTATAATAATATTTATTACATATTGCAACAATATTTTATCCTGCAGCACTATAGTGTGTGTCTAAGTATGCATATATATGTATGTATATATGCATTATATATATATATATATATATATTACTCTAATCTACTATGTTTATGCTAATTTTACAGAGCAGGTGACATAGACTTACGGAATCAAAGTAACTTGATACTAAGGGGTATAAGTGAGTTTGAATCCAGGCATATCTGACTTGAATAAATTGATTCTCACTCTCTACTGAGTAGTACTAAAGGTAAAGGTATGTAAGTCTTTAGGGAAGACTAAGTTCCAGGGATGATCACTTGATCAGGCTATAAATTCAAGAGGCGGGAAAAGTAGTTCTGCTATGTTTGTTTGTTTGTTTGTTTGTTTTTTACAGGTCTGGGGTTAGAACCCAGGGGCATTCGACCTCTGAGCTACACCCCCTATCCAATTTTTATTATTTATTTTGAAACAGGGTCTCAGTAAGTTGCAGAGGGCCTCACTAAGTAGCTGAGGCTGTCCGCGAACCATGATCCTCCTGTCTCAGCCTCCCGAATGCTGGGATTACAAGCGTGAGGCAGCATGCCCAACTCTGCTTTGTCTTTTGATGACCTTTTCACACCATTTCTGTTGGGTAAAAAAAAAAAATAGGTTTGGGGGTGTGGCTTGGAAATAGAACACCCAGAAACTTAGTGGGACCCTGTTTCAAAATAAAAATAAAGGAGATCTCACTAAGTTGCTAAGGACCTTACTAAATTGCTGAGACGGTCTTGAACCTGTGACCCTCCTGTCTTGGCCTCCCAAGTACTGGGGATTACAGGCATGCACCACCACACGTGGCTCCTTTTGTGTAAATTCTTACTGCAGAATTCTGATCCTATTATTTGTCCTGGCACACCTCCCCATCGAGCCCTCCAGTAGCCAGCCGCCCCGTCCCTGTTAAATCAGAGTCTTGAGTCCCTGGCCTTGCCCCCTTACCCTGGTCCTGTTCACACCTCGCTCTTTGCTCCATGACCTGCCTCCTGCCGAGTGGCTGGCTTGTATCTCTTCTTTATGGCTCGTAGTCAGTTTCCTCTTTCAATCTTCATGCCTTTGGCAAGACTTAAACTAGACAGCTTCATCCACATATCAGGCGTTCTTCCCGTACTTAAAGGCTTCCTGAAATCTTAACCTCTTTGTGAAACAGAGGACCTGGCATCTAGCAGGTATTCATTCTTTCGAAACCAAAGGAAGTTGATTCCCTCAAACTGGAATGATTTCTGCTCTTCAGCACTCAGCATGTTGCCCCCAAAAGTGTGCCCCCAAAACCTTTATAGACTGCTCTCATTCTAGATATTTTTTTCTAGAATGTTTGGCTGAGCTTAAAAATTAATCTAAATTTTTTTCCTAAAAAGTATCTGTTTGAAAAAACAAATAAGGTGGCACAGTAGGATTGCCAAGTTCAAGGCCAGCCTGGACATCTTAGAGAAACCTTGTCTCAAAATAAAATAGGAAGGACTGGGGATGTAGCTCAGTGATACAGCTCTTGCCTAGCATGTATGAGGCTGGGTGCAATTCCAAGTACTGAAAAAATTTTATATGTATTTTAAAATAACCCTTAATGAGTGTGATGGTTTTAAAATATGCCCCCCCCCTTGCCAGGCGTGGTGGCACATGCTTGTAATCCCCGCGCTTGGGAGGCGGAGACAGGAGGATCGCGCAGGTTCGAAGCCAGATGTGCTGGCGTAGGAGACTCTGTTTCCAAAAATAAAAAAGTATAAAATAGGTCTGGGAGTATAGCCCGGAGGTAGAAGGGCTTCTAGGAACCCCAATACCACCAAAAAAATATAAAATAAAACATGTCTCCAAATTTCTTTTTCACTCTTCCAATTAAGAGATGGGATTTGTGTTCCTGTCCACTGAATCTTGATTCTGTGATTTCTTATTAAGTAGACATGATGAAAGCAATGGTGTGCCTGTTTCTGAGACAGGCCCTGGGAAACTGGTAGCATCTTCTTCCTGCCTCTGGGGATACCCACTGTTGGACTAGCCACCATGTCTTAAGGAAGCCCAAGCAGAAATAGGCTCAGATGAAGAGGAAGTGAGGCCATCTGCTCTTGGGCCTACAGACAGACAGCCTCAACTTGTCCCACATTGAAGTGGACCATTGTACAAATATGTGTAGGCCCTTGTCCACTGCTCTGTGAAACAGAGACAACTCTATGTTGAGCCCTGCCAAAACCACAGGTTTGTAAGCAAACAAATTTGTGTTGTTTTTAAGCCACTAGCTTTTGGGGTAGATGGTTGCGTGGGATGCATAACTAGAACAGTAGGCATTTTTTCGGTTTTGAAAGTAAGGTCTCCTGGACACAGCTTAATGAACCTGCAACATCAGGGCTTCATTAGGCGGCTAAACTGCTGTGCAGAATAAATGGCGGGAAAGGGAATCTGCATACTCGGGAGTAGAGGAAGTGAAGGGTGACAGGAGGTAGAATGGCTCAGACAGTAAGCAGAAAGCAGAGTGCCTGAGCACACATGAGCTAGATGACCCGTGAGAAACACCTGGTCCCAGAGATGGCTTGGGGACATTTAAGAACAGGTTCAGGAAGCTCAGGTTCAAGGTGTGTGCTAACGCAGCTCCCCGCCGGGTAAGGCACCACCTGCTAATGGTGTCCCATTTACCTAAACCTTCACCAAAGTCCTGTCATACACACTCAAGGAACCTAAATGTTCCTTGAGTCTAGAACATTTAGGATTGGGTGGGTGAGCTGTAATGAAGGCGAGTGACGTAACAGTTCAGAGAAAAATGGTACGTACCTGAGGTGGAATGGAGAATGGAATGGAAGATCATTGGAAATCAGAACCAGAAGCCAGTGGTGACTCAGGAAATAGAAGACCTGAAACTATACTCAGTTTTCCTTCTTTCTCTGAATCCCCCAACACCTAGAGATATAGGAGGAACCCTGGATGACCTTTCTGGAGTTCAAGTCTTGGGGCTTCAAGGTATATAGTGTCCTCATGGACTGGTCATTGATTTAAAGGATATGTCACCGCTTTGAACTTCCCTGTGCAGCAGGTCTCCAAACCATCTGCCCTGTGGTATATAGTTCTGAGACAGGTAACCACCATTACTTTCCTGGGCCATCATGTGGCCCTTAGCGACACCTGTTGTTCATCCAGGTAGCTCTTTGGTGTCAGTGAAGTTTCACCTACCAATGGTAAGTGATCCTTAAGATGCTTCTTCTTCCTTTCTTTTTTATTTTTTTTATTTTTTGTGGGTCTGAGGATGGAACCCAGAGGCATTCTAATTCTACCTCCAAGCTACACCCCTGCCCTATTTTTTATTCTTTATTTGAAACAGGGTCTCATTAAGTTGCAGAGTGCCTCACTAAGTAGCTGAAGCTGTCCGCGAACCACGATCCTCCTGTCTCAGCCTCCCAAATGCTAGGATTACAAGCATGTGCCACCACGCCTGGCTCTCAAGATGCTTCTTAATGAGGCATGCTTAGCCCACAATCTGGCTGGCCAGGTGAAACTCTCTGCATTTGGGAAAACACCCATACAGATTTCTGACCTCCAGAAATGTCACCTTAAGCCACCAAATTTGGGGACCTTTGTTACCATGTCATTAAAAAAAATTAAATAACATCTGAATGTGAAATAGTAATAGAATATTTTACTTAAATTAAGAACTTAAAAGTGAAAGCCAGAAGAAAAGAGAAATGTCTAAAGTATTTTAGTTAAAATAAAAACAAATGATGCATGTTTTCTTTGCAGTTACTTTTACTGAAAAAGAAAAAACAACATCAACAACAACAAAACTTTTTTCCAAAACAGTCAAAATAAAAAAAAAACCAGTACACAAGATTGCACAATTGTTTACAAATGCTGTCAATTAAAGTAAGTAGGCTAGTCTCACAGAATCCTTGCCTGAGTAGTTCACTCCATATGCAATACACTGTAAGGTAATTCTTGGAACTGTTGGGCTGGATTCTAAATCCTCTTAGCCAAACTCACTGGATTCTACCATTAAGTCACATCAAACCTCAGATAGAAACTTTTCCAATATTTCTATGTTAGCTGAAGTTTAAAATTGCACATTCTTTCCATATACCACAAGTTTTATTCATAGTCAGGGATATTATTCAATCTTATCCAATTTCCTTCCTTAACTATCAAACAAAGTACTTTTCCTTATTCATACATAACTTCTACAATCTTCACATCCTTTTCAACCACCACTGTCTTTACAATACAATAATATAATTTATATGTAAATACAGAAATGCACATTTTCAAAGGGGGGCAGGCGAAAAAAAGAAAGGGTCTCCTACTAGAAAATGGACAATTTTCTATGGTAGGTAATTTAAGAAGTCTCTTGGGAGGGACTTTATGTCATTAATACTAGCTTGTAAAAAGCAATTCAGAAACTTAGAAAAAGTTAAAAGTGTGTGTGTGAGTGTGTGTGTGTGTGTGTGTGTGTGTTCTGCACCATTATGAATTCAAATGTACTCTAGCTGCAACACAAAACACTGAATGTTAACAGCTTATAAATGGTACTCTGAACATTCAGTTTTCTTCTGAGACAAGAGGCACACAAAGAGTCCAAGTTTCAGAATCCTCCCTTGGGCCTTTTGCTCACAAATGCCACAGGTGGACATGGTTGATTTCCAGAGGACCACAGTCTGCAATTCTGGTCAGATGCAAATTCAAGGCACCATTTAGTAAATGCTACATGCTTCAGAAATGATTTTATGCACCTATGAGGTCTACTCAGGACCCAGAATTTAAAGAATATATAAGCAGTCTCTTGAGTATATGTATCTTATCTATGTATATATCTCCTGAGAGATTATGTAAAAGCCTAACATAGTTTATGAATTTGATTTTTCTAAGCAGTTTTGTTCAAGCAAACTTACACTTAATTTTCCCCTTCAACAGTACTAATAAAACACAGGGCACCTTTTAATTTCAAGTATTTGGGTAAAATAACATACCCTGAGAATTTGGGGTGCAAACCTACACCTTGTAAACTGTAGAATGAAACTCCTCAAGCACCACATAGGAAAATGTATACCATGATAGTTTTAAATACGAAGACTATTATTGAATGTGTTTTCCCATGCACATATACATACTTATTATGAGGTTAAAGTCAATCTACTTAGGAATCAATACTGTCCTGCAGTCCAAAGTATTTCTTCAGGTAGCATGAGCATTCAATTTGTAGCAGACAGACTTTCATTTCTATGAAGGATGAAGACAATCAAAATACATTAAAATTTTGAAGAGACAAGTATGATAAAATCAAATCTGAAATTAAGAAAAAGGAATCTCTATCATTAGTTATCTCCTAGTACATTTGAAGTGCAAGTTAATATTTGATTTTGTTGAAGTGGAATTTTTTAGCTTCTTTATTCACTGGTAAACATATAGACAACTAATGTTAAGTCATTGCCTGTATATCTGGGCTTCAGTTAGTCTTGAGGGCAATTTCAGTGAGTGTTTTTAAGAAAATACATCCTGGTGAAGCGAATTTTCACTTTTTGGGTTGCACATATGTTCAATTTTCCAGAAATATTCAAATAGGGCCATGTTGACATGACCGTTTTACCAACAGAAAAAGAAAGAGGAAAAGGGTCAAGATAGAATCTACACACAGTGCCCTGTGATTCTTCTGGAAAACTGTGTCACACCTGTAATCCTGAGACAAAAATCACAAAAGTCAGACTCCACAATTCTGATTCATTTCAACTCAAGGCTCTATCTAAGAAATCCCCTATGAATGGTTTTATGTACACAAAACATAAAAAGGCAGTTCAGTAGTTCAGGGGACACTGTTGGGTGACAGTTTTATGTGATAATAGATTCTTGTTTTGTTACAATTTGGTTGAAAAAGGAGAGACATAACCACCTCATTAAAATGTTCACAAATCCTCAAGAAATTACAAAAAGAGGAAGATGGGGATTGCAGGTCACCTCTTGCCTACGAAAAAATGTTATTTCTCTGTCACTGGAGGTAGTTAAACACTAGCAGCTCTGTTTGGTTTGATGAAATACAAATCCATAAAGTTATCAGCAGCTAAAATGGGATTCATAGAATACTACTTTTAAATTAATTTTTAATAACTTGGACATTTACTACATTTTTTCACCTTTCCAGAGTGCTCAGCCTATTGGATAGAACCAAGAAATGAAAAGTTACTTCTTTCTTTCCCAGTTTCTAGCTTACCTCAGTGTAAGAATTCAAGACTCAGATCTGCTGGTTATAAATTTTGGTAAACAGCTTATGGGCTCCTAAACACTCAACCGTACCACATCTTCTAGGAATTGAGGGACCTCTCTTTTTGAGGAGCTGGTAAGCAGAGACTGCTCAGCATGGCCACTGGACTTTCTTGAAAGCCACCTGGGTTTCAAACCAGTCTTACCAGATCAGGTACCATCTAGTCACACCCTATGTAAGTTTCATGACAAGTTCCCTTTCATGGTGCTGGTCTAAGTGTTATAGGACTAAGATCTTCAACGTGGAGTCTACTTTCTTGTTTCAATATGAAGTGACTTCATACCCAGCCAATCTCTCTCAAAAGCGAGGAAGCACTGACACTGTAAGGTTTATTGTCAAGTAATGAACATTAAATAAATTCTGAAGTAAATCCATGTACCTGGGTAAGAAAACTTTTATAATAAGGAAATGATATTTTCCTGAATATGGCACAAGGTGATCTATATACACAGACTATGTTTCATATTTCATGAAGATTAAAACTTCGCTCATAACCCAGCTGCTCAGCGAATGATTAACTATGGACAGAGCTGACTCTTCCTGTCTCAAATCCTTCTTCCATGGGTGTTGTGTTTTTTTTAGTGTGAAATCCCTTTAAGGAAAGCCCTGAAAGTGAAATTGAAGATTTTTTTTAGGAGTCTGAATGGGAAACAATTACAAAGTAAAAGATTATATAATCCATACAAAATCCAGCCTCCCAAATAGCATAAAATTCTGTGGCTTCAAGAAACGATGTAAGCAGAAAGCAAACATTACTTGACCATCAAAATCAAAATCATGCTTTTAAAAAATTACTGGAAGCCAGGTGTGGTGGGGGCATGCCTAAAATCTCAGTTCTTGGGAGGCTGAGACAGGAGGATGGCAGGCTCACAGCCAGTCTCAGGAACCTAGCGAGACACAAAATCTAGTGAGAGTCACCACAACTTAGTGAGACCCAATAGGGCTGAGGGTCTAAGGGTGTAGAACACCTCAGCCCAGTACCCTCCCCCAAAAAAGACCAGAAGGCTTTATCTTTTAATCAAATAAAAAAGAGATGCCTTAAAGAAAGCCTGGAATAATGTTTAAGTTTTATAGGGATATTCTTTTAGAGAGTAAATAAGAAGCATTTCAATATAACATTTGAGTATATATTGACACACATTAATCATTACAAGCTGAATATGTATCTACTCAATCAACTCTTCCAGACTCACTGTGAACACTCACTCAAATGCCTTCAGAACTGGGTTACAACTGAGGCAGTGTTGAATGTCAATGAAAGACCTGGTGACGTGGATTCTTAACATCTAAAACCTGGCTAAGGAGCAAGTGCTGTGCTACGTGTCTAGGTTTCTGCCCTAGGTGGCCCTGTTGGGAGTGAATCGGAAGCTCTGAATTGGAGTTCATTTTCTACTCAACTGCCCCAAATAGGTCACTCTTCAGATTTAAACAATCGTGAGAGAGAGAGGAATATGCAACAATGGAAGAAATCACTGCAGAAGAAAAGAATGCTTCACACTCACAACAGGGGCTGGATTTTTAAAGGGAAATGGCTATTTTATACCTTTCTGAGACTCTGAACTTAATTTTAAATGCAAGCACCGGCTCTCCAATATTTCAAACCCTTCTATTTTAAGTCAAAAAATAGCATCGTGTGGCATTGTACAAATAGGAAAAACTAAAGCAAAGTACAGAGGTTTTCGTAATTACATTTCAAATCATTTCAAACCCAATATAAGAACACAGAGAGCATAACCAAGAGAAAAGCGGGTCCGGCTGGTACACAATTAAAAGCGCAGACCTGTCATGTGCTAAGCCTGAATATGTGCTTCCTCTCTGCCAGCTACACTGGAAATAGTCCACAAACCTAAGAGGTGATCTGTGATCCACATTATTAATTTGCTGACTTGGTTTACCACAGAACCAATCCCACTCTCCTGTATGTTCTGATGGAAACATGCAAATGCATAAGACACCATTCACCTGGTCGCAAGTGCAAGAGGAAGGAGGTGAACAGAAAATTTATGACTTGTATTTAAGTATAAAAAAGAAATGGTTTTACAGAGTGGCAGGGGAAATGTAACCATTCAGTCACCTTAGTAAAACTGAAATAACAGAAACTGTTTTAAAAGAGTTGTTCATGAAAATATAGAAACTTACACACTTGGTTTAAAGAAGCAAAAGTTAAGAATTACACAGGTGGAAGGCGTTTTTCAGATGAATTCTTAGTGCTATTACAATGCAACCTTCAGATTAAAGAAGAATAGTCCATATTTCTGTCTTGCTCCTATAAAAAATAGTCAAAGAAAATATTGTTAGTTCTAAAGCACATCTGACTCTAGAAGAGGCAAAAGAAATGTCAAAGCATAGTCTATTTAACTGTTCGGCTAGTTGAGTTATAAATAACGATGAGGCTTACATTTTAAAAAGCGTTTGACAAACGTGTTTCAGGACCTATGAGACAAACTAACACACTCACAGTTGGAACCGCGCTGAAAACTGAGTTAAATAAAACCAACTTTAGAGATGGGTATGGTGGTGTGCTCCTGTAATCCCAGTACTTGGGAGGCTGAGACAGGAGGATTGCAGGTTTGTGGCCAGCCTCCACTACTTAGTGAAACCCTCCTCAACTTAGTGAGACCCTGTTTCAAAATAAAAAATAAAAAATAGGGCTGGAGGTGTAGATTGGAGGTACAATGCCCCGAGGTTCAATCCTCAGTACCGCAAGAAAAAAAATTTTTGAGTTAAATGTTTACTTTTCCTGAAATCATTCATAGAAAGGATAAAACAGTATAATAGCTATATTCCAAAAATTAGCATGCAGAACTGGTATTTAAAATAAATGGAAACATCTGAAAGTTACTATGAGTCAGTAATATAATTAGATGAATAAACTCTCAATACTAAGAATTCTTGTAAAGCAAATGTCCACTAATTAAATTATGCAGAATTTCACAGAGCACATTTTGTTTTAAATAATATATACTGGCTAGTACCTTTAACTCAGTTAAATTTATTTTAAGAGGGAGCTGGCATAATCGAAAGCTTACTGACAGTTGGCCATGTCTTTGTATCTCTATATAAATTTTAGTATATCTACCTGAACTTTACTAAAGGAATGTTTTTAACACCTGGTAGTTGATATTTGAACATAATATTTTGAAGATATAAATAGAATGAGCTACAGGTAATATTTGTTAGGGATTAAGAAGACTCTATCATGTGAAAAATAACCTCTAAGAAGTATCAAATAACAGCCATCTAACAAATTATATGCAATCAGAGTAGCAAGATGAGGGACAGTTTAATCCTGTCATCTAGAAAAAGACCTGTTCAAATATGCATTTAAAAAGAAGTCTATAGGAATAATTACAGTTTTATAGCTCACATGTATATGATTCATGTTTATTTTATTGTTTCATATTTTATATTCAGAAATGACCTTCAGAATAAAAGGGGTTATTATGTGTTCAGGGACCTCTCATTTGCTAAATTTGTTTTTCTACCTTAGGACATACAGGAGAGCAAGAGAAAAAGAAAATATAATTACAAGGGAAGGAGAACATGATACTGAGAAGAATAATTTCCGTGTATGAGGGGGTTACAATAACTCTGGCTGTGTCCCTCTCAAGGTGAGATTTGCAAAGACTTGAGCAGAGCAAAAAGACAGGGGATGGGGGGCTGCACTGTAGGAGAAAGACAACGAGATGGGGAGGAGAATCGATAGTAGATATGCATAGGCTATTGCTTCTGCTGCCATCAACTTTAGAGAAATGTTGTTAGAAATCATGAAAGTAATAAAGTTACTCCAACTCCTATTAAGGATAAAACAGTAGGTGTTGCCAATGAAGCCTATGAGAGGCCTTATGAAGGGGTGTGTGTGTGTGTGTGTGTGTGTGTGTGTGTGTGTGTGTGTACGTGTGTTTGACCATGGATCACAGCGAAGTCAGCAGAGATGAAGGTGTGACTACTCTGTGTCACCAGGGGTCTGGCTGATGATTTCTTCTGACTTTAGCAGAACACATGACAGGATAGCAGGGATGCTGGGTCAGATTTTCCCTTGCTCCACACAGGCCTGCACCCAGACAGGAAAACCACCCCAGGCAGCTGGCAAGCTGGCAAGCTGGGCCCAGAGTTGTATAACATTCTGGAAGGCCGTGGGGGATATTAGAATACCCTGACAAGCAGCCAGCTGCCCCGTCCTGAGAGAGCAGTCAGCTCACAGGGGCCTGCTGAGCTGTGGGCATCGCCTCTGGTTTGGGGAAAGACGGAGCAATCCTGTACACGGGCCCCTGACACAGGCCTGGGTGTCTGCCAAAGCAGGGCTGATTTTCTATTTTTGTAGGGGGGCTAAGGTTCTCTTCTCTGAGGGAGATTAAACACTTGCTGCTGTGTGTCATGTCCTTTGTAGCAGTCTTATTATTGAATCTTCACAGCTCTCCTAAAAGGTCTACCCATTTCACAGAGGGAGAAACAGGTTCAGCGGGGTCAAGCCGCTTGCCTAGACTGGTAAGTAACAGAATTTGAGTCAGGGCTGCCTGACTTCACTGAACACCCGGACTGGAGATTTCCTCAAAGCCACACAGCTCCCTTTCAACTAAAATGCTTTAACCCTTCTATGCCCAGGGGAATCCCACTCTCCTGTACACCCCACACCCTTCCTCTCCTCATACACACATTTACCCCCACACTGGGAGCCACAGCTCCTAGGCATCCTGAAACTGGCTCCGATTTCTCTTTGTGGCATAAAATCTTCATGTACAGGGAGGGGTAGCCGGGTAGGGTAGCGGGGTCGCCAGGGAGGATTTGGAGGGAAACATACCAAGTGCTGTGTGCCTGCAAGCTTAGCACTTTGGTCCTCACTGTGAAGTATAATTACAGTGAACCAGTCAAAGTATGAAAATGTTCCAAGAACAGCTAATTATTTTAGGTAAGAAAAAAGCACAGAGATAGTTTTGGTATATGCTGGACTTTGTCAAATTTGGGGTCTGCTTGTACATTTATTCCCTTTCTCTAATTTTCCTGCCCCTTCTTCCAATCCCAAACAACACACACACACACACACACACACACACACACACACACACCCCAAGGCAGTAAAATGGCTAGAAGATGCTATTTCCTCTTGACTCGGATTTTTTTTTTTTTTTAATGATACTGAAGTCTGAAGGATTAGCAGCAGAGCAGCCAGGCACCCGACCCCTTCTCTCCTTTCTCCCCCTTCACAAGGACAGAAATGTGTCATATAATTAATCCTTTACCAAGCTGATTGGACAAGAGGCCAAATGCAGTGGCTGAAAACTTTTGGAGAAGTTAGTTAGCAACAAAAGCCTGACACAAAAAGGACAGATACGGGAAGAAAGACAATTCACAGTAAGAGCGCAGAAGTGGATGAACACACTGTTCCTCCATAATAAAACAGCATAGGCCACCGAACTCAAAGGACTGCATTTCAGTAGCTGTTGATTTGGGTCAAGTTAGTTTTATTTTTCAAGTAGGGATTACAAATAGTACCTATTTAGAGCCGGACGTGGTGGCGCACACTTGTAATCCCAGCATTTGGGAGGATGAGACCGGAGGATTGCGGTTTGCAGACAGCCTCAGCTACTTAGTGAGGCCCTCCACAACTCAGTGAGACCCTGTTTCAAAATAAAGAACAGAAAATTGGGCTTGGGGTGTAGCTCAGAAGTCGAATGCCCCTGGGTTCCATCCCCAGACCCACACACACACAAAAATAGTACCTATTTAAAAATCCAATTCATGATATTAAGTCTTAGCTTATAATATATGATTAACATAAATTAGTTATTACTATTAGTTTTATTTTTGTTGTTTTTAAAATTTTTATTGGTGCTTTATAATTATACAGGAGAGTGAGATTCAAAGTGATACGCTCATATATGCACACATTATTTGGTCTATTTCCTACCCCATTTTTTCCTTACTTTTCATTTTTTACTAATTTCAGTGAGGGTAGGGAAGAAAATGTAAAGGGATAGATAGAATTGTGGATAAATGCGTAAAATAGTAAGCGAGAGGAAAGCTTCAATCCCATAAAAGAAGTAAGGGGAAAAGAAAGGCAAAAACCCTACAAGGAATATAATAAAATAGAATATCTACTTATAATGATTGAGAGGGAAAGCACAACCAAGTTAGGGAGAAAAGCAAAAGTTAAAGTTGTCAGTTCTAGAATGTAATTATGGGATCAACTAAAAGTAAAATGTCAAAGCCAGCAGCTCAGCTACCTGGCCTCCATCTGCCCACCACCAAGGGCCACATCCCTGTCTCTCTGATGACCCATCTCTGAGAGGGGCTCAAAGCTTGGAAGATGCTCAGATGAGGGAGTGACAGGCTGCAGGCTGCAGGCCTTGGAGCTGTGCAGTGGGTGATGCAAATGAACCACAAAGTGTGAAGGAAGGAAAGATGCAAGGTGGGGCCTTGAAGTCCATCAGGCTGAAGTGAATGGGAAACAAGAAACAGGGTGAGGGAGAAGTGGTGAATAAGTAAATACATACATACATACATACATACATACATACATACATACATACAGCAGAGAGCCAAAAATAGTTTGTCAAACAAATAGCAAGGGGAAAGGCAGATGGATACCAGAAAGTAAGGCCATCCAAGAAAAGTAGCCTTAGGAAGAAAAAAGAGATGCAGAAAGGGTTAGCACACCCCAAAAAGATCCTGTAATGGAATATTCAGGGTTTGAGTCCCAGTTCTGCCCCAAAGGGACACTGTGACTAAAGAAGGGCCACTTCTTGGAACCACAATTTTCTCCTGAAGTTTTAATACAAAGAAAGTGGGTTTGGTGGCATAGGAACTCCTCTGGAGCCCTTGAGAACACAGAAACAGCTCTCCCTGAACCCAGCTTTTTCTTCCACACCACTCACTGACATGTGGAGTCCTTTAGAAAGGGTAGAAATGACTGAGAAGCGAGGAGAAAACAAATACCAACCATGTTGGAGCAACATGAAAACATTCAGATGATGTATAAAAAACAGACAGTAGCACCCACGAAGAAACAAAACCTTGCAAGAAAAAGGAAAAAGCATTCAAATGAAGCTCAATAATTTCAATTCTCTTACACTGGTACTCACTATGTCAATAGGTATAGCACCAGTTAAAGTTTTCTGTTGTTAGTATTATATATTCATCTGTATGCTCTTATAAATGGCCTCCAGTATTAAGTCTCAATTGAAATTTTAAGGCAACTATATGACATAAAGTAGGTGGGCAGGGGAGCAAATGTGTCAGAGGAGGAGGGACACAGCCAAGGCCTCGAATAACAGAAAACAAAAACAGAAAGTCTCATCAGAAAGGTATCAGAGAGCCTGTGGGGAAGGGAATTTTAAAAAACAAAGTATACTAACAAACATCAAAGGCCTAACACAAAATAGACTGGTGAGGTTTTGCTATGGCTTGCCTCTGTGGCTATCTGACTACTGCGCCTCCAGGTGCCAGGTGGGAAACAGCCTTGCCTAGTCATCACAGTGTGCAGTGGCATTATTATATATACATTATATTATATTATATTATATTATTATATTATATCACTAATTATCTTTGAGGATGGGTTGTGACACAGCAAAGTTTGAGAAGTGCTGGAATATAGAACACAGGACAAAAAGAAGTGAGAAAACCCTACCTATAAAGGAAAGTTCAGAGTCATCAAAAAAAGATAACAGCACTGGGTTATATATATGAGAAGGAAAAAAGAAATGCTCCCTGTTACAATGCAGTGCTAAAAATAGAGGATGGCATACTTATTCTCTGAGCTGGAAGGATTCTTAAATGTTCTGACTGTTCTGAGCACTAGCTCGCAGGTTTGTGTGCAGGGCTTTGCCTCTTCCTGCTGTAGTGTGGGCTCCTGACCTGTGGGGCCTTTCGGGGTCACAGGTGGGTTTATATCTCATCACGGAGTGGCTGGTAGAGTGTAGAAATGAATGAATAAATGAATGAATGAATGAGAAAATTAGTGCATTTCTTTTAAATTTGCATCTTATAAATGTCCAGAAATACAAACAGAAATGTGGATGGTTTGTGGCCAAATGTCTCTAGGGAGTAGATTCCAGATATCCTTGCTGGCAGGTCGGAGTCCTCTACCAACCTTCCTTTGTTCCAGGTCTCCTACTAAGTACTTTCCAGAGTGTCCTGCAGGGGGTGGTATGCCCCTGGAGAGACAAGCCAGCTCAAGAGTTCCTGGTTCATGCTCTCGCTCTCTCTTGCGCGCGCGCTCTCTCTCTCCTTTCTTGGAACCTCAGCAAATCTCTTTCTAAGCCCCAATATTGTGAAATATTGTGATTGGACAAATCGCTTTATGCAACTTGATTTTGGTTCAAGAGGACATAAAATCCTACCCTAGGAAAATCCCTGCAAAAGTCTAGTGTTTTAGAGAATACTGAACCACAACCACCTTTCAAGACTTCTCGCTGGCCATCCGCATAAGCATCAACTGCTATTTTGAAATATGTGAACAATGTTTAAGAACTTTGTCATACAAGGAACAGAAAAGAACTATACCTTTTTAAAAAAAAATCTCACTTTTCTTTGAAAAATGGTATAGAACTTTAAGGAGACTGAGTTTTGAAGAATTGTAACTCATATCAGAGTTTGGTAACTAGGTTTTTGTTGCACAGGAAAAGCTAACCTTTAGTCTGCTTAAATCAAAATCCAGCATTGGCCTATCTTTAGAGCTGTTTACTAAAATAAAAGTTATGCTTCCAAAAGGGAAAAATTTTTCAAAAATCATTGTTCAGGTCTCAAATAGTCAAAACTGTGATTTATATGTGTATCTGGGGACAAAACTCCAAGTCTAGTCTCTCCAGGCTCGGCAGACAAGAGAAAGGCCAAAGGCAGCTGCCAAGAGGACACTGTGGGCATGCGGGCTCCCTCCTTGGGTCCCTGTCCCTCTTCCCTTGCGGCTGCACCTCCAGGGCTTTACCAAGGCCTCTCAGGATTAGCTGGTCCAAAATAGCCCTAGGTAAACATACCACCTGTCTGGGAGATTAAAGAGCTTTTGCCCCTAGGCTACTCTTCCTTCTGCAAAATTAATCCTCAATTCTGAGTCTCCTGCATGAGCATATTGAATTTTTCCTGTGTTTTCTACACCAAACAAAAGATGTATTATTTATCTCTAAACCTCCTCCCTTTTTTTTTTTTACTTGTGATCACCACACAGGGCCTGTTGCAGGCTCTTGGACAGGAAAAAGTCATCTATTTCTAGACTGCAACTAAAATGAGGCTTGGACTTCCACCTGAATTCTTCAAGTGGAAAAAAATTCTTTTTTTTTATAGTGCCTCATGTTGTTTTAACAGTTCAAATAAATGTGATAATACAGAGTAACAGTTCCTTAATTTGGAAATGGTTTTAGCATATGATATTCAGACACATTTTGAGGCATAAATATTATTGTCCCCAACTAGACATGACACATGAACACTAGACAGTTTTTCATGCCCGAGATCATGTAACTGGGGAGAAGCTGTGTGACTCAAATCCAATAATCGTAATTTCTAATTTAAGTCTCTTTCATTGCACAAAACAGCAGTTTTTCTCTGTTCCTTTTGAGTTACATGGAGAAAGAGAAAAAGGATGCATTTCTATCATAGAAGCATAAGCAGGATTTCTCTTATCTCCATCTCCTGTTTCCATTCAATGTGATTTTACCAAGTAGTAGAAGTCCTACCTAGAGTATTTATGACCTCAGCCTGGAAGGTTGAGTGCCAGAGCATGAGGGGAAGTGAGGGACAAGTTTGTGCACACAGTTCTGACCCTTTGAGCCCCTGTCTGAAGGTGTCTCTGCCCAGTCTCATGTGTTTGACCTGAAGTGTCCCGGTTCAGAGCAGCCAAACTCACTCCTCCTATCAAGTTCCATGGACTGTATTTACAGCAGGGATTCCTGTTTGCGAGTATGGATGAGCCTAAGTGTCAGGAATCTGTTTTCTGTGAATTCCTTTGCAGAGGGGGTAAGCACGGAAGTTAATTTGTTTCTGAGAGAACAGAGATATGAAAATAGTGCCTTGTGGGGCTTAGCTGTGGGGTATGATGGATCCAGCAGGAAAAGGGCCAGCTCAAACACACCAGCTCCATCCCAAGAGCAACTAACTGCAGCTCCCAAATCTCCCCCTCTCAAGGAGGTCAAAGTGTGTGTGTGTGTGTGTGTGTGTGTGTGTGTGTGTGTGTGTGTGTGTGAGAGAGAGAGAGAGAGAGAGAGAGAGAGAGAGAGAGAGACAGACAGACAGACAGACAGACAGACAGACAGACAGACACCTTGGACTTACCCTAAGAAAAGTATTCTCATCATTAGAAAACTGAAAAGCCAGACTTAGAAAAGACAATTCCTTTGTATAAAACATTTCAAGAGGAAGAGGTAGGGGAAAGAGAAGAGATCAGCTTTTCTGCTGACTTTAGAAAAACCCTCCCTACCAAGAAAATGGCAGGCTTTGACTCCCCTTCCTTCTGGGAAAGCAAACAGATTAAAAGCCTTTCCAATTATCTAGGTAGGATGAGGTACCTGTGTTTCCAGAACAGTCAGAAACAAAGAGTGGGGCTCGCTCCACGATATCCAGACCAGGTTTTCATGTCTCCCTCCTTCTAACCTTTACCAAAGGCTGAAGGGACAGATAAGTGGTTCATGTCCCTCATACTCTCTGGTGGGAAAAACACTCAGAAAGTGTGGGAGGTCAGAGGGGAAAGGCTGGGCACGAGGACTGAGGAATGGGGAGAAGGAAACACAGCAAGAAAATGAGCCCCTTCAAATGCTAAGCAAGAAACATGATTGCCTCTTACTCTGTTAAACTCGATACCAGAGCAAAGTCCACTCACCAGCAGGGGCTCCACGCTGCTCCCTGGCAATTCCTGGTCATCTGTGCTCCACCACGAAGCTCATGGTGGTGCCGTCGAAGGAAGGGGGAGCAATGATCCGTGGCCCCAGGGACTGAGAACTGATGCTGATGACAGGTTTGCCGTGCAGCTGCGCAAAGCCCTTGGCGCCCACAAGCTGGGATGTGGCTGCCGGGGCTGAGGAGGAAGGGGAGGCAGGGGACTGACCAGAGGCCATGAAGTACGGGGCCTCTGTGAATGTGGCAGCTGCTTCTTTGTTGGGGGGCTCTGTTGCCATGGAGAGCTCACTGCTCCCCGGAGTGTGAGCAATCGGCGTGGGCTGCAGGGCATTGGTGGGCAGCACCGTGGGCAAAAACCCAGGGTAGATCATGTAGGTGGGTCCATAGGCCCCAGGACTCAGAGCCAGGGGAGGCACAGGGAGGGACATGGGAGCCACAGCTTGCTGCTGAGAAGTCATGGGCACATCCACATACTGTCCCGTCTCAGGGTCGAACAGTCTCCGGGTCATGGGCTGTACTGGTGTGTCCACCAGATAATACTGGCCGGTGGTCACATCTAAAAGCATCTTGCGTTGAGTCTGCTGAGGCTGTGGCTGCTGAAAGGGGTCTGTGGGGACCGCAGCTGGGCCTGCAGGTGCTGGGGCAGGCATGCCAGGTGGGGAGAAGCAGAGGACCTGAGGCTGGGCCCCCTGCAGACTGAAGGGTAGTGGCTGCTGGTGGTAGATGGCAGTGGTGGTTCGCTCGGGGCTCTGCGGCCCTGAGGGGACAGCAGCCGTCTCCCGTGGGTTGTCGGGTTTGGTGCGCCAAGCTGGCCGGCTGGTTCCGCTCACCTGAGAGCCCCTGGGGCTGCTGGAGACCTGGCTGCGGGCGCTCAGTGGGGGCAAGCTGCAGAGTGTGGCTGCCGAGGAGATGAGGGGCGCCTGTCTTGCGGCCCCAGGCCTGCCGGGCAGCTCCCCAGCCGCTGTGCTTCCTTTAAGGGGGATGGTCAGGTAATTCTCACAGTCACTGTTGCTCTTCTCCAAGTTGATGCCACTTTTCCTGTCGGTGGCCTCACTAGGCGGGGCCTGGGTGGCGGGAGAGATCTTGAGGGACCGGAGTCCCTGCGATTTGATGCCCCTGGCCACTGAAGCACTCTCTGGTGAAGGCCCTTGTGGGAATTTGCCAGCGACACCCCCAGTTTTCTGAGTGCTGCTGGCGCTCACGGTGAACACGTTCCGGCCGCTGGGGAGTGGCGGCAGGGGCTGCAGAGGCTGGGCTCTTTCCACCTCCTTGTGGACTGGAGGGATGTAGAGGGACCGGGGCCTTTCCCTGGCCATGTTCTCGAAGGCGGCTGCCCGGGCAGACACGCTCTCAGTGCTGGGGTTGGAGTTTCTCCTCTGCAGACGTTCTAGGGGGGCTCCTCGCAGGACCACACCGCCCTTGTTTCCTGCACCCCGTTCTTCACCCTCACCCAGCCGTTTGGCCAACTTGTCAGGGTCTACCTCAGGGCCCGCGCCTCCCTCCCGCTCCTCACTGGCAATGAGCGACAGGACGTGGCTGTCCGCCATCACAGGCAAGGGGTCACTTTTGCGTTTCCATTCATTCCTGTTGAAGCTGTACAGCTCCTCCATGGACCTCACTGCAGCCGTCAGCTTCTCCAGGGCGTTCCGGGCAGGCTTTGGGGTCTTCCCTTCTTCCTTGATGTCCTCATCCTTGGCTTTCTCTGGGGTCTTCTGAGCAGAAACCTTGGAGACGATCTTGAGCACAGGCAGGTATGAGCCCTGCTCGGGTTTATTGGGGGCAATGGTGGCCACGGGCAGCCTGCCAGACGCCCTGTGAACCAAGACTGTTCCTTCTGGGGAGGAGGAATTCATGGGCTGGCTGCTGCTACCTGTGCCCGTGCCATCCCTGAGCTCCCGGTCTACCCCGTCTTCTCTCTGGTTCACTACAGCCTGGCACATAATCATCATGGGTGACAGGGAACTGGACCCTCCGGCTGCAGCAGCCAGCTGCCTGGGCTTGGGCCCTGTCAGCCCCTGCTCGGGAGTGACACTGCCCTTCTCACTGCCATCCCCTGACCCCTTGATTAGCTTCCTGACATCTCTCACCTGATGCAGGGGCCCTTGAGCCTTGGACTTGTCTCTGATGTCTCTCACCTGGAACTGGGGCACTTTCTCCAGATTGTCCCCACGGAAGAGTTTCTGCTGTGCCCTGCTGCTGTCCTCTATGGTCTTGAAGAGATTAGAGGCGCTGCCACCAGCCAGCTTGGGTGTGAGCAATTTGGCGATGTTGAAGTCCGAGCTTGGCTGTTGCACACTCCCCAGCCGGATCTTGATTTCGGGAGCCTTGGGCCTAATCACTGCAGTGGTGGTGGCCTGGGCAGCAGGGTATTTGGTGGCCTGCTTCCCTGGCTGCTTGTCCTTGGGTGTCTGCTGGATGTTGGGGACAAAGAGGCGGGACATGATGGTGGACTTGTTGGCAGAGATCCCCCCGAGATCGGCCCTCCAGTCCCCCCCTTTGGGGAGCGTCAGCTTCCCGATGGGGGCTTTCTCTTCTTGCTTCTCAGCCTCTTTCTCCTTCCAAGACCGGAAAGCACTGTTCTGACTTCGGAGGAAGATGCCTTTCACAGTCTCCGAGGCACTCTTTTTAATTTCACACACTTCTATGTGTCCATCGGTGAAATTCCGGCCAGAGCCCGCGTTGCCTTCTCGAGGAGTACTGGCTTTGAAAGTTGGGGATTTAGACCCAGCCACGGACCCCTCCGCACCTGCATCAGACACGCTGAACACGGTGTGCTCGGAGCCCGCCTCTGAGTGGCGGGAATTCTGCCTCTGCAGGCCCCGCTCCCGTGGCTTCTCGGGCCCTGGAGGGCTCTCGGTGTCCTTGGAGGTGCCATGGTGGGACGTATCAGTGACTTCTCCCCGCTCCATTTTAAACTCATGTTCTCTCTGCATCTTCTTGGAGATGACATTTTTGAGCAGACTGGAAGCAAATTTGGACTTCTTCTGGGGGCCGTCGCCGCGGGAGGCGGGCTTGCTGCTCTCAGAGGTCTCTGAGCCATCGTCTGTGTACACTGACCCAGGACCCTTGCTGGAGCCTTTGGAGGTCCTGCAGGGGCCGGTGGCTGAGCTGGCTTTGCTCTCACTGCGTAAATTCAGGGGCTCCAGAAGGGTGACGACGCAGGAGCCTGTCTGGACCTGTTTCTGGAAGCACAGGGGTGTCTCCACATGTTTGATTTCTCCCTCAACTTTGCTGACCACGAACTCCAAGGCCTTGGTCTGGGATTTCTTGGACTGGATGTACAGCTGGTCTGCAGTGGCCCTGGCCCCGCCGCCCTTCCTCAGACCTGCAGCCACAGAGGCTGCGCTGCTCCTGAGGAGGCTCTGTTCCACCCTGGCCCCGACACCCCCACATTTTAAGTCCAAGAAGGTGGACCAGCGACCAAAGCCCACTTCGGACAGGGTGGTGGAGGACTCCCTGGAGCTGATATTCAGAGCCTCAAAGTAGGGGTAAGCGAGGCTCCGGAAGGCCCGGGAGGTCAGGTTACGCACCTCCTTGTCCGCATCGTCCAGCTCGCTCACGGCACTGGAGGCGCCGCTCGAGTAGTCCACCAGCTCCTTTGCCCGAATGGCCCCGCACCTGGTTTGCAGGCGAGCAGGGACAGCAATGAATTTCTTTGCATGGTCCTGAGCCACGGCTGCAGCCGACTTTTGCTTCGGTGAACTTGAACTGTGTTCAGCAGCTGTAGAGACGCAGAGGCTCATGTCGCCTTCATGCTTGGCAGCATAAATAATGTTTTGCTTTGCACGCACGTTGCTAGGCTCATTTATAGCCCGGGAAGTTGGTTTGATTGATAGGAGGATCTGGCTTGCTGCACCCCCACAGCTGCCTGTGGCGGTGGTGGCTGCCCCTGAGGCTGCCTCCCGGGGCTCCAGCGAGGGCTCGGGCTGAGTGGCAGTGCCAGGGCCAGTGGGTGGGGGTACAGGGTCACCGTCAGAGGGGCCACTGCCCACTTCTGTGCTGCTGGTGTCGCTGCTGCTGCTGCCTGCGCCAGGGCGAGCCAGGTCGCTGCTGATGGGGCTGGGTGTCGGCGTGGCCTTGGGGCTGGGAGTGGTGCTGAGGTAGCAGCTGTTGTCATCCTCTTCGGTGGGGGTGGTGACGTCTCCCGGGGTCTCGTCACTGCCACCAAAGGAAGCATAGTCCACAAAGGAGTAGATCACGTTATTGTCCTCGAAGTCCCAGCGAGAGGCCAGCCCCACATCGAAGTCCATGTCCTGCTCCACCTCGCTCAGCTGGATCTCATGGGTGGTGATGTAGTGCGCCTCCTCATTTTTGGGGGGGTCCCTGCTGCTCTGGGACTTGGCAATGATGTCCCTGCACTCCGTTCCGTCTCCTGGCACCCCCTCTCCTTCTCCTCCTCCTGTTTTTTTTCCTCCTTCTCCTCCCTGGGGTTGGCAGGTCACTTCACTCTCACTCTCAAAGCCCAAGGATGAGGAGGAGGTCGCCAGAGCCCCCGATGATGTGGTGGAATCGTCCACTTTGGAGATGCCATCGTCTCTTGCTTTGTCCACCGGGGAGGAGGACGAAGAGGATGAGAGTTGGGAGCTGGAGCATTCAGAGGAAGCAGGATCCTTCAGGGGGGTTGGAGCCTGGTGTTTCTGACTGCTGGCTTCATCCTGAGCTTTCCCCTTTGGGCTCCCAGTGGCCTTTTCTTCCTCAGGCTCCAGCATAAGTTTCAAGGTCCGGACACCGTCCCTCTGGTCTCTGGCTGAAGCGTACATCTCCACATATTTTGCTTCTTGCTGGGAGGAGGCTGGAGGCTTGGGGAGCGGCTGCAGCTGCTGTTCACGCTCCTGGCTGCCCTGCGCTCCGCTCACCCGGTCCTCCTGCACTTCCACCAGCCCGACCTGCTGCGAGTTCCGCTTCAGAGTGGTGGCTTCCATCCTGAGCCCTTGCCCAGGTTTCAGCAACAGGAAGAGGCAGTGGTGAGCACAGGGGCTGACTTGGGGCCCTCTCTGGTCCTGGAGGGGCCGCACTGTTGCCCTCAGTAGGGTCCCATGTGCCTGGACTGGCCCCAAGGCTGTAGGAACCAAGGCCACTGCTGCCAGCACCTCCCAGGTCTTCAGCCCCTGTGGCGGGGCCGCAGCAAGCCTGAGGGGCGAGGGAAGGCTCCCGGGTTGGGCAGCAGAGGTGGACCGTGGCTGGGGGGCTGCCGCACTGGCCGAGACTGTGGCCACTGTCCTGTAGCTGAGCTGTCCTGTCCAGCCACTTGCCTGGTGCGGTCGGCAGCTGGGGGTCTGAATGCCATTGGCCACGTGAAGAGCAGCCTCTGTAGGTGGACCCCTGGACTCCCAGAAATGAAAGGAAAGCATGTGCTGTTTCTTGTGAAGCCTTGTTCCTTTCCTGGATGGGGCGACAGAGGGTCACGTCATTCCAGAAATATTTTTAGTGTCCATTCCCTAGTCGAAATGAAACCACATTTGAGGGTAGAGGGAAGAGGCTCTGAGGACTGAGGACATGAAAAGAGGAGGTGGGGGCGGAGGAGGCGTGCGGCTTCCAATTCAAATCGACCAAATGCTTCGTACAATTTATTATAGAGATGTCTAGCAAGTCTGCAATTATTCTTTACTTGCTGCCATCTTTCTGTCCCAAGCCTCTGATTGAATGGATTTTCCCCCTTCTTAAACAAATTCGGATTTTGCACTGAACTTTAAATCAGTAGAGGACACTCCAGAAATATTTCAAAATCTCCCTCATACATATGGTAGCTTTATAATTGCCTCAAAAATCTACGCACTTTTTTTTTTTTTTTTTGGAGAGCCAATTCAAAAGAGTTCTGGTAACAGAAAAATATTTCATCTCCCTTTCCCAAGTTACACTTTACGAAATATTACCTGTTTCTTTCAAAATAGGAAGAATCCCTACTCTAGTCCTTGATGTGTTGGCTCAGAGTATAAAAGGATACTTTTAAAGACCTAAAACTTACAGCTTTAAATAAACTTTAATTATAGTCAGGAAAAAGGAGCACCCTGGTTCCAAACTGATACTATTCCAAATCCTTACAATGCCTAATCCATCTCAAAAAACGTTCCCTCAAGTTGTTAAATCATGGCAAGACAATAAGCCCCCAATTAAATATAGCCTGAGCCACAGTCTCAGCATTTGGCTTCACTGGCTGCATTCCAGACCTGCAGGGCACAGAGTCAAGAAAGCAGGACAGAACAACGAAAGTGCTTACCCTTCGTGAGTACAGTGCGGCTTGGAGGGAGGTTCAGAGAGGAAATGTGAGCCGCTGGCATGCCCCCCGGGAACAAAGCCAACTCCCAGGCCACCGGCTCTGAGGTGCATCCATTTCACACAAGTCTGTAATTGTACAAGTAAGTGTGCCAGGCAACTCAAGATGGCGGTCCATGCTAGCCAACCTCGCCAACCTCGGAGCAAGACATTGGGTCCTATCGATGGAGAACCAAGACTTGGCCTTGGTGAGATCTGTCCCTCATCACCTGCCGGCCCCAATTCCACCACTATACATAGCGTATGTGTCACTGATGCCGATTGAATAAAGCACTATTTTAAACATTCACATTTGTGGGGAACAAAAATAACACCAACAACCATCCCCTTCCAACATGAATGCCACCCCCACATGGAAAAATGTCCCTTCCTCTGAATAGTCGTGTGGGTAGGTGCATCTACCTTCTCACCCTTGGGATGCAGACTGCACAGCCCTGCTGTTCTCCCCACAGCTCCCTCTGCCCACACCACTGTCATTAAAAACACCGTCAGAGGAGAGCTGGAAATGTTAGAAAATGGTGTAGATCTAGAGTCAGAACTCAGGTGAAGAGACAGAAAAGAAAAAGGAAAAAGAAATGGCACAAAAATCTTAATTTCTTGCTGATAGTAATAATAATTACAATTAAGACTTATATTGTGTTTACCATGTGCCCAGAACTACTTGAAGTGCTTTTTAATGTGTATGTATATCAATTTGCTTAAACCTCTTAAGACAGAATTATTGTACTGATGTTATAGATGAGAAAGATAAGGCACAGAGATATTAAGAAATTATGAAACGGAATTCAAACCCAGGCGGAGTCTGGCTCTGCAGCCTGGATCTTAACCATTATGCTACACGTTCTTAATGACGTCCACAATCAAATACTCTACGGGGCACCCAGGTAATCAGTTAGAAGGAGTGACTTATCCACTAGGCACTTTCATCCGAGTGATCACAAATAAACCATTTAACAGTTTGCCCTTTTTTAATACAATCAACCTGTGTACACATTTTGTACTCAGAGACTAAGGAACATGAACCTATAAATAAAATGAAACGAAATATAGCTGGCTCCATGGGCAAGCAGAGTATTCTCAGTTCCCCATTTTAATTTTGCTCTGAAGCTGATCCTGCCTTGGCTGATGGACCCAGAGGATGGCCTCAAATACTGCGAGGCATACACACTCCATAGCTGAATGGAAGACAACGTTTCTGCCCATCAAAGCAATTATAGTCCAAGGAGAAAATTTTCCAGCACTTTCCATATGGTCCTGTCTGTCATGACAACACAACAGATTTCAGCAGAGTTTTTCCCAGCACTTAGCAAACTAAAATCACAGGGTTAGATGTCTTGAGTGCAAGTTAAATCACAATTGCTTAATACTCCAAGTTCTGAAATCTTCCCTTGAGGGTCTTCCTCCCTCAGAGAGCACAGCCCTAGCAAAGTTCCCTGAGAGGCAGAGAGGGCTGTTCTAAAACATTTACTTACCTTCAAAATAGTTGTGTGACTCCTTTTCTGCTTCCTATCTATCTAAATGAATTCCAGTGTAAAAAAAAAAAATTAAAGGGAAAACTTTTTCAAATAAAGTCAATTTCCAAAAAGGCACGTTTATTTTAAACCACAAATTCTGTTTTAAAAAATCAAATAAGTTAAATTTTGGAATAAGACAGACTTTCATCCATTAGAAGAAAAAAAAAACATAAATGTAAAACTAGTGGCCAATTTAGGGTAAAGTTAAAAAATTAAGAACTCCAAACTGCTTGCTTTCTGGCATTTTTGGAGTTTGGGGGCAGTTTATGTTAGCATAAAAATAGATGCTCTCAGTTCTGCTGAAATAACTGGCAGTGGGTTGGTATCCACAGTGCCTTTTATTTATTAATGTGACTACAGTGATTTTTTTTATGGATGAAGTCAGGGATTGCCTACCTGACCTCAGCTCTTGAGCAACTAACAATGACTAATGTCACCAGCATTAACCCATGGTAAGCGGGCACACTTGGTAGACCAGGCAAGGTATACGTGGTGGATAACTTTATATGGGAATTCAAAGAGCAACAAAGGAAGTGACTCAGCATTATTATTTTTATCTGTGCAGCAAAGGTTTCTTAGCATTCCCTGAAAGTCTAATGAGATGCATCAGAGTATATAAAACTTTAACATGATTAAGAGAATTAAGAATGAGAGCCAGGCCATCTTCCAGTTGATAAAAGGATATGGTTGTATTTAGGGTCTCCAACAATGGCATAATATAATAAATAAATGGTCTTTCAGAAGGAAGAACAGTTTATCAAGGGTAGATCACTATACTGAAAATGAAGGCATAGATTTAACTTAAACTCAAACTAGGACCTGCCAAACAGAACCCTTTTAGATTCTCTAGGGCATGATGGATGAAGGATAGTCTCAGATTACCTTAAATTTTGTGTAAGACTTTCCATAAACACTTGTGCAGCTATTCACACAAACATACTGGTATGAAGAGCTCTCTCTCTCTCTCTCTCTCTCTCTCTCTCTCTCTCTCTCTCTCTCTCGCTCTCTCTCTCTCTCTTCCTTTGATACAAGGTCTCCCTAAGTTGCTGAGGCTGGCCTTTAACTTATAATTTCCCTGGGTGGGCCCAGTGACTCCAGACTGAAAAAGGTTTCTTCTACTGTCCACTGCTTAATGGTCTGTGGCTAGATGTTTCTCTTGGGTCCAAGTAAACACACATAGGAATTATATCTGAAGGACAGGCAATTTTTTTTTAGTATTGTTGTTTGCTGTGGGTGCTAAAAATGTTATTCAGTTATCCAGGTAAAGGCTTTCCATGTTTTGCTTAACATTCCTCTCAATTATGCCATGAAAGAGCAATTATTAATCCATTTTATGGATAAATTGAGGCTGAGCAAAGACATGTGTCCTGTATGGCTTTTCACAATTAATAAATAATAAATGTTGTGTCCCTGGCTGGAGCCCAACCCAGAGTGACTTCAGCCCACATCAGTTGGTGACTGAGCATTTGGTCCATGAGGTGGAGGTCACAGGGTCAAGCCCACTGCTGGCCACAACCTCAACCAGCTGCCTGCACGTACAGCTGGTCTCCATGGAGTCCAAAGAAATGGAGCGGCAGGATTAGTGTAAAACTATCCCTGTGAATAGGAAAACAACATGTACCATGAGGATGAGTAAGTAGCAATATCTTCTTGTGCACAGAAGAGCACATTATTACAGAATCATGCTGTGCACTCTGTAGATGCAACCCCTTAGCTATGCCCTTAACACTTGGAAGGACAGGAAGGAAAGGTTCACCACCAGAAATAAAACCTTACTAACAAATGCTCAAGCCTGTACACAGTCCAGAGGTGGTGCAAAGCAGTTTATTACTTTTTCCTTTGAGTCAGGATGTATACCAAGTTCATTCCATCTGTCTCCCTCCTTCTCCTCCTGCTCCTCCTGCTCCTCCTCCTCCTCCTCCTCCTTCCCCTCCTCCTGCTTCCTGAATGGTTTCATCAGGAGTTTTGCCCTCCCTTTCCCCACTCCACCCCCAGCTCCTCCTCTTCTTCCTCTTGGCTTGGACTTGTTAGACAATACTTTCCATCTGGTTTTCTCCTAAGAGAGCTATGGAGGTTTTAATGTCTCAGGTCTTACTGGAAAAGGAAAATGATTCCTTCCAAACTCACCTCCAGGTGAAACACCAGCAAGCAAATAAGTCTTCATATAATACCGGCCACTTAAACTAGCCCAGCCTTAAATCTTGGTCTATCTTACCAAGATGTCTGTTTGTTATCCTAACATGAAACTTACTTTAAATTTAGCAACTTAATGTAAGTTACTCCAGGTTGGTATTGAAACAGAATTTAATTAACAAGTCAATTCAGTCACTTGTCTACAGAATCATGTGGATGACCTAATGCTGTGATCTTTAGAAAGAATTATTTTTGTCAGGTGTAGTGGCACACACTTGTAATCCCACTACTTGGGAGGCTGAGACAGGAGGAACGCAGGTTTTTGGCCAGCTTCAGCCAGTTATGAGGCCCTCTGCAACTTAGACCCTGTTTCAAAATAAAGAATAAACAGGGCTAGGGGTATAGCTCCAAGGTAGAATGCCACTGGGTTCAAACCACGTTATTGCAATATATAAATATACGTGTGTGTGTGTGTGTGTGTGTGTGTGTGTGTATGTGTGTGTATAATCTTTGAAAAGAATTTATATATAAAGTTATATATTCTTTTCATTGTAATTTTTATTTCATAATATGAGGCCTAAAGTCTTATTTCTGTTTTTAATCTGCTTTGGTAAATGTTTCTTCTCCTCAGATTTCTGATTTCTGATTTCAATCTTCAGCGATTTTAAACATGACCCTTCAAAGATATACTTAATCTTTTAAATTTTTAGTTTTCTATTTTTTATGAATATTTGAAATAATTATAAAAATCATTTAAGATCTCATTTCTTCCCTTGCTTTAAGTCTTTCTTTCAAATTTGTTCAAATTTCAAAAACTAAGATGCAAATTAGAGCAACTTTTTAGAAAACAATCTGACCATTTCTATCATACAGAATAAGAACATAAAGATATTATACTATGTACATGGAGATGCTTATTACTGTGTTTTGTGATAGCAAAGTAACTGGAAACCACTTAGATAATAATCAGTAGAGAAATGGTTGATTTATTTGATTATAGTGCATGCATGCTATAGAATATTGTGCAAGATATTAATTCAAAGGAACAGGAACTTCGGTTCCAATTATTTTTTGTACTCAGGACTGAACTTGGGGGTGGGCATCCCACCACTGAGCTACACCCTGAGCTACACCCTGTTATGGCTGTAATGGCGCTGTGGGCTCTTTTTCTTCTTTTCAACTAAAATATTTTGAATAGAGAAATTAAAACTAATAGATTTGCACGGCTTTAACAATTCTTTATTACAAAATTAGTAGGAAAATAGAAAGGAAAGAGCAGAGAAGCAGCATGCTTGGGACACTCTGGAGAGCCCAAAAATGGAACTCTGCCCCCTCTCCACCCCTGATGTTTAAATAGATTTTGTATTTGCATATTCTTATCAGCGTTAACATGGCAATGGGCTAGTAATTTATTTTTTTGCCAGGTGGTATCCCTTTGCCTCCGGACAGTGCACTTACCAAGTGGGTCGGTCAATAATCTACTGGCTTCTGCCTCTATTGTATTAGGCAGTATTGGTTGTTCATCAACTATGGGTGCTTTGAAGCAGCACATGGAGTTTACCTTTCCTATACACAGGCCGGGTCACAGAGGAGAGGAGGTAAACAGAGGCACTGGTTGCCTCCACGTACTTTTAGGGCCAAGTCTTTAATTGTCTCTAGAGCTTTTAAGGCTAAAAGCCTTAATTTCCATTACATTCTTACTATAGGCTAATCATTAGAACAAAGGACAGAGAGGGAGGGGGCTCTGCAGTGTAACAGCTGCCGCCCCGCCCTGCCCAGCTGCCTGCACAGCACCCAGGCTCTGACTGCTTTTTACATTTAGAAATTAATACCAGAGAAATTTTCCAATACCGGCACACACCCCAGTCATTTCTATTTATTTATTTTTGTTTTGTTTTGAAACAGAGTCTCACTAGGTTGCTGAGAGTCTTGCTGCATTGCTGTGGCTGGCTTTGAACCTGCGATTCTCCTACAGGCATGCTCTACCACGTCTAGCATCACCCTCATTCTTTGAGAATGCAATTTTGTCCTCTTTTTCCTCTTGTCACTTCAGTGTCAACATTTGAACAACACAGGAGCAAGCACTATTTTGGCCTTGGGAAAAATGGATTCTTGCCCTCCACTCCTCACAGATGTATGACCTTAGGCCAGTCACTTAACTCCTCTGAACTTTAGTTCTCAGGCTGATAGAATGAGGAAGTTAAAATTAAACAGTCTCTCTCTAGTCTACTCTGTAAAAAGTTGTTTTGGCTTCAGCTCTAAGCTGAATGATCATAACTTAAAGTTTATAAGAAGAAATGAAAATCTTCCAAAATAAAGTGTTTTTCTATTATAAAAGCAAAATACATGTTTCAGGATTTTTTAAATTAATTAATTTAGCCGGATGTGGTGGCGCATGCTTGTAATCCCCGCACTTGGGAGGTGGAGACAGGAGGATTGAACAGGTTCGAAGCCAGCCTCGCTGGCTTAAGAGACCGTGTTTCCAAATGAAAATATTTTAAAAAATAGGTCTGGGAGTGTAGCCCAGAGGTAGAAGGGCTTCCAGGAACCCCAGTACCACCAAAATACACACACACACACATACACACACACACACACACACACACACACATATATATATATATATATATATATATATATATACACACACACACATATATACATATATATGTATATATATACATACAAAATACAAATACAAAATACATATATATACATACAAAATACATACATATATATATATATATATATATATATATATATATATATATATTACTGGGAATTGAACCCAGGGGCATTCTACCTCCAAGCTATACCCAAACCCTATTTTTTATTCTTTATTTTGAAACAAGATCTCACTAAGTTGCAGAGGGCCTCACTAAGTAGCTGAAGCTGGCTTAGAACCCCCCTTCCCCCTGTCTCAGCCTCCCAAGTACTGGGATTACAAGCCTGTACCACCACACCTGGCTCAGAAAATGTAATAGTATAACCTTCCATGTGTTCATTCTTATCTTCCTGAATAAACAAAATCAATGTTAGTTTGGCATTTATTCTTCCATAGGTATTTTCTGTTCTTTAGACATCCAGATTCTTATTCTCCAAGTTTTTGTTTTATCATCATTTCCCCATGGGGTCTTCCAAGCCCAGTGAAGTGGAATCAGAACGACCATGTCACGTCTCATTAGCTCTGCATTGCATTATTGCCCAATTACCATACAAATGATTGTCCAGTTTATTGTTCATTATTCTCATCATAATTTAAACTGCACAGGCAGGTTCATGTGTGGCTTTATGGCTTTCATTTTAACATCTAAGACAATATAATCTTCACAAAGGCAGTTTTTTCTTCCTTCCTCTTTTCCTTCCTTCCTTTCTTTTTGCTTTTTTTAAGCTCTGATCTTACCCCCAGTCCCTAAAACAAGGCCTGGCACATAGTAGGCACAAAATAATTTTTTTAACTCTCAAGTGATTAAAGAGTAGGGACTCAGTAAATACTCTTTAGTCTACATTATTGAATCAATAATTAAAAATGGCTTAGTTATTACTTTTGGATGACCAGATGAAAACTAGAAAAGTTATTTAGGGAAAACCCTCCTTAATTGAATAGCTAAGAATGATTAATAAATAATGCATCAAAGCAGTATGGTCTATGAGTATTACTGATACACTGCTTATAAATAGTCACATTCAGTCCTTAGAAACATTTGATATTCAAAAGTTGGCAAAAATTCCATCATTATCTTGTTCAATTTCAAAATTTGCTTACCAAAAAAACTGTTTGAAATAAAAACATGTTACAGAATAAACCTAGGTGCTCATCACCGATGAATGGAAAAAAGATGTGGTTTACACACATAATAGTGTTACTCAGCCATAGACAAGCACAAAATTATGTCATTTGCCAGAGAAATGGATAGAACTGACATAAGTCAGACTCAGAAATCAAAGGCAACATGTTTTTCCTTAAATGTGGAAGCTAGAGAGCAAAGAAAAAGAAAAGGGGCCTCATGAAAATTAGGAGAAAGACCAGTGCAGTAGTGGAAGGGGATTCGAGAAGCCTCGAGGAGGACGGGAAGGAGGAGGTTTGGGGAAAGAAACAGACCAAATAATGTTATGCACATACATGAATATATCACTATGAATCTATCGTGTACAATTATACAGCACGGTAATTTTTAAAAAAGTAAAAGCAAAGATAAAATTCTAAATATATTGTTACTAAATAATAAAAATTAGGAATTTATAAATCCTAAGTAATGACTTTTATTGATCATTTAACTTCAACAGTTGATGAGCACATTCAGAACAGGCCTTTCTGGAGTGTGCTGCAACACTTCATGAAGCCAGTCACTGCCTCCAACAAAACCCCTTGCTGTCTGTAGATCAGATCATCCATCACATCACGGCCTCCCAGGTCAAGAGAAATCACTGAATGCACAGTGGTGAAGTCAAGGGTTACCAGTTAAGAAGCCAGGCTGTTTACACAGAGTGTCGTGCTGGCCAGCCGGTGAGGAAGGTGCAGAGGTCTGACTTTCACTGCTGAACATCTCAGCTTAGTGGGATTACAAAGGAAGGGAGACTCAGCCAGAGAGACTGCAGGCCAGCAGACCCCTTCTTATATTTGTGACAACATGTTTTCCTGGTAACAGTTTATTTTGCCAAAAATATTCAAATAAAAGCCTCCAGAGACTCTTTTGAGAAGACGGTTTTGCATTCTCCAGTCAAACACCTGCCTGGTTTTAATGCGCTGCTATTTTAGTCCCTGTATGCATATGCTCCCTCCCATAAGACTCGAGTTGGTCTCTTTATATTTACTATGGACATAGTCTCTAAGGATAGAAATAGGCATAGAGGCCGGGCGTGGTGGTGCACGCTTGTAATCCCTGCGCTCGGGAGGCAGAGACAGGAGGATCGCACAGGTTCGAAGCCAGCCGCACGCGCTGGCTTAGGAGACCCTGTTTCCAAATAAAAATGTAAAATAGGTCTGGGAGTGTAGCCCGGAGGTAGAAGGGCTTCCAGGAACCCCAGTACCACCAAAAAGAAAAAGAAAAGAAAAGAAAAGAAATAGGTGTAGAGGATTTCTGGCTATCTCCGTGTGCCCTTAACAGCGAGGGAAGTAAACTCATGGACAAGGAAGTCATTTTTCTGTGTTAACACAACACTTTTATCATGATATGCACAAAGCACTCAGCACAAAACTGTCTTCTCAGCAGGGTTTTTCCCAATTGTTTTAGTGTGACCAGAGCACCTCTGCGCCACTCTGGATAAGGCCTAACAGACTGATCAAAAACACTCCCGAGCCACTCTCGACTCTTCCTTCTCTGTTCCTGGTGAATTCCAGTTTCTAACAGGGAAAGACCTCACTTTAGTACCACTTGGATCTGAGTTAGTACTTGGGACCAGGAGACGCCACCAAAGGCTTGCAGTGGAGTCTCAGGCTGCTCAGTGGTCGGGCTTCTGAGATGCTGCTTAAAGCAAAATCCAAGTAAGGTCAAAACTGCCCTTGCAAACACCTTAAATTTCTCATGGGTCTGATTTCAGGGTTTAGGGTATGCAATCCTGTGTGATATAACCTTTGAATACACACAATCACATACAATACATAATATAAAAGTGCAGGTGTTTATTCAATAATGAACACATTTGCAGAATGACATTTTACAGTGTTTTCTTTCCCAGCTTCCTACCCTGGTGTCTGAATTTACATAAAGCAAATGCACTTGAATTTGAGGCTGCAGTCTACTCCAGAAGATAGCTGTACCTTAGCTATTATTTCTGTGGAAACTCCAGTGAGTATCAATGACCTTAATTAGACTAATCAGTCACAAGAAAGCCATATCTGGGACCACCATCTTATGATCTACAAAGCCAGACTGTTCTCCACCCGTACCCCACCCCAGCCAGAACCCTGATCTTTTCAAATTCCTATTTGTCATTTGCTGCCTTTCTTCTTTGTATATCTGTGTACATAGTAGAGGAGGGAACTGGAGATCAAATTGAGAAACGTTCTAACTCTGAACTACATCCCCAGCCCTGTTTGTTTGTTTTAGAACAGTGTCTAAAGAGTCTTGCTAAGTTGCCGAGGGTCTCGCTAAGGTGCTGAGGCTGGCCTTGAACCTGAGATCCTTCTGTGTCAATCTTCCAACTACTGAGATTACAGGCAGGTAGCACCATGCCTAACTTGCACTTGCTATTTATTTATTTATTTATTTATTTATTTATTTATTTATTTATTTGGTGGTACTGGGGATGGCACTCTTCTACCTCTGGGCTACACTCCCAGACCTATTTTTTATATTTTATTTGGAAACAGGGTCTCTTAAGCCAGCAAGGCTGGCTTCAAACTTGCGTAATCCTCCTGTCTCCGGCTCCCAAGCGTGGGGATTACCTCCTGTCTCCGGCTCCCAAGCGTGGGGATTACAAGCGTGTGCCACCACGCCCGGCTTTTTTTTTTTTTTTTTTTTTTTTTTGATGGTGCTGGGGATGGAACCCTTCTACCTCCAGGCTACACTCCCAGACCTATTTTATATTTTATTTGGAAACAGGGTCTCTTAAGCCAGCAAGGCTGGTTTGAACCTGCGTGATCCTCCTGTCTCCGCCTCCCAAGCGCGGGGATTACAAGCGTGCGCCACCACGCCGGGTGCCTTTGCTCTTTAAATGATTCACTCACCCAGTTGACTTCTGGTGTGGTATTTGAGTTTTCAAAATATCTATTCAATGTATTTGCATTCTGTATTTTGGGCATTTACTTCATGTAAAATGGCAAAGTGAATGCCTTGTTTATGTGCATTTTGGTTTGTTGTAGAATGAAGCGTGGGGGAGTACTGGGTTTGACAACTTCTGATCAGAGGGTATGTGCCTCTCGGAATGGACTTGTAGACCACTCACCTATGCTTGTGCTGTGGACGGACGTGTCTGTCTTCTCAGCTCTCAGTTTGCTGAGCTGCGCTTCTTTCGGCTCCCAGTGCTACTGGCATGAAGAAGGCAATGCTGATGTCTGGGTGAGTCAGGCCATGGCATTGTGGAGAGATCAAGAACAATCTCCCCTCTGCCCAGTAGTGGGCAAAGAGACATCAGGCAACCCTGTAAAAAGTAGAAACAATAGCTAATAGGGTCTAGGTGAAGAATAAGGAAGATATTACATGTAAATCGCTTAAAACAGTGCCTAGTATACAATGAACTCCCCTCTGTTGTTAGCTAGTATTGTTTCTGTTGCTGGTTTTAGGACAACAGATGGTTTGAGAATGAGTTTAGATCCTTTGGGGACCATCTAGTGAAGTTTTTATAACCGAGTCACTCAAGATACTCCAAAACAATATAAGAGGCTAGATATAGTTTACCTCTAATCCTAGATATTTATTTAGAAACAAAGAACATTTGTCAAGCCTTTCATCTTTTGTAGTCTGGGGGTGAGGGTAAGGAGATAAGCTTGAGAATTTCCTTTGAGAGACTGACTAGAAATCTATAGGAAGAATGACTCTATAGGTCATTTAATTCAATCCACTTATTTTAAAGATGTCAAATTTGATAAAAAGAGGCACAAGGCCACAAATATTATCCATAATAAGATATCTTTTCCTCATTTGTCAAATTACATGGGAAAAGGAAAACCAAAAATATGTTTAGCCATGAGATTAAAACATAGTCTTATCTTCACTAAAGAAAGTGAACTCAATGTAGCTTTTAAAATAACACTACTATGGAGATTTAACTGACTTCACACAGTTGATAGATACTTGGCCAAAGATACAGTTGAACATCTCCATGATGAGTTTAATAGTTGATAATTTTCATGATCCCTTTACTATCAGGTCACCTGTTTGCAAAGAGTCATCAATAAGAATATAAGTAATGAGTAAATGTAAATTAATTGCAATAATTATTCTCAATTAAGTTAACTTCTATTACAACTTCTATATGTTGA